>NC_139916.1:4425163-4830163 GCF_963514095.1 Eutrigla gurnardus | reverse complement strand
ATGAATGTGGCTTCAAACCTGAAGGATCCGTGTTTCACCAAGTTTAATGTTCCAGAGGGAACAGTGTCGTAAAATATTTACACTTCGGAGGACAACTTCCAGGTAATAAATCACAGTGTTTGCAAAATCCTTCTTTACACAACTCCTGTTTTTTATTGAAATAAAAAACACCCAGAATTGTCACCTTTGTAAATCTAAAAGATAAGGGGGATTAAGCCACTTTTCTGGCTTGTTAAAAAGCCAGAAAAGTGAAGCCGAAGCTGAAGCAACTTAAACCTGCTTTCTCTCTGCTGGCCACCAGGGGGTGACTCCTCTCTGGTTGTATAGAAGTCTATGAAAAAATGACCCTACTTGATGTATTATCTCAGTAAACATTGTAAACCTGAGTTTATGGTCTCAATCTCTAGTTTCAAGTCTTCTTCAATCCAGCACGATGTTCATTTAGTACATTATGGTCCATTTAGTGTTAAATGGACCATAATGTGTCTTCTCATATACAGTCAATGATCAGCATCGACATTGTCAGCACTAAACGCAGGCTTCCTGCGGCGAGGACGATGCTGGCAATTAAATATACCGTATACAAATTCCTTGTTGTCATCAAACCGAAAATGTTTATTAATAGTCTAATTTTTAAGTACAAACTCGGTACTGCGAGCTTTGTGATCAAAGTTGTGCGACTGACCGCAGGAAGTGAGGCAGGTGGTGTCGGCCGGTCCAAAACGAGTTCTGGGCTGGAGTTATGTTCCTCAGAGCTTCTCTCGTTGGAACCAGCACTGTGAGGTTCTCACTCAGGTCCTCAGAGATGTGATTGTCCATCTGACACACACACACACACACACACACACACACACACACACACACACACACACACACACACACACACACACACACACACACACACACACACAGTACGTTATCTTTAGTGTTGAGTTGGTTAAAACACTGACAAGCCATAATACCACAGCAACTACGTATATATTTGATATAGAGTGAGTAACGACTCTGATTCTTACACACCTGAGTCAGCCGGTAGTAACTGTACAGCTTTGGGTTCATGTCCAGCTCCTAAAACACACGCACACACACACACACACACACAAACACACACATTTTTTGCCTTTATTTGACAGAGGACGGGGTATAAATAGCGGAGAGAGATAAAGGGGGGGAGAGACATGCAACAAAGTGTCCCCAACAAGGCATTCCTGGTCTTGGATCAGGTCCTGGGATAGACTAGAGAGAGACCTCCATATGACACTGGTCTGAATACTCACCTCCAGTAATGTCCCGTAGCAGATCCTTCCGTCTCCAGCGTAGCCGTCAGGACAGGTACAGGTGTGAGCTTCACCCTCCACCTTAGACGGAGCACAGGTCGCCTGACAGAGGGTGCAGCAGAAAGGGATCATGGGAAACGTGTCCGACCTTTCCGTGTTTTGCTTGTTTGGTGGGCGAGCACTTGAAGTAGTAAAACTATGTGTATTTAGTGTAAAGTTATCACGACCAATCCTTAAACCTGTGTGTGTGTGTGTGCGCGTGTGTGTGTGTGTGCGTGTGTGTGTGTTTACCAGGTCATGGCAGCCTCCGTTCTTCTTGAAGCAGGGGTTAATGAGGTCACACAGGATGCCGTCCCCCATGTAACCTGCTTTACAAACACACTCACTCTGCAGACACACAAAATACAGATATTTGTGTTAAAAAAAGACTGAAAGTAGAAGTATCCATTCAACTTCTTTACTCAAGTAAAATAGTACAGGCTCTGAAACGTAGGAAGTAAAAAGTATCCCTATGAAGGATATTTCTACTGTTTTTCCTTTTTGCCAGGCTAACTGAATCAATGACATTAATAACAAAACAAAATAAACGATAATTCCCCTCAAATGCATTAAAACTAAAGCCTGTTTTAAAATGAAGGGAGTAAAGGTAAAAAGTTAAGTTAAAAATAATCATAACATTTACTAAAACATTGAAAACAAGAGAACAGCTGTGCAGATGGAGACCGGGCGTCACAAACACGGGTGAAAGTGACTTCCCGTTAACGATGCCTGTTATCCCTCGTTAACTGGTCGTAACGGACCTTTCCGGGTCCCACGTGGTTGCAGTTGGCGTCGGCGCCGCAGCCTCCTCGACTCGTCAGCTGACAGTTGTTGATCTCCACACACACTCTGCCGTCGCCCGTCCAACCCTCGACGCACACACACGAGGCGTTGCCTGGACCCGCATACATACAGTCCGCCTGCAGGAAGGGAGTCAACATGATATATCTGATGTATGAACTAGTGTATGAACAGACACACACACACACACACACACACACGCACACACACACACACACGCACACACAAGCAGTGAGTCTTACGTTGGAGTCGCAGCCGCCACGGTTGCTCTTCAGGCAGGGGTTGATGGGAGAACAGGAGTGGCCATCACCCTCATATCCATCCCTACACAAACACCTGGTGTAACACACACAAACACACACACACACACAAATACTCGTGATGAACAAACTGAGAAGCAGCTGAAGTAACGGGAGAAGTCACTGCTTTGATGAACGACGCATGTTTGCAGAGATCCACTGAAGAGTCTCCGTAGTGACTGATCTAAACCTGCCCTCGCCAGCTGGGATTGGATCGTTGACAGATTAATGATGGATGTTTGTCGTCATGCGCCAGAACGCCTTCTTTGTCTGTGAAAACCTGCTTAGCAATAAAACTTGATTCTGATTCCAGCAGGTGTAACGTTAAACACAAACAACTGCCGAGGCTGATCAGAACGAAATTAAATTTTGACCTTCTGGAGGTGCGAGAGGGAAAAGTCTGTAGGATTCCTCCTCTGGGAACCACGAAATGTCTGCATGCAATGTCATGGTGATTCATCCAACAGGACAGAAAGTCACGACTGAAACAGTTTCTGTTGGGTAAAACTAACATTAACACTAGGGGCCATCTTGTGTCGGGATCGCAGTACCCGCAAAGGCAAATACGCTCCCATTTCCACTTCCTACCCACCCAAAGTGGAGGGGCCGCAGACAGAACAATAAACACCTGGAAAAGCATTCAAATAACTGTTTCCAGGACAACGAGGTGGAAACAACACCAGCATCACTGTCACAGCTGGTAAAAATAATAAAACACTGGCAGGTGTAGCACAGTAAGTCTCAGTATCTTACTTAGTTTGCAGGCCCGTCTGTGTACAGTACGCGTGGATGTGACAGTGTTCGTGCAGTCCGTCAGAGTTGCAGGGCGTCGCCGCCTGGTCACATTTGTCTCCGGAGTATCCCTCCAGACAGGATCCTCTCCGACACACACCGCCACTGGCTGGACGGTTATCACACACACCGTGGAGACAGTGGCAGTCTGAAGACACACACACACACACACACACACAAATTTACACACTTCAAAGTTATACACGTTAATAATCCAGTGAAACTTTAAAAAACGGGACTATAACGACAATGTTTAAGCCGGGTACTCATCTGAAAAGACAATCATGGTCCCCAGAGAATGACTCCTACTGACTTTTGGGACCCCCCCCCCCCCCCCGCCAGTTTGTCCAATAACTGCATAAGCAGAATGACATCACACCGGCTTCGACTGTACTTTGTGTCGGTGCTGATTAGTGAATGTTAGTAAGCTAACATGCTAAGCTAAGGCGGTCGACATGGTGACTGTTAAACATGCTCATCAGCAGGTTAGCGTCCTCATTGTAGCATTTAGCTGGAAGCACTGATCTATTGCCTCAACACATCAATTAATGATTTACTATATAGTAAATATAGTATATTTACTGTCTGCCATTTGTACATCCATCCACCAGGTAATGCCCTCAAATATTCCATAAAAGAGATGAAAAAAGCAGTCGGAATCTCAGTTTACCGCTTGAACGTTGAAGCTGAGGACGAAGGTTACCTTGGTCACAGTTGTCTCCGTGCTTGGACGGATCCGTGCAGATGTGGCAGGCTATGCCCTTGAGGCCCGGCTGACAGCTGCATGAGCCGTTGCCCTGGATACCGTCAAAACACTGCACGCGATATAAAAAAATGTTTTTTGAAATGCATTAAATAAAAACACAGAAGTTTACACGTTAGCGGCTGTGTTTGTTTATCGCTCACCGTTCCTTTGTCGTAGCAGGGATGCTGGAATCCTCCGATACAGGGTTTACAGTCCGGACCGTAGAAGCCTTTACAACACTCCGCTACCTGTAGTAATATAATAAGTAATAAATGTTTCATAAAAATACCAGTCCACCATTCAACCACTGGGACCCGAACCGTAAAACCATCTCGGCGAGGAATCCTTGTAATGTGGGTCCTTGTTTGACTTTTGATTTTTGGGAATTTTTTGGGTCATTTTTTAAAATGTATTTAACCAGGAAAGCTAATGCAATCTCATTATCTCCCAATAAAACATAATAATTGATCAAAATTATTGCAATTTTGTCAACAATTTTGAACATAAACAAAATAATCTGACATGTTTTCAAATATATTTGAGTTCATAAAAATGTAGAAACACACCGAAACTATGAACTTTTAGTTTTTGATGTATGCTCTGTTGGTTTTACCTCTTTAAGTGCTGACTATCTCCATTACTTTACCATGCATGCTGCCTAGATACGGTTGCTAAGCTATGATTGGACGATCACCATTCGGGGGGAAGCTGAATCAGGGCTGCATTAAACCAAACGTCACATCAACCAGAGACACAGAGGAGTATTTTCACGTGCAAGTGGTTACATTATTCACTGTTAATGCAAAGATATTGTCGTTCTAATCTGTCTTATTATCATTTGTTAATTAAGGGGGCTTGGTAATAGATAATAAAAACTGTTGGTGACCAAAAGAAAACCATATTTTACTCCATTTTAACACAAAGACGTGGTCAACACAGTGAACAACTTCTCCATAGAAGGCGTCATTACTAGTAAAAAATGCTGAAATGATGAATCAAGCTAAAAGTCTCAAAATAAAACTCACTGTTTTGGTGGTGTTGCAGAACTTGGCGCAGCCTGAGCTTCGTGTCGGGTTGAGAGGAGATGGGACGTAATCGCAGCCGGTCTGATGACTGTCCTGGAGACGCACACAGATTATACCATATCATCCAGCAGGTAAATTAAAGCACAGACTAATAACGGTAAACAATCTGTAGAAAAGAATAGAAACGTTGCAGTCATAATGATGCGTTTTTACCATTTCAGTGGTGCCATCTGGACATTCAGTCTCATAGAGGTAACTGCAGTGAACACAGGGACCCTGAAAACACACAGAAAGAAATTTAACCGATGACGTTAAAGTAGTCAGGTATTTTACCAACTTTGTATTTTATATGATTGTAAAACTAAATTAATTGGGGGGGGCACTATGTCTTTATTAGAGAGCTCACAGGGAAATAGACGGGAGAGAAAAGGAAATGAGGTCACACTCCGCTCAGCTCACCACGGCGATGGTGCTCTTGGTGACATCACAGCGGTGAGGCAAGATGGGAAGGATGGAGGGCGGGAACAAGAGCCCGTCAATCATGTGGATGATCCCGTTGGACGCCATAATGTTGCTGCTCACGAGACGGACACGCTTCTCGCCCAATAGGATGGAACCCTGGAGAAAAGGGGGCGGAGAGTGTTAATGAGAACTGCTAATGTTGATTACACAGGAAGCAATTACGAGAAACACTTTCAAGCACAAATCAAGAGGCACTCACGTCATCGGACACAGAGATCGTGACAACCTGATTGGCCATCGTCCGAATCCGAGGTAGAGTTGCTAACTCGTCGACTGACAGCTACAGACAGAAAAGGAATGATTCCCTTCATGTTTGATGTGAACACATCTTTATGATATTTTGCTGTGGACCAAATTATCAGACAAAACTGATGGACGGGTGGATTGATGGAGGGAGAGGGATCATCTTACCACCGCCTGGGAGAAAACATGGTGTCTGAGAAGTTCCTGAAGTTTAGGTTTGGCCTTGAAAAAGAAGAATATCATTAAAAAACATCCTGATAATCCTCACATAGACATAAAGAGAGCTAAAAATGGGTAACTGGGTGTAAGCGCTGATAACACCTACGTCATGCAGCATGTACAAGATGCTGCCATCTCTGGCTTTGTCCACAGCCTGGTTGGTGGGGATGAGCACAGTCAGGGGTCCCGGACCCCGCAAGGGCGGCGGCGACCCGCAATTCTACAAACAAACACATCGTATCGGATTAGAGCAGAGGATTTCCCATTTAGAACTGGTTCCAACTCCAAACCTCCAAGTGCTGACTGTCTCTGTTACTATACCATGCATGCTGCCTAGATACGGTTGCTAAGCTATGATTGGACGATCACTGTTCTTGGGAAGCAGAATCAGGAACATGCGATAAACCAAACGTCCAGAAGAAAATATACTCACATCAACCAGAGACAGGAAGCGGTTGTATTTTACATCCTTGGTCAGAATCTCTCCGATTGTCTTATCAGCAAACTGGACACAAGAAGAGACCGCTGTGTGAACTTCACCGTGTCAATGCAGGTGACAGGATATAATCTAGCACAGTGAGGGCCTTATGTATACATCTAGAGAAGAGCTGACCGTTTTACTGCCATTTTTGCATCAACTCATATTATCTTGAACAAGTAAATCAGCCGCATATTAGATCCAATGCAATAAGTAGACTGTAATTATCAGAAAATACAAATGTTCAGGCTCCCTCATGTGGCTCAAAGGTGTACTGCAGATATAAATGGTAAAATTCTGCTAATTTATTACACGACCCGAATGAAATGTCCTTCAACCCACCTCTGTCTTAGACCCAGAATTACTATCTAAGTCTACGTGTGACTGGACATAAAAATCAACATATTAAAGGTTGAGTAGGTGATTCTATTCAGAAACACTTTGTTATATTACTTGAAATCCTCATGACATAATAGCAATGAATAAATTAAATTCTCCGACATAAATTTTTTTTTCAAATGTCATCTGTGGCCGTGGCAGGACTGTTAAAACCCCGTCCAATCAAAATTGTCTGGCTGGTGAAAATAATTGGACGTCTGTCAATGCTTACTTCCTGATTGCAGTGTGAAGGAGCGGCATTGAACAGAGATCTGAACAAAGGGGTGGGACTATTTCAGTTCGGCGAACATAGTCAACATCTGTCAAACATGCATCATGTTTGATTCAAATGTTCTCGGTTTACCTCGGTGCAGATGTGGTATTTATCTCATTTTTTTAACTCACCTGTTCGTCTCGAGAAGGCCTGTTGGGAAGTGTGCTTGTGATCAGCTGGTCGATGATGTGGATGATCCCATTGGCTGCTGGCAGGTCTTTCTGGATGACTGTGTACAGTTTGCTGGGGTTGTCCATCAGGATGAACCTCTACATCGACCAGACAGAGATCAGGGGTTTCAAACATGTGAGTAACACTTCTGACCGCTGAGGGGCAGCAAACATTGTTTCAAAAGCCTTCGTTGGGGGAAAATCCTGAGGTGATGCATCTGTAATCAATATGTTTAAAGTGAACTTCAGTAACCTGGTTGAGGCTGTCTGCAAGAATCTGATTTCATAGACGTTGTGGAAACATGGAACCCAGTTTCAGGCTGATTTTTGATGTGTTTGCAAAAAAACGTGCACGACGGAAATGTCAGACAGGAAACATATCATTCCATAATCAACACTCCTGAAACATTCAAGTCCAAATATGGTCACTTCCATCACTGTTTGCAAAGATTCCAACTCAACCTCAAGGCATCTAAACCGTGGTCCACATACCAACGGGTGATGCCACCATGACTACGTCCCACTGGCTGCCAGCTGAAAGGACCTGATCTAAATCATGACATTCCTGAACTTTGGAAAATCCTCACTTGATCTGCAGAACTTAAAGTCCCAGTCGGCATCATTTTTTTGATCATATTAACTGAAGCCGACACTACGCTCCGATAGAACAACATAAATCATCTGGTTTTAGGGGGGAAAAGCGCGCCTCTACATGCAAGTAGAACCTGTTTGTTTGTTTTGCAAAAATCGACAGCGCCCGGATCATCCTGTCCAATCAGCACGCAGGGCTGATTGGACACAGAGCCCCTCCCCCCTCGGGTCGTTCCACTATCACAGGGGGGAGGCGGAGGGAAGTAGCAACGAGCTTCCAATTCCTCGTTAAAAACCGGAACGAGGAGGTCCAAAACAACCAAGCAAAAGAAAACACCAGTGGAAAAGAAGGAAAAAAAGAAAGATGGCGACGGTGCCCGTGATAAAACCAGAGTCAACATCGGACCCGCGTTTCAAAGGTGGCGTGATCTAAGGGGTTTCAAAGGGCACGGAGTCGAGGGGGAGGAGCTCGGTGGTCGTGGGGGAGGAGCTCGGTGGTTGTGGGGGAGGGGCTCGGTGGTCGAGGGGGAGGAGCTCGGTGGTCGTGGGGGAGGAGCTCGGTGGTCGTGGGGGAGGAGCTCGGTGGTCGTGGGGGAGGAGCTTGGTGGCCATGGGGGAGGAGCCTGAGAGTGCCCTCGATCCGCCAGACTTGCCGACTGGGACTTTAACTTGCTGAATATTGAAAGTCATCTTTTAATAACAGTTATCCTTTAACATGCAGAAACTGTGTGAAGTCATGAAGCTCTTATTTGCGATGACACATACAAGAAACCAGATGTTTCTGGTCATGATGAACATGAGCCAATCAGGAAGCAATCAGGAAGATCCACCCTCTCTGACTCAGCACAGACAAACAGGAAACACCTGACATTTCCTTGTTCATGAGGGGAAAACGCACATGAACGCACCCACGAGCCAGACTATCATATGTGTCTTAAAAAAACAAAACCTCACCCACTGGGAGAGGACAGCTGCAGGAGGGACTGTGTGGACGCTGGAATTACTGGATTACTTGCACTTCAACCTGCTGCTGATTCTACATACTGAACGGGGCGACGCACAACACAAAGTGAAAGTAACACTATGGTGTGAGTGACTGAGTTCCTGCTTGCTGTGTTTTCAGCTTCACCTAGAGACAAAATGGAGGAGGATCTCTGCTGTTCTATCTGCTACGATATCTTCAAAAACCCTGTCGTTCTGTCGTGTAGCCACAGCTTCTGCAGAGACTGTCTGAGGAAATGGTGGCGAGAGAAAGGGACAAAAGAGTGTCCGTTCTGTAGGAGAAGATCGTCAAGGTCAGATCCTCCTTGTAACCTGGTTTTAAAGAACCTGTGTGAGACCTTCTTACTGAAGAGAGACCAGAAAGCTTCAGAGCCTCTCTGCAGTCTGCACTCTGAGAAACTTAGACTCTTCTGTCTGGACCATCAGCAGCCGGTTTGTGTCGTCTGCAGAGACTCCAAAACACACAACAACCACAGATTCAGACCCATCGATGAAGCTGTGGAGGATCACAAAGAGGAGCTCCAGAAATCCCTGAAGCCCTTGAAGGAAAAACTGAAGCTCTTTGAACAAGTTAAAGGAAACTGTGATCAAACAGCAGAACACATTAAGGTCCAGGCCCAGCAGACAGAAAGGCAGATGAAGAAGCAGTTTAAGAAGCTCCACCAGTTTCTGGAAGAGGAAGAGGAGGCCAGGATCTCTGCTTTGAGGGAGGAAGAGGAGCAGAAGAGTCAGATGATGAAGGAGAAGATACAGGCTCTGAGCAGAGGGATAGCAGCTCTTTCAGACACAATCAGAGCCACAGAGGAGGAGCTGAGAGCTGAAGACGTCTCATTCCTGCAGAACTACAAGGCTGCAGTGGAACGAGTCCAGCAGCACCCCCTGCTGGAGGATCCACAGCTGGTCTCAGGAGCTCTGATAGACCAGGCCAAACACCTGGGCAACCTGACCTTCAACATCTGGACCAAGATGAAGGTCTCCTACATGCCTGTGATTCTGGATCCGAACACAGCCGACCCAGAACTCATCCTGTCTGAAGATCTGACCAGCGTGAGACATGGAGAGCGACAGAAGCTTCCAAAAAACCCGGAGAGGAACAAATTTCCCTGCTCCGTCCTGGGCTCTGAGGGCTTTAAGTCAGGGACTCACAGCTGGGACGTGGAGGTTGGACACAACAAGGACTGGGAACTGGGCGTGTTGGGAGAGTCTGGATTATGGAGGATTTTGTTCTCCAATGGTAAATTCATGGCATTCTCAATGTCGGATGAAGAGAAAGATCTGCCAGTGAAGAAGAAGCTCCAGAGGATCAGAGTTCATCTGGACTTTGACAAAGGAAAGCTGAATTTCTATGATCCTGATAGGAACACACACATACACACCTTCACACACAGATTCACTGACACCGTCTTTCCATACATTTACACTGAAAATCATCTCCCAGTCAAGATTTTACCAGTGATGCTCTCTGTGAAGGTGGGAAACAAGAGTTAGAGATTATTACGATCAGGTTGGGCAAGACGACAAAGACGGCTTACGAGGGCTTCTTTTATTAATATATCTGGTTTTTAATAAGCTGTGTTCACACCAAATGTGAAGCAAACGTTTAATAAAAAGGATGCAGAAATAACTACATAATGACGACAATTTGAAAGCCTGAAGTCATGGTTTGTTAGGTCTGTCTAGAAGCAAACAACTTTTAAAATGCTTGTTTTCTGAATGGAGTCTGGCTGGATCGAAGCGAGGCTATGCTAACACTGTAGCTGCTCCACCAACACTTAAAATAAGGTCATCATCAATACAGCAGGAACCTTGTTTTTCATCCCCTCATTCATTAAGGGAATTACAAGTATTTTGTGAATCTCATTCATTCATCATTTTGTCAGTTGTGCCATCCGGGGCAAATTTGTCTCTCCTTGCATCCTGAAATGGACTTTGTTTGCAATATATTGCCGAAAAATGAGCTTTGCCTTTGGTGTGAACTAGAGCTGGGTTTCGATTCAAATTTCAAGAATCGATTCGATTCCGATTTTTAAGTTTCAGAATCGATTTTTTCCGATTTTCTCAGATTCCATCCGATTCGATCCGATTTTGATCTGATTTCCGATTCGATCCGATTTCGATTCGATCCGGGGGTTAATGTTATTAAAAATGAAAAATGTATTTGAACCGTTTCCTTCACTTCATGACTGTGTAGAGAAGCAACATATTAAAACTAGTATTATATCAATATTAAACAGCAAATCTTACAAGTATTGGTAGTTACTGATGGCTGGAAGACTGATGAAAAGGTTAAGGGGTCAATCTTAAAAAAAAAAAAAAAAAAAAAAAAAATCGATCTTTGGACGTACGAATCGATAATCGGTCATTAATATGCGAATCGATTAAAAATCGGAAAATCGATGTTGGATTTACAATCTGTTATTATTGTCTGAGGGTGGGTCTGAGCTTAGACTGTTTTGGGAAGTTTAAACATGCAATCTGCATATAAAGTCTACTTTTATGATAAATGTTTAAATAAGGAGGTCCTAGTTAAAAGGTGGTGTTCTACTGGATTATATTGATTCCCTTTGAAACAGGATTTTAGGATTTTTAGGATTGAAAGAACAAGTAGAAGGTTGGTATTAGTCCAAAATGTGTATCATGCTACGTCAATAGCACAAATGTCAATGTCATAAAAAAGAAAATTCCTGCTGAATTTCCGTGGCAGAAACGTAATCTGTCACTTCTTGTGGGTTCTCTCTGTTTTTCCTGTGGATGACTATGATTGTAATAAAATGGGGTTAAAAGACCATCGTTGTGATCGTCTTCGGCTACCTGAGCAGGTAAACCACATGTGGATGTTTCCATCATCAGGATCACGGAAACATTTCATCCACCGCTAAACATTCACACCACAGTTTTTAATGGTTTAAGTAGCGGGTCAAAGAAATGACCTACGTCACACACTTGACCTACATCCACTGTTAGTTACCTTGTCGTCTTTGCTTCTCAATCTGGCTCCTCCGTACAGGTTGAAGTCTCGTCCCTCCAGGTCCTTGTAGAGGTGCTGACCCAAGATCAGGTGGTTTTTACACACCAGCTCCTCGTTGATACCCTGTGAAGACATGATGTTACCATCATCATCATCTCTCTCTCTATAGATGGAAAATGAAAGCTAAACTGTGAATGTAGGGAATCCAACGGAAGTCCAGCTGATAAAAAAGACATTTAACTGAGTGGTTAACATAAATGAGTCTGGCGTGCACCCGGGATGGATCAAAGGGTGTTTTGGGTCTTTTAACATGAGACGTGGTTTCCCAGGATTAATTGGACCCCACAGACCACTCCTCCTTTGAAAAAATCTAATTTCCTGATGCTTGGGCCGAGAAGGAAAGTCAACTTAGGGTTCTGTGTTAAATTCTGGCTTTAAATATCTAAAATTTATAATTGAAGAGGTTTCTTTGGTTACCTCAGATGTCACAGTCAGGATGTGTGTTTATTAGATGGGTTATCACCTAACGATCTATGTTTTATTTATATATTATTATTAGGGTCGACATTTCGATAAGCTCAGAAGTGGAGCCACAAAACGGACGAAAAGTCTGAAAATAAAAAAGTGGTATCGCTGCAAACAGAGAGTCAGGTGACCTACCGTCGGAGGCATTTTCAGCAGGGGGATGAAAGCTGTAAAGGGTCCGTTGTGACTCAGCAGCAGCAAACAGCCTTTCTCTGAAACACACGTATTCCAAAAGGTCAAAGGTCACAGACAAGACACAACATAGCGACAAGCAGAGACAAGTAGAAAAAGCACATGTCTCTTTTTCCAATAACGTGAGCATGTGGTCTCACGTTATCGATAGTTTAGGCGTAATCTTGTTTTAGTAAATATAATCCAGATATGTTTTTTTTTTATATACATCTCATGATTTATGATCATGGTGACCACTAAGTGATTCTGAATATTACACATATATTATTTAGTCAAAAATCACAACAAACAATATATTTGTGGTTCTTTTACCAAACATGGCGACGGCTCCGGTCAGATTTTCCCTCTGGCTTCCGCTCCTGTCCAGCTCGATCAGCCGTTCCATTAGGTTACTATAGCAACGGAATCCATCACCAATCTGACCAGCCTCACACACACACCTGAGGGGGGGACGCACATTTTATATATTTAAAAGAAGAGCAAATATAAAGCTCCAAATAGGGGCTGGTTCACGTTCTTGTCCTGGTGCTATTTCTGGTTCTAGAGAGCAACAGAGAAACCAAACCCTGTTCTAAGTGGTGTTTCTAGATATAGTCCTGGTCCTAGTTCTAGGTCTGGAAAAGCAAACAAAAAGCCCCAAATAGAGACTGGTTCTTGTCCTGGTGCTATTTCTGGTTCTCGTCCTGGTTCTAAATCTAGTTCTAGAGAGCAACAGAGAAACCAAACCCTGTTCTAGGTGGTGTTTCTAGATATAGTCCTGGTGCTAGACAGGAAGAGAGGACGAGAGACAAAGAAAACAGTTCAGGGTCTACTTCTGGTTCTTGTCCTAGGCTTGTTGGTGCGTCTCACCTGGGTTGTCCATCCAGTTCAGTTCTACAGATGGCTGTGGGGTCACAGGTGTCCGCAGAGCAGGCAGAGACCAACTGGCAACCAAACTGGGCGTTGCCGGCAACGGGGGACATGCCAAACATGCACTCGCAGCTGGACTAGACACAGATGGACAGTTTCAGGATTTAGCTCTCTGTGTTGTTGGACCTGGTCCAGATGGTCATTCTAGACCTGTTCTAGACGTGGTCCCGGTCTCGACTATGTAGGCATCCTCACCTTGTTGGGTCCTTTGAAGACACAGATGGTGGAGTTGGCGGGACAGCCTCCGTTGTTCTCGGTGCAAGGGTTTCTGGGTACGCAGATCTTGCCGTCGCCCTCGTAGTCCGGGTTACAGACGCAGCTGACCTTTGGCCCCTGTGAGGAGCACTTGGCGTTGACGTCACAGTCCCTCCCTGAGCAAATATCTGAACATGAAAACTACAGATGAGAACTCCAGGATTATTTTTATATCCTCAAGTGTACTTGAGTTCTAGTCTTGTGTGTTAGAAACAGAGAGTGAGAAATAGGAATTTGTTTCTGGGTCAAGGTCTTGGTCCAGCCCTGGTTCGAGTACTGGTGGGTCCAGACTTTAGTCCTTGTCTGGATGCAATCTTACGTTAGACCAGTTGCGAGTCTTGATCTTAGTTCTGTATCTAGACAGCAGGAGGGAGACTTTGTTCTAGTTCTAAGGGAGCAAGGACCTGGTTCTGGTCTTGTTCCTGGTTTAGTCAATGTCAATGACGTAACACAAATGAGGCGAATACACGTAATTTTCCAAAAGTCCTAAGTCATTGTGTGTTAAACAACTTTTATAGAGTCTCTGGACAAAGTGAGGTTCTATGTAGATCGCTGTGAGCTATGATTTATTTAGTCTCCATTTCTGATTAAGTGTTGACAGGAGTTCAAGTTTTCGCTTGAGTTTAAATATTTAAAATTGTGCAAATGAAGCAAAATTTGCATGACCCCGGTGTCTAATTGCATCTTTCACATTCACTTTGTATGTAACAACCCCCCCGTGTTTACTTGCGCATTTGCCCGGCGTGGTCCTCCTGTGTCCGGGCAAACATTCACAGTGGGCGGCGTCTCCCTCTCCTTGACAGTACGAGTACGGGCTGCAGCTGCTGCACCGGGTGCTCACTGCCGACAACACAACACACAGCAGCAGGTCACCGTGGGCGACAACCAAACGCCACATAGAAGGACGGCAAGAAAAACTGGAGCAATAATGAAATATGTGTCACCGCTAGGGGTGGGAAAAATATCGATACGGCAATATATCGCGACACTTTGCCGCCCGATACAAGCAGGTTGTGAATGCAGTACTTTATCCTTTTTCATTGTATTTTCAATATTTATTCCAGTGAATTTCATGGGAATTAATAAAATGGAGAGGCTGTTTTGAATGAAATAGTTTTGACTCAATTTGTCCTCTGATCAATATCATCTGATGTACATATACAGGTACTTGAGTTTTCATCTTCATATATATCGCAATATTGTGATATCGTGATGCGTATCGTATCGTGACCAAACGTCGTATCACGATACTCTTTGGACTGTATTTCTGAAAAGAAAACTTCCATTTGTTCAAGGAAAAAGCTATTTTGTATGTATTCCCTTCACCTTAAAAACAAAATGTTGTGTACCCATCTGTCAAAATCAAGCATAAGAGGTGTAGATACAATATATAACCCCCAAAAAACACACACAATTGAATATCAATCAGAGTTAAGGCAGTCCTCCTATAAGTAAAGACAGAAATTTTACATTATCTATCACTATCACATTGTTATGCTACAATATGTGATTTTCAACGGTTGCCATAGATACACAGGCTTCATCCCAAGCCTCTTAATTCGCATCCACGTTTCCCTGGGAAATCTATGTATCCGCGTATCTATGGCCTGCCTTCGCCCCACTGTCAGCTGGGATCCATTAATCGGTCACAGATATTGGATGGATGGTTCATATGATGGACGTAACGCAGCGCGTCGTGGTCTTACCTTGGTCGCAGCGCTTCCCAACGTACGGCGGCTGACAGAAACACTGTCCGTCACCTTCTGGACCTCTGTTGCACATTCCATGCACACAGTCACACTCTGTAGGGACGAGACACGCAGACCCGTTACTCAAGCTACAAGACTGTGATACAGGACCACAGGTCAGAGGTCAGAGACCCTACCTTTATTGCAGTTTTCTCCAAAGGCGTTCTGGTTTTTGCACTCCTGACAGGCAAAGCCTGAGAAGCCGTCCTAAAGAAAGAGATTATTATTCATTAATGAGACATCAACAATCTAAAGTATGTTTTACACAATCCACCATAAAACAGAAACACATCGAACACACAACAAAAAAAAGATCCAAAACGTCATGTCAACGGTTAGCCAAGGGCTCCGCCCCATATGAATACATAAACAAACAGGTAGGATAGTCAGTGACAGACAGGATACTGACATCACAAACACAGGTCCCGTTACCGAGATCTCCATCCACACAGGTTCCATGGAAGTTACAGGTCTTCCCAGACCAGCTGGGACAGGCTGCAGACAGGCGGGACAGTCAGATGGTTAGAAATGATCAGAATTCATTTTTGCTTTGGTCCAACGTCCAACCAATAGAAGCAATATCACCAGTGTGTGTGTGTGTGTGTGTGTGTGTGTGTGTGTGTGTGTGTGTGTGTCTTACCGAGACAAAGATATCCCCAGTGCTGTGGGCAGCACTGTGGCTGCATGAACCCCTTTACACAGCGGTGCTGACATCCATCCAGCGGCGTCTCCCTGCCGCCGATCTCCACCACGTAACTGCATCAAGAAAAGTCACATACTGCAGAGCTGCAAAGCCACGACTGACCACGGTTTACCACACGTGTGACGCTATACGGTTTTGTGATGTCGTATCAGGGGTACCTGCAGTTGCTCATGCCTACGTTGCTGAAGCCGCGGGGGCATCTGCTGGCGGCGGCGGCGGCACAGGAAGTGCAGGGTGTGTAGTCATCCTCCCTCTGTGAGACATCACACCGACCAGGAGGAGGAGTCTGAGGGAGCAGAGGAGATCACTCTGTTATAATCTGATATAATCTGTTATCATCTCAACACCTGCTCTTCTTAATCCAGCTGCTATCGCATGAATGAGTTAAGATATTTTATTCTTAGGGAGCTCAGTCCACGTGAGTTTAAAATCCACCAACGGGGACGAGAAAACTAAAATGAAGGCAAACATATGATACTAAGTTTAATACATATATGTATTCAAACATTCATCTGTCATTTGAAACGGACTGGAAGACGTTTTCAGGAAAAGTGGCAGCATCAGCAGTAGAAGAAGTAGTTAAAGCGATTTACTATCATAAATATCACTTTATTGGAGTATTTTTTTTTTTGGTGCAATCATGTGCAAACAGTGTTTGAATGTTGTAGCGAGTGCAGGATACAGTTAATGATCAAAACAGTACACAAGTAAAGTACTGGAGTAAATGTACTTTTTCACCACTGGATAGAACACAAGTTGATGGACACGTGCTGCTCTGCATGTACCCCACGAATACAATGAATAATCTAGAGATGGCATTATCAGGTCAGTTATTTTCAGATACAACTTAATTCATCCAGAGAGAACTTCTGAAATCTGAATAAATCCGGCTTCATCTCACTTTCTACGACACTGTGTTTTAATGGTCGTTAACGAGGTTCAAGTTTTCGCTCTCTATTTGTGTTTGTGGTGCTGGAGTAAGGTTAAGTTGTTAAAGGAGCCATAAAAAAAGCTGAGATAAATATCTTAGCCTAGGTTTGGAGTCCCAAACTGAAGGTGAGGAGGGTTTAATGCAGAGACGCTCATTAGTTGAAAACTTCTAGCACCGTCAGCACATCATGTGATTTATTAGCACAACATTTTGTAGAGACGTTCATGATTTCCAGATGATAAACCCTAACGATCCCCTGACCTTTTCATCCAGTGAAACATTTCCACGTACTATTGGAAACGTTGCCATGAAATTGGACTTTTCATCACGTCAAAACGCTAACGTGCCACAGCCCAAATACCTGCAGAAGTAATGACACTTCCAACATCAGCTGCAAATTAGAAAATGAGAGAAATCTAACGAGATTAACTGTAACGATGAACCACGTAAATATTACCTGCTGTACGTGAGCATCGACACTGACACGGTCAACTTGATCGAATCTCGGGACTAAAGGTCAACACAAATCCACCTCTGCTGCTTTGATTCTTCCCTTTAAGTTTGTATTATGTTCTGTTTTTTGTAAGATTTGTACTGTTATTGTACTATTAACAGTAGGTCACCCCTGAATTTTCATTTTATTCATAAAAGTTTTGCTGAGTGCACTCAGTTCAAAACCTTTCATTCATTCAGAGACAGAAAAATGTTATCAGATTCTGTACAAAACGAGGAAAAATAATCGGTGAGGCTCCAGAAGAAAAACGATGAGCAGTGTGATTAATGTATAAGAGAGTAAAGCAAAGATCTAAAGAGAACAAGTTGACCCGGTGTAAGGGAGTTGGAGGTGTGTTACCTGGTCTTGCAGTGAGGTTTGCAGGCAGAGCAGCAGAAGCAGCAAACAAATCATGGTTTCGTTGCATTCAGGGGGCAAAAATAAATCCACCAACCCCCAAAAAATCAGTAGAAAAAGTCAAACTCAAGCTCCTCCAGAGGCTACAGGAAAAATACCAACATCCTCTTTGCAGGAAAAACAAACCTCTTAGAAAACTTCTATTCCAAAAGTAAAAAGCAACCTGCTGTTAATAGATGCAAAAACTCTGTAAAAATATATAAAGTACTTTCAAATATTTAAAAAAAAGGTGGATCCAGGCAGTGTTGGGTTTATCGGCTGTATTCTTTGCTCATTTTCGGATGTTTCGGGACTAACAAACAAACTATAACTATAAGAAATGAACTCTCAGCTCAGAGTTCGGTGAGGCAGCGAGCAGCCGGGGAGCCTGAAACGACTGCTGGCGTCACGTCTTTTCCTCTCTAATCTAGGAAGAGGGAAAAAAACACAACAACAGAAAGTGGCAAAGTAGGAACCTCCCAGCAGAGGTAATCTCCTACTACAACTCCCCTACTACAGTAGCAGTACTTTAGTAGTAGCAGTAATGGTATCACTTGTTTTAGTCAAAATAGCAAGGACACGGAGTAAGTAGTCATGTAGTTACATTAGAGCTGTTATGGTGACTATATAGATGGACGACAGAACAACCAGTGGTGGAAGAAATGTAGAAAATACTGCAGTAAAATCCATAAATTAAAAATTTTGATTAATCAACAGTATATCAGCAAAATATACTCAAATCATCAAAAGTACTCTTTATGTAAAATGGTCCATTTTCACGGTGTTATATTATGTAGGAGGCACATATAAAGATTTCTTTAGAGCCTTTCATCGCTGTAGCCCTCCGAGGTGCTGCTTCGTTAACCCTTTGAGACACTGAAAGTGATTTTGGGTGATTTGAATTGAAAGTGGACACACCGAGTACGAGGTCTGGCTGCGAAGAGAGAGATTGTGAGAAAACCTTCTCTCTTCCTGACAGGAAGTTTTGGGCGGATTTCCTCTCCTGGTCGTCCCAGCGGAGCGGTGCAATTTGGACGGATTTCCTCGTCAGCTGACACAACTCCTCGTCTGCTTCTCAGAGAGAAAGGGAACAAATGTGAAAGCCGAGTTTCTTTTCCTGTTTTAATTCAGCCTCGGCTTTAGGAGCAGACAGACAGACACGGCGATGTGAGACTGACCAGAGAGAGGGCCGAAGGTCAAACTGCAAGCAGACAGAACAATAGCAGGAAGCGGGCAGGCAATAAACCGCTGCCCTTCTCTGAGGATAACTGCCTTGCTCACGAGGAAGGAGATTTTAACCAGCGACCTCAAATGGTCCAAATCTTTGAAAGTGCAGCAAAAAAAGTGCTGAGCTATTTTTTCCATCCTGTGTTTACTTTGCCACAAACTTGTACAATGTTATACACAGTAACTGTACGTTGCAGTCCTGACTGATCCCACAACTCAATAACTCACGTGTTATTTTCAGCCAATTCTTCTCTCGATCACACGATCAGGATTTGTGCCACCAGGGGAAATTTGCATCTATCTTTCCATTGAGTCATGCTGCCTGAACACACCTTTCGTGAATATTGCTCTTTAAATCAGTTTTACATAAAGTGTAATTGGACTAACACGGCCCACTGAAACATTTCATACCTTGAAAAAAATTCAAAATACATCTGATGATTGTTAAAGTTGAAACCAAAAAGGCATAATACATTTTTGATTTGACAGATTGTGTCCTCAACATCAATCTTGAGGAATATCCATCGGCAGTGACATCACATAAATGTGTTGAGGATGTGGTGATCACAAAGACGATTAAAAGCCCTTCCCCAACCAGAAAGCCTGGATGAACGGAGAGGTGAGGGCTCCATCCAGAGACAAGGAAGCTGCCTTTCGGCCAGGGGACAAGGAAGCATACAGCATGCAGCCACTAGGCTCATCGGCCATCACAACCAATGGTGAGACATCATATAGAGAGGAAATCTCTCAAGAGTGGTGCTCAGAGAACAACCTACCGCTAAACATCAGTCAAACCAAAGAGCTGACATGATATTGGTGATAAGAGGTGCCTGCGAAGAGCCCAAGTTGTCAAAATATTTCATTCAGAACCAAAACTGTCAACGTCAGGATGCCGCTAGAGGAAAAGTCAGAAGATCCCTAAAGTCATCAATTCATCCTCTTGGAACCATGAATGAAGGACTCCGTACAAGATGTCATGAATAGTTCATTCTTGGTCAAAGTGGTGAATGAAGGGGTGGACTTAAATGACCCCCAACCCCCCCTTCAATGCAATGATGAGGCCTTTAAAAAGGTAAAACGTTGGTGGTTTTACATGAAGCTTTTATTTTGGACTTGATGAGATTACAGAGTGGTCACTGCTGGACCACACAAGGCTTAATTCAGTGGCCCAAACAGACGACTATCGCAGAGCTACCCCACGCGTTCTCCTTGCTAAATAATCTCACTGATTGCGTTGATGTTTTGTCAACAGTTTGAGATAATCTCTGCCAGCGCGTGCTGCTGACGGGCTGATACCGCACCGATCACCCAGGATACGTGTTGTTTTGGGTTCAGCAATGTGATGCCTTGAGACTAGCTAGATTATACTGAAGACAAACTAATTAAAATATCGTGTGAAGGACGTCATGATATTTGTTATCTTTGAATTGTTACATAATGGCACCACTGCGCAGTCACACACACACACACACACACACACACACACACACACACACACTGCTGACTCCTGTTAACAAAAGATAGAAAAACATGAATCAAGGAGTAATGAGAGATCAAGCCAGAGGTCGTGGATGTGTCTCGGCCCATGTCCCGGTGACCGTCTCAACCTGAACAAATGCCTCCGATCAGCACTCTGAACCGGATAACACTCAAACTGACAAGAAAAAACACATGAAAGATAAGAGGAAGTGAGAAAGGATTTACTATCAGTGTCACATCCCTCTGGCGTTCCCTGGCGTATCTCTGCTCCTGCAACTGTTAACCAAAGGAATTTCACTGGATTCAGCAGAATATCCAGAAAACCTCACAGTACTACCATGAAGACAATACTTTAATGTCTCTACTTCACTGGGATACGGGCGATTTTCAAACTACAGGGTGACCAATCAGGGAGAACAATGTGCCTAAACTGAATTGACTAATCCGGAAAGAATAAACAACAGTGTTTCACGCTAAATATTTGGAATATGAATTGTTCTCATAATCTCCTTCAAACCACATGTTATTGACCCAAACAAATATATTGTATTAAATGCATCTTAATGTATTAATTTGACTGCTAGGACAAAAGGAAAGACTAAATACAGTGACATAGAAATGAGGACTTCAATTTGTTCTCAATTAAAAAGGTTTTCATTGATTGAATCCTAACCGATCTTCGTTGCTAACCTGAACCGCCAGCTAACATACATAGTTATAGTTTAATAAACTTGTTTCAGCTGTAAAAACCGATCTGTTAAATTAACCTGAGCACAAACAGAACCGTAAGCTAAAATCTTAAGCTGCTAAACAGGACTGTTGACTAACCTGAACCTGACTAACCTTGACAAACCTGAACCAAAGCGTTTAGCTGCTAGTGTGAAACTGTTAGAACCTGAATTTAAATTTGACTTCTAAACTGGACCATTAACTAACCTGAACAGAAGATTGTGCTGCTAACCTAGATCGTTAGCGTTATTGGACCATAATTAACCTGAACCACCTGTCATCTGTTAAATTGAACGTTAAACTCATCCGAACCAATGGTTTAAGAGGCTAAACTGAAATGTTAGCTAACCAAATTAAATATTTGCTGCTAAACTGTATAGTTAACTAACCTGTAACAGTTAGCTGCTTAACTTAACTGTTAGCTAACCTGAACCAAAGCGTTTTGCTGCTAGTGTGAAACTGTTAGAACCTGAATTGAAATTTTACTTCTAAACTGGACCATTAACTAACCTGAACAGAAGATTGTGTTGCTAATCTAGACCGTTAGCCTGTAAAGTGGACCATAATTAACCTGAACCACCTGTCATCTGTTAAATTGAACGTTAAACTCATCCGAACCAATGGTTTAAGAGGCTAAACTGAAATGTTAGCTAACCAAATTAAATATTTGCTGCTAAACTGTATAGTTAACTAACCTGTAACAGTTAGCTGCTTAACTGTTAGCTAACCTCAACCAAACCATTTTGAACTGTTTGTTACAGACCGAGTCTTTATGAACTGAAAATCGGACCTGCAAGATAATTTGAACCAAATAGTTTTAACACTTAAACTGAGCTCCTGTATTAGATAATCAAAATTTTAAAAAACTGCTAAACTGGACCGCTAGCTAACCTTTACAGGACTGTTATGGCTGTCAAACTGGACCGTCAACCAGAACCAAACTGTTATAGCCGTATAACTGTTTGTTTATCTAAATTAAATATTTACTGCTTTAGTGATTACTTACCTGAACAAAACCGTTAGCTGCTTAAAGGTTGAGTAGCTGATTCTATTCAGAAACACTTTCTGTTAAATTACTTGAAATTCTCGTGACATACCGATAGCCATCAATAAATTAAATGCTCTGAAAAAATCAATTTGAAAAACGTCATCTGTGGCCATGGCAGGACTCTGAAAACCCCTCGTCCAATCAAAAAAGGCGGGCCAGAGAAATGATTGGACTTCCTGATCACACTGATTCCGATTTCGAGCACTCGTTTTGCGTTCTGGGGGGAGTGGCTTTGAAGAGAGGTCTGAATGAAGGGGGCGGGACTTTGACGGTTCGGGGATGCTTTCAAAGTCAAAATCTCTGTCGTTTTTCCAAATGACCTTCTCTGTCTTTAACTGAACTGTTAGCTAACTTTAGCCTCTAGCTGCTAATCTGAAACCTGTATCTAAACTGAACCAAACTGGGCGTTCACAGCTCATTTTCAGGTTAGAGCCAATCACAGTGGCTTAACTACCACTAGCATATAACATCAGTTTCCATTCATGTAAGTGCAGAACTGGGGAAATAGATAAAATATCCAATTTGCAGTGTTGAAAAAAACATCAAAATTGATTCTTTCACGGCCAATGGCTGAAATTTGGACCAGATTTAATTCAATCTGATGGTGCTAATATTGGGACACAAACAACATACTTAGTTTGACCTTAAAGATGCATTCATCATGTCGCCTTGGCACATTGACTGTCACTTTGCTCCAAACAGAAATCCTGTTTCCTTGCCAGGAATGTTTTCTGGTTGAGAAATGATGAATCCTGTTTTGGATCCAATCCCTCCATGTCACGACTGACTGGATAACGTGAACTAATTTCTTTTAAAAAGCAGAGCCTGGAGCTGAATGTTTTTCCAATTGGTCATTTGACCCACTGGCACACAGAGAATGCCAATCAGAGGTCAGTTCACCAGTTTTGCTGAGCACACTTCCTCGTACAGTACCTCTGCCCTCGGCCTGTTTAAGTGTCCCTTAAAGGGCAATCAGCCAAATTTCTTGACGAGCAACTCCGACAGACAGGAAAAAGAGGAAGTTGAAAGTTGGCGGTGCGTTTCGTGTCTCTAAACCGCCAAGTCATCAAAACCTCGCCACACATCGAGGGAACTGCTGACGGGAACGTTTCGTCAATTCTTTCTTTTCATGTTTTTTTACCCCCCTTTTAGAAAACAAATGGTTCCTTAAATGGACAGCCAGGGGTTTAAAAATACTGAAGTTATGAGTCAAAGTCCCCAATTTATAACTACATCGTCTCTATAACTTCATTATAATTAATATCAAATTACATAAAAGTGTATGTTCTGGTTTTAACTGAATGTAAAATCTCTCAAAGTTTATAAAACCTTTCAAGGACATGACCTCTGTTTCCTCAACAGTATCTTTTGTTTCTCCTTCAGAAGGCATAAAGGTTTTTAGGAAATGCTATTGGCATAAAATAATCAAATTACCTTCACTGCGAAATGATCTGCATCAAGTTACCCAAAGTCTGAAGGGTCAAAAGCCAAATCTTCTGCAAGGGTCTGGTCCCGGTGCAGTCCTCCAAGTCCTCGGTCCACATTGAGCGTCAATCTGTTAAAAGTATTACTGATGATAAATGCAGTTCTTCCTTTGAAAGAGTAGATCTTGATTACAAACCTCATCGTGGACTTCAGATCTGTGCCATCGCAAACCGCCGATTCACCGTACGCCGTCGTTCTGATGGATGATGGCCCTCTGGGCTCTGAAAAGGATCATGATGATTTATTACAATTATACACATAAGTATCTTGTCAGCACTGAAAAACAAGTTTGAGAGGTTAAGAAACACGAGCGGTCAGACAATCAGTTTGAAACCAAAAGTGGAAATATTGATGAGTTACTCAAAAACAGTATTTTGTTCAAATCTGGGCTTAAACTGTTCCTGTTTGCCACCTTTCATTAAATAAAAGTAACTGCATTGTGATATTTACTCTGTTTTAGCTTTTTATATTTCCCCCTTTTGATATATGTTTGACATTGTCTTGTCAGTTTTCTTATGGAGAGCCTTACGTTGCATGGATGCAACTGGCTAACGTATTTGTTTCTGAGCTCATCAGAAGCCAAAGCGCTGCCCAGTGGTTTCTAACACTATGAGACAGGATTTTAAAAGGCTGGAAAGATCAGGACAGTTAGGAGGGTAAACAAAGCAGAACAAGGCAGGTCACTGGGATAACAACATTGTCGCTTATCACTGCACGACATTGGTAGATTTATACAAACACTGTGAGACAGTAAGATTTACACGTTTAATAAAGAGTGTTAAAAGAGACCTATATTTCTTCATGGCATCAGTTTTATTTGGCATTCCCAAAAAAAAGAAAAAAAGGCCTCCCATCCCATCAGTTTCACAGTCAGACTGGTCTCTGACTGTGAGCCGACTGCGGTTGAATCCTTCTGAACCAAACTGCTGTCGCCGCAACAAGCATTTTCACTTTAATTCAGTGGCATTCCCCTTTAACAAGACAACACGTAATGTAAACAACAGAGCTGAAGGGTGGTGGTGGGGGAGGGGGGGTCCAACACTGTCTGGCTTCCCATTTGTGAATAATGTACAAAAAAAACACAATACAATAAAACAAAACATATAAAAAATAATAATAATAATGATAATAATACTAAATATGACATGTAAGAGTTCTTTTTGGAAATTTCATCAGATCCTTCGTATTTAGTACAAAATCTGCTCCCGGATGGAAAAACATCCGTCTGTCACCAAAACAAAATTATATTAATATAATATTAATTAAAAAAAAGCTTCAATATACAGTTTAATAATACTGCTTACAATGTGCAAGGCTTAAAATTCAGAGTGCAGATTGTGCCGAGCAGCGGGGTGTGTGTGTGTGTGTGTGTGTGTGTGTGTGTGTGTGTGTGTGTGTGTCCTCTCGTCACCCAGAGTCCAACTGTGCAAACGTAAAAATGTTTTTTGGTTTCAAGAGCAACTTTACATAAATAACATGTTAATCAGACAGTTTTGGAGTTGTTGAAAGGTGGATTTTTTTCCCTCTTTCTTTTGATGAAGCTAGGCTAGCAGTCTCCCTCCACATCCAGTCTTTACGATAAGCTAGGCTAACACGTCCTCGACACACACACACACACACACACAAAACTATGTACATCTTCTAGTACGACTCCCGGAGGACAGAGAACAAGAGGATTTACCAGAAACTGTCCCTTTCAGGTGATTAAAATCGAGCGGAGCTCCCGCGGTCTGTCTGCAGCACCTCCTGCTGAGCAGCACCTGTCGGTCGGTAGAGACGTTCGACGGAGCTGTAAATCTGCTTTGTGGTTTGTTTGTTTTTTAAACTCCCATTATTTGGGCTCAGTGTGTGGTCACAGGTCTGTAATGGCAGTCTGGTGTCTGTCGAGTCCCGCTGACCCCTCAGGGTTTCCATCAGTACGACTAAAGGGGCCCAGCATGCGTCAGATCATCGAGCCGCCTCTGAAACCAACAAGCTGCTTTACACAGTGATTTAGGTTTAAAATGAGCTCTCAAGCCTCTTTTTTTCTTCTTCCTCGATAATTTGAATCACAATTTTTCACGTGAACAACCGAATGCAAACCCGACGAACCCTAATTTTTTGATCCGTGAAGCCCGAGACTGCGGTTGAGAGAGCTGGGAGTGTCATGAGGCCTCTGCACCGGTCTCCTTGAAGTGAAGTGTAAATAAAGATCAAGTCACAGAAACACGAGGCTGTGGCGTGATGTTATTGACCTGGAGTGTGCGAGTATTTCAACTCTCTCAAGCTCTCTTGTCATTCCTCACACAACCTTTTCTGTCACTCCAACATGAACAACGCTATGGATCCTTCAAAGAGAGACTGAACGTGTGCGTCGTTATCCTCGTCTCCATGGCGACGGGCTGCCTAGAAAGGGGTTTTGCCGTTAGACGCGGTCAGACAGGCGGTTAGTTGTACTTTGTTTGAAGCATATTGAGGTCTTTGAACAGCCAGCTAAGCCCTGAGCCCGTGTGTTTATTCCCCCCTGTCATATGTTGACTCCGTTGGCCAATCAGCTCCCAGTGACCAATTAGGTGCTGAAGAGTCATCCGTCTGTCCGTTAAGCCGCCAATCAGCCGGTGAGCTCCACAGGAAGCTCCCGGCTGCACAGCGCCTCCCACTGGCGAGCGAGGAGTGAGATCAGCCTCTCTCTGCTGTCGGCTCCCGGGACAAAGACGCACCACTGGACCTCGCCCTCGGCGCCGCTAGTGGCTCCGCCCCCTCTGGGAGGGGCCTCCTCCCCCGTGGCGGCGAAGTGGTCCATGGTGAGGTGGCAGAGCAGGTCGGGGCCGGGCAGGTCATCGAACACCAGGGTCAGAGCCTGAGGGTATGTCTGGTACCCCAGCAGGACCCGGTCCAGGTCCCGGATCCTCCGAGCCTCACGCAGCTGGTAGCGCTCCCTGCAGGAGGACACGACGAAGAGGAGAAAGACGATGACTACACTGTAAATAACCATCACAATAACCTCAAAGGCATCAGTTCAAAAACCTTTTTCTTTAAAGAAAATTGTTTGTGGCAATGTAGAGCCATTTATACGTAGGGAGCTTCTTCACGGAGTCCAAACCAAACTGGTCTAGAGAAGGCCTTCTGCATTTTTATAATCACCTGAAGGCCACCGTAGTTCTCCTCTTTACCGAGGTCTCTCAAGTGAGCTCATCTGTTCTCTGGTCTTTTCTCTGCGTCGTTAATTACATCACTCTTAAAAACGTGCCAGATCATAATAAATACCGACATTTATTTTTTTTGGAGGAGAAACAGCCTCCTTTGCCTCCTCAAAAACCTCAGGATGGTTTTTTAATAGACTGAAGGTGACCTGAAGGTCATAATTCTGCTCTCGAGTGAATCCCCCCTGGATGAAAACGGATAAAGGTTTTGAAATCCAGGAAGGCGGGGCTTCTGCTCACCTGGAGGGGGGTTCTTTGGCAAAGTCGGGCAGAGGATAGCTGACGTAGTCCTCGTCCAATAGGAAGACATCGGTGCTGGTCAGGATCAAAGTCCTGGGCTGAAGAACTGGAGACGGGCCAGACCCGGAAACGGAGGAGGGGTGGCCTGAGAGAGTGGAGCCTTGGCCGGGCAGACTGCTGGGGATCTGGACCTGGAGGAGAGAATAATAATTATCTTACAGTTAACTTTGAAATCCTGAACCTAAACAGAAGGAAACACAAAGACTGGAATCAAAAAATCAAAGCAAAACCAGCTGAGAAATCATCACAACATTCATTTACAGGGGTTTTTAAACCTGTCTTCATCATTAACCCTTGATACGACAAACATTCAGCAGATACCGAGCTGAAAGACAAACCATGAAATGAAGAAGCCCTTACCTGGAAGACCAGCAGGTACAGCAGGACGTTGAAGGAACGCGAGGATGAGGATGAAGGTGAGGATGCTGCGCTGGCCGGAGTCTTCCTCTCTGCCACGATGAAGGTCAGGTCTCCCATCTCCTCCTCACTGGGGTAAATAAATTTCACCCTGCTGCTGTGGACCAGCTCGTAGTTCTGCATTTTACCTGCAGGGGGAGACAAAGATAAAAAATACGTCACCATCGTCTGCTGACAGGGAGAGTAGGTAAATTATTTAAGTCAAAATGTTGCCATGAAACTTACCCAGTTGATAGATAATATTAAGATAATTATTTTGTATAATAATAATCATAATAACTATCGTTTTTACAACAGAAAAGAGCTACAAGGGATGATGAACACCTCGTGCTGTTATTAAGGGACAGTTGCATCCGCTGGTTACATTCTTTTAGAAATTATAAAATGTAAATACCACTGTTAAACTCCCGTTCACATGGTGGTTTACCTGCGTTTGTGTTGGTGAACTGGGAGTAGAAGTCCTGATCCGACGGCTCCGGAGGAGGAAGCTGCTGCTGCAGACTGAGAGCTGACATGAGCTCCTGAAGGAAGACGCCGGTGCCGTAACTGTCCCTGCTGAGACAGCACACGATGTGATCAGGGGAACGACCTGCGGACACAAGGACGGAGAGGATGCACGGATGAGAGAGGGGAGACAGAGTTACTTTAGCATGAAGCAGCAGTTTGGTATAAATATGTAAGAGCTCTGTGAATATCCACCGACCTACGACTCTGAAGTACTGGTCGAACAGTCCCACGTTGACAGACAGGAGGTCAGATAGTCTGATGGACAGACAGCAGCACAGACAGACATCCGGATCTCCAGAGTCCATTATGTCCAACACTGAGAGACGGAGAGACACACACACTTTATTTATTTGGATCCTCAGCTTGACAACTATATACAACATATACACAAAAATGCACGTGTTGCCCAAATGTAAAAGAGTCTTATCCTACCGGAGTGATGACCGAGTGTGGAGGCGGAGTCTTCCAACAGGAAGTAGATTGCGTCAGTGGAGAGCAGCAGGCAGCAGGTGAGCTCGGACTCTGAAGACTTGTAGAGAACCACAGACAGCCACAAGACCTGTCTCACTTCCTCCGCCTCAGACTGAAACAAAAGATGAAAAGGTTTAGATGGAAGCGTGTGTGTGTGTGTGTGTGTGTGTGTGTGTGTGTGTGTGTGTGTGTGTGTGTGTGTGTGTGTGTGTGTGTGTGTGTGTGTGTGTGTGTGTGTGTGTCTCCTACCATTGCGATATATCTGTGGAAGTAGGTCATCAGCTGCTGTCTTCCAAGCCCAGCCAGGAGCTTCAGTCCTGGGGAGAGCCCTGGGGTGAGGTGGGGGGACGGCTGGTTCTCTTCCAGGCTGGAGAAGTCCGAGCTGAGGAAGAAGAGGGAGGAGAAGTGAGAAAAAACATTAAATAAATAAATTATTAACAGCAGCAATAAGCCATCTCATGATCACTAAAGAGATGCCGTGGGGAAGCAGATGCCACACTGTGATAAAAAGATAAAACATGCAGCGAAGCAGAGAAAATGGATCATGTCCTCATATTTCACTAAAATCTCATCAGCTGCACCAGTCTATGAGTTTAATAGGGACGAAGCTTTAACTGTTGCCATGGTAATAATCTTCCAGATCGGTGCGAAGGTGGCAGAGTGGTTAGAGCGCATGCTATGTACGATTATTGCATTATATACGTTAACCCAAAAATCTCCCATGAAATATGGAAGAGTAATCTATAATTATTCATTATGCATCAACGTAAGATAGTGCTGTGTGTGTGTGTGTGTGTGTGTGTGTGTGTGTGTGTGTGTCCCAGGCACTGAAATGCAGTGAACAGAATCAACACATAAAGCCAGAAAGGCAGTTTATATAATGACGCTGACTACAGTTTATTTAGTTATCATTTGTTTGTTGAAATTTTTATGGTTTATTGCTGTAATTTATTTGATGCGATTGCTGCACATTTTGTAGTCGTTTCATTTCAATAAAAAATAAATCCAGTGTAATGTTTGTCCTAATCTCCCTGTAGACAGTAATAAAAAGCATAATATAACTAAATAATGATGCTTTATGTCTGGCACACAGACAATGCACACCTAAAATGTTTGGGAAATTAATTTTTATATTAAAAAAAAACATTACTGGAGTTTTTAAAACTCTCTCTAAATATAATTTATTTAATAAAAAATGAAACATTTTGTTAGTTGTTCCAAATGTTTTTAAGGTTCCTCCAGGGCTTGTTTAGGACTTTCCGGTGTTACAGATTACAGGCTTCATGTCTTCTTCATTCTCGCTGAAGAACTTCCACATCGACCACAGGTGTGTGTGTGTGTGTGTGTGTGTGTGTGTGTGTGTGTGTGTGTGTACAAACTACACGATGGAGCTTCTATATGACCTTGAACGTATCTCCCAATGTTTCCTGTTACTTATTACATTGCGGTCACTGGCATATCTGTGATAAGATACAAATCAGCCGACAACATTGATACTGGCAACGAAAACAGTCAAACTCTTGTGATTACGTGATGAAATGACAGCTTCATCAGGACCCATCATCTGCGTCACGGTTGTGTTTGAGATAAATAAATGTCTAAATATCACTGATAAATGTGTCCAGATAAGATTGTGTTTGCAGAATTAGTACAGTATGAAGCTGGGACACACCGTGTCGCCCTAATCAAAGCATAAGTGTGATGAATGCAGACACAAGAAAAAGAGAAGTCTACCTGCTGGTGCCGTGTGACTTCCTCGTGCTGGTACAACAACACTGGTCTCTGGATCTGTGACGGCCTGGGAACACAAGGACAAGGAGGGGACGAGTCAAACAAACCAAGTGAGGACAATTCTCCTTCTTGGTCCGATTGTATGAGCAGGTGGTTGGTCTTCACCTCGTGTGTGTTGCCCCGGCTGAGGACAGGGCCTGCAGGGCTGGGACAGGGCCACCATCTTCAGCCCCTCCAGAGAGGCTCTCCGCTGGCTCAGCTCCCCCAGGAAGGAGCTCCTGTTCTGGGCCAGAGGGAAGAGCAGCAGCAGCCTCTGACCGCCGAGCAGCAGCTCCACGGTGTGACTCCTCCTGGACACAACACGATGGTTAAAACACAGATAACAGCAGCACTGAACCTCAAGAACAGGGCAAACATAAGGAGAATCCCTTTATCGGAATGTATTTATATGTTTTTATATCTCCTTATTCCACTAGTGAGCAACACTGGTAGTTTTTAGACTAAAACACGTATGAAACGTCCATGATCATCTGTCCTCTGTACCTGTGGTGGTGTTTTGGGTCGGGGCAGGAGGCGTTGCTGGTTCTGTCCCCGACCTGAGAAGCACTCTCCCTGGGGTGAAGCACCATGGAGCCGAGGGGCACACGGACCAGCCTCCACCAGGAGGAGGAAGAGGAGGAGGGATGACGGTCAACACTCGTCCTCTCCCTTTCTGCCAGCTCTCTGAAGTCCACCTTCAGCACCCAGAGCTGTCGGTGGGTGAGGAAGAGGAGAGAGGGGAGGCTGGAGTCCTCTCCCTGGGAGAAGACGTCTGACAGTAGAGGGTGGGTGTCCGGGACGGGGGAGGGAGAGGGAGAGGGGAGGAGGAGGGCGGGATAGCCTCCCTGCGCTGCCTGACTCTCCTCCAGCTCCCAGGAGTTGACGAGCGAGCTGGGGAAGAGCTGAGGAGTGTCGGGGGACTGAGACCCGCCGGTCTGAGACTTCACAGCCTGGAAAAACAAGTGGGAATGTTTGCGTTTTTTTGAGGCGCAACAGATTCATGCTTCACACATGATACCATAGATCACATGTTGCTACATAATACAGCAGAAATTAGAGCTCCGTTTGACCCAATTTTACTGACTTTAACATGAAATTACTTTCCTGGATCTTATGTTTGAAAGCTTTATTGGAGTAAACCTTTCCTGTTACTATGACAACGCTTTCAAAAATGACCTTCAAAGATGTTCACAGAAGCAATTTTTTCCCCAATTTACTTTACACAAATTATATTAGTATCGAACTGTTCTTCACTGCTGTAATATTTAAAACTGCACTTATGATACAGAAAACACCGACTAATGTTACCAAAACATTTAAGTGACGAGTGGCTTGTCCTTCTCTCTGACCTGGATCAGCACCGTCAGCTCGGCCCTGGTCTGCCGGAGCTCCTCGGCCTCGGAGAAGATGTACCAGCGCGTCGGACCGGCTTGGAGACCGAAGGCGAGGCAGGAGTCGGGGAGTTGGTTACAGCAGGAGAGCAGCAGCTGGGAGTGTGGCAGCAGGAGGTCCACCTGCAGGCTGGAGAGCACCTCCTCCACAGACGGACTCTGCTCCTCGTCTGAGAACAGATCGTTTTTCATGGTTAAAAATCAAGTCTGCACGACACATCTTGTAATTTACTGTAAATACCGGGCTGGATTGTTTTCTATCCATTATTATTTTCTAGATTTATGTATACAAACAGCTGTGTTTTTACCTGCGTCCTGATTGGTCCAGGTGAAATCATCCGACAGGTACAACAGGCCCAACAGCCGGTCCGTCAGCACCAGGCACGCCTTCCTCTGCTCCACCTCCTCCTTCACCTGAAGACAGTAGCACCACAGAACCCGGTTGACCACCTGCTCCTCCTTTTCACTCGGCTCCCCCTGGTGGCCACCGGGCTCGTCTGCGGGAGGAACAGCGGGCGACGTGGAGGAGGAGGAGGAGGAGGAGCAGACCGACTCCTCAACAGAGTCATCCAGACCCATCTCAAAGTAGCCGTCCCTGGAACCGGGACTGGAATAATTAAAATAAAATAGTATAGAATCATGTTTTTGTACAAAAATAAAAACTTTTGATTTAGTCTGGATTTTAGGAGTTCTCAAACCTCTGAGAATCCCAGAAAGGTTGCCGGTTAAATTACCTGGGAGTTCCCACCTCGGTGTCACCCACATGGGCCCGAACCTCTTTGGATTCAGACCTCTTATCTTCCTCCCCCTCCTCCTCTTCAGTCTTCCTCTCCCGCTCCTTCAGCGTGGAGCTGAGACGCTGGGAGAGCTGGGTAATGAAGTCTTTGCGGAAGGAGGAGAGGGAGAGCAGATGAGGAGGGAGTAGAGGAGCCCAAGCTGCACTGCAGGAGACGCAACTGGTTTCAACTGGTCTGGAGGAGGAAGAGCAGCAGACGCAACTGGGGAGGAGAGAGAGAGACAGGGATGGAGATTTATTATATTTTTCATGATGTCATGAACAGAGAAGAAACACCTGTTCTAATACGACATGACATCGTTATAAACACACCTGCCGTTATTTATCCAACTGCAACGCATCATTATCATCAATGTTATTTTTTTATTCTTTCGTAGGTCAAAACAGTTCAATGAGAGAGACAGAAAAGGCTGCAACTCCTGCTGGACACATACTGAACTACACCTGCCTCCAGCTTGACTTCCTATAGATCTCGTTAGCGGGAGAGAGCCCTGAACGACAACACAGCATAGCCTCATAATAAAGTATTAGTCTTTGCAGAAGCTTTGCAGGAAATTTCAAATAGTTGCTGTGTTTTATTCTTTATTTGAGACAGGCTAATATCAGACGCTGGCCTCTGATCGTCTGCCTAAGTAGCTAAATTTGTTGCCAGCCGCTTTTTTGAAATTAAGTCTGAAAAGAAAATCACAAAATGTAGAGAGAAAGTCGTCAACATCGGTCCTGTTCTGTTGGTAGTTGGGAGGCTCGACATGGGAAGCCGCCCAGTGTTTGCCAACATGAATATCACATGGAAACACTGTGTTGAAAAGTAACTACTTTAAAGTAACTTTTAAAAGGTATTCACACAGTTGTTCATTTAAATTATGCTTAATAATAATAGTGAAACTGACCAGACAGTATTCGTCGTAGTAGTAGTAGTAGAAGTAGTAAAACTTGTAGGAGCTCCACAGAGTGTGTGTTCAGATGGACTGACAGCAGGTTGTTGCACCTGCAGACAAAAAAAAGAAATATATATTGTCACATAATATCACAAAATATTTCACGCATCTCTGAATAACAGTCAAACTGCTAAAGTATATCCCGTTGGTTGTCATGGTAACAGCCCCCTCTCTCCCTACACGGGTGTTTCAGGTGTTGCGTCTCACCTGGCCGGGGTCGGCAGACGGGAGGTGTGAATCGGTAATAAAGCAGGCAGAGGGGGGTGCGGCGTCGGCAGGAGGGAGAACGCCGGGGGGAGTGGCGTCTTCTTCTCTGCTCGTCACTTCTGAAACAGGAAACCCCACAGGTGAGGCATATAACCAATCACGGCTGCACACTCAGTTCGTTTGTATCATATGCAAAATTTCAAATGTAGAAAAAAAACAAGCAGGCATAAAAAAACTACAGACGTACATTTAGTTGTTACGGTTTCGATTCAGACAGTTGGCAGCCTTTGTACCAAGAGGAGGTTAGTGAGAATTAACAGCCAAGTTAGTGAATATCAGCTTTTAGAATCTCATCCATGCCATGTTTCTGACTGGCACAAGAAGATGACGTCTTCATCCAGCCTAGAAAGCTCTTCAAACAGGGAAACAGCCAACGTGGACAGTTTGTTTCTAATTACAGCTTTCATGTCTGGATTTAGGCTGCATCCTGTGTAATGAATAAGCGTCGACATGCTCAAGGCAGGAGGTGTTTGAACTTGTGAGCAACTGAGGCAACAGGCAACTGATCACAATTATTAAAAGTTACAAAAAAAAGCAGTTTTCTTCTCAGTCTGAGCAGCAAGTGAAGCGTCTTCAACAGGAAATATAAAGCTGAGGAGAGTCTGTTTAAAACAGCATCATCAGCTAAAGAGACATTTCACTGACTAAACACCTGGAATGTTACTGGATCATTAAAATAATCGCCGGTTGCAGCCCCAGCGAGTGCAGTCACCGTTTCATTAGCTGTTTCACTTTCAAGACAAAGAGCGGAGAAACATACTCGTCCGTCTGGCCGCCGCCTTACAGCAGGAATACAACTACCAACCCCCCTCCCTCGGCCCTGCACAGCCTGACACACACATGATTACCTTGGCTGGGGCAGGCAGCCTGCTGGGTCGGACAGGAAGAGGGAGAGGAGGAAGAGGTGACAGCAGGAGGAGCGACAACAGAGGAGGAGCAGCAGGAGGAGGAGGAAGAAGAAGAAGAAGTAGAAGTAGAAGAAGGGGTAGAGGAGGAGGAGAGGTGAGGAGGTGCAGCAGCAGACAGCCTGGTCTCCTCACTGATCTGACGAGAGGACAGAGAGGGAAGCCTTCAGTCACCTACGTCATCAAGCAGATCACATCCTGAAACCTGCAGACCAGCAGCTCCACGAGCAGCAGAGAAAGTCCGTCTGGGGTTTAAAGACGTTCCACTTTCTTTTTACTTAGACGAGTGCATCATCTCAACAACCTAAAGAGGCCAACTTATTGTGGGTCTTATTGCTGATCTGCAGGCTGTGACTCATTACAGGAAGTTCACTCAGGTAGGCTGCTGTGGCGACTGACAGCGTTTTGTGATTTGATAACAGCTGATCACGATCTTCAGGCTGTTATCGGTTAGTAATTAACTTAATTGTTAGTCACACTTGATTGTGGCGATCTCCGATTGATTTATAATCCGGTTTGAATTATTAAACCACTACAGAAGATTTCAGGGTTAATTCAGGGTAGATTCAAGTTTGACTCACGAGAGTCTTTGACAGTTAATTCCCTCCGACTCAGAGTAAAATCCTCTTATGTAACAAACAGAACAGAAACCTAAAAGGGGTTGTTTTATAACTTATTTACACTAGAAATGAAAATCTATTTCATATCCTTTAAAGTGCAAACTGTACATCAATATAACAGAGATACAACCGTACAGTCCTTCACTACTGCCCCCTGCTGGATGATTCAGTGGACAGAACGTACCTTCTTGTCGCCGCTGCTCATCCTGTCTTTGACTTCTTTGGCTTTCTGAATGGCTTTTAGCACCTCCACTGTGTCCAGCTCCTTCTCTGTGGTCACTGTGCCGTCCAGACAAACCTGACGACGCAGAGACAACACAGTTTGTTGTTTTAAAGTTAATTAATAAGCATAAACAGTGGCAGAATTATAATTAATAGCAGCACTAGTACAAGTGTAATTGATGGTTTTGGTGGTCTACCTCTGCTGCACGGTCTCCAAACTGGGTCAGGACTTTGGTTCGGTAGTCTGGGATGATGCACATGGGGTTACTGGACAGGTTGAGTTTCTCCAGACAGGGCAGAGAGCCGATGTTCCTGATCTCCTCCAGCTGGAAACAAACCCACATCATGTTACCAACAACTCAACCCTCCGCCGACTCCCTCGTTAAAGTCAGAATATTTCACGTGAGCTTTGGTTGTATGTCCCTCTCCTCAGCTGTAAGTGTGTAATGGAGCTTCACCAGGAGAGGGAAATATGAGGGACGACCCATGACCCATGTTGTAATTAATAAAGATGACAATTACGCCTTCAGATTTGTCATTTAAATAATTATCCATTTACTTTCTTCTAATTATCATATTATATATTATAATGTAAAAGCAGGAGTAGCATGTTTTTTTACTCATACAACACATAATAGAGGTTTCCTGTCCACGGCGGGGTTACCTGGGCGAGCTGGTTGTGGCTGAGGTCCAGGTTGACCAGTGAGTAAAGCTTGGTGAGGCCGGTCAGCTGGTCCAGCTGGTTGCCGGCGAGGCTCAAGGTTTTGATGTTGCCCAGGCGGGTGTGAGCGGCTTCCAAGGCCCGCAGGCCGTTATAAGACAGATCCACGTGGACCAGGTTGTACAGGTGCTGCAAACAAAGCACTGTTATTCCAGAATACACATCTGTAGGGTTTGAAGGCATCGTCTTGGGACTCTTTTCACTACCTGGAGGTTTTCCACCGTGGACAGCTGGTTGTGGCTCAGATCCAGAAACTCCACTTTAGGAATCAGTTTCTACAACAGAAAAAACACAGAAACGTTCATGTATTTACATCAATCACAAGCAAATGTTGTAAAATTACCCGAAGATAATAAACAAGAAATTGATTGGCTGACAGGATGGCTTTGTATGTTACAGAAGATTACTGTACTGTATGACTCTTATGGGCTTTTAGCTGTGTGGTTTCCTGGTTATTTCTATACATTTTTTAAAATGGCATGGAAAATGGATTTTCATGCATCTTTTTCAAGATTTTCATGACTATGGGAACACAACAGAAGATGGATTTTTCCTCCCTTTGCCTCATCTTGGCATTTAAAATGTTTGATGGGTACCAGGTTGGAACAGGATTTAGTTTTCTTGTTATGTTGTTGCATAAAACATCATCAAAAACACACGTTTTGCTTTGAAAAACAAATTGATAGTGTGTGGCTACCAGATAGCGTATGAAATGGACCGGGGTCAGTGAGTTTTTTCCTCCCTTTGACTAAAGTAAGCGTGAAACCTGCAGGGAGCGTCTCACCACTGAGCCGTCGATGGCGCTGATGCCGTTGTGGCTCATGTCCAGCGTGGTCAGGTTACTCCACACAGGGATGACAGCGGTGACGGGACAGCCAGACTCCGCCCCCTCAGCCTCCCACTGCGAGAACTCGCTGGCCTCCGGGACCAGGATGGCCTGGAGGGTGCCAGATAGAACACGTGCATCAGAACACAACATACAAGGGACTGCAGGAACGTGACAGAGAAGTACTTATGAGCAGTGCACCATCATAGTTTCCGTGCAGTGGTGGATACTCAGCGTTGCCAGACTTGACCTCAGGGACGACAGACCTCGGATCTGCTGAGAGCTGCACTCGCTGATCTGAAGACAGACAGAGAACTTATTTATCCACATCTTTGTCAGGTTTAAGTGACTTTCTGGAAAGTGACACACAACAACAGCAGTTGACCTTTAGGACGGCACACTAACTCTACCCACGGCATTTCCTGTTCCCCTGCTTTAAACCACAGCAGTGACGCGAAACGTCCCACTATAGCATTTATCAGAATGTGAAAATACAGACAACTAGAATTACCACCTCAAAGTTGTATGCCTCCGCCAACCATTCTGCCAGCAGTTTCCAGCCATGACTGTCCAAAATGTCATGACTTCATTAGAATGTCTCGAGTGACACTGAAATAATAAGCATATCAATTGGTTTTGTGAGGTCACAGTGACCTTTGACCACCATGATTCTAATCAGTTGAGGCGAGAATCACGGTTCACAGTATCCTTGACCTTTAATTCCAAAATAAAAATCAGTTCATCACAGTTTTTTTCAAATTTGAATTAATTCCCTGCAGACTATCACCATCGAAGAGGTTTAAAAATCAATTAATTTCACCAGAATGGCAGGGAAAACAGCAGATGTATTTGTGGGGTCGATGGAGCTCCACACAGAGCCATCATGAGTTCAGTGTTTGTGAACTTTAACACGCTAATTTGCATTGTGGACTAATTACAATCCATCTTGCCATTGTTGAATAAAGAGCCTCAGAGTCCAACATGGTGTGAATGATGTGAGCTTTAGTGCAGCATCTACACCTGACCCTGCTCCGTCCAATGAGATCCACTGCTGACTGGTGTGACCAAGCAGACAGGAGTGTCTCCATGAGAGACGGTCACTTACCTCTATCTGCAGCAGTGATTTGAAGACAGACAGGTCGAAGGGGAGACTGCTCTCTTGGATGTTGCTGGTTCCTACTGGGCCTGTGGTTCCAGACATCTGACCAACACAGACAAAACCAGTGAGCACATTCACCACGTCTGCTCCTGAAGCGAACGTCAGGACTGTACGATGGGGGGGATTTGAGTTCAAGAGAGGTTTGTGACCTTGAGGTATCGCAGCCTGCAGGTGAAGTCGAGGATGTGTCCCAGGTCGGTCTTGGCGTCTCCGTTGCAGCAGGTTGGTTTGGCCAGACGTAGCTGCTGGGAGACGGAGTAAAGCTGCAGCGGGCGGAGAGAAAACACCTCGCCAGCCTGCAGCAGCTGCTCACCTACAACAAACAAACAACCACAGTCTCATACCGGGTACAAGAGTGCTTCAAAACAAGCTGCTACTTATTGTTGTTGTTATTGAGTCTAATATGGAAAAAGTATGTTCAATTTAACAGATGTTCACATAATGTCATAATGCAATCAAAGAGCCAACCTCCGGAGAACTCACAAAGAACGGATGGCGGCTGCTGAGAGCGCCACAAATAACATTCCATTCACAGAAGATATTGTGCTCATGGAATTACAGCGGTAAACACGCCCTTAACGCTTTGCAGCTGAGTGCAATTTCCTTCTTCTCCACACCCTTGTGGTTCAGTTAAAGGCCCTCGCCCCAGATAAAAGTCCTCAGGAACGGTAGACTCAGAGTGTCGGAGCATTCTGGCTCACTGCACTTTATCTCAATCGTGAACACAGTTATAGAAATATAAGATGAGAGGAATGAGGTCAGAGGTCAGGAAGGAAACCAACCTTTATTGAACAACTCCTCAGCCAGAGCTGCTGTGATGCCGTTGATCTCCTGAAAAAGAGGAAAATTAAACAGTTAAGCTTGTTAACTCATTTAAATAATCCTACTTCTACGCTGCTCATCACATGAGGGTTTGTTTCTTTGATTATTTTTTACTCTGCAGAGTCCCGAGGACTCAGAGGACACTGGTCTGTTGTTGCATCGGCTTCATCACATGATTACAGTCACTGAAATCACATCATCACTGGCCTTGAGCAGCACTTTTCAACCTTGGGTAATAATCACCATTTACACACATGCATTTTATCCTTTGACATACCTTCCATCAACTTTTAGCATGACCGTCATATTGAGAACCAGAACCACTCAGAAGGTTGTTGAGGCAGATCTCACAGCATTTAGCATAAGAGACCAGCTATTTACGAGATCATTAGAAATAATTGATCTACGAAATGGCAACTTGACAAGTTGAAGATGTTCTTCATCTCTGACCAACAGTCTAAAAATGGGCAAAAGCAGCAAATCTTCACGATGGAGAAGAAGCAACAGTTGCCTCACCCCACTGTGAGCACCTGGTATCACCCAACATCAGTGTAGACCTCATTAATGCTGTGCACGTGCAACGGTTGCAAGAGCCTCAGGTGTAGGAGCCTCAGGTGTACTCACGTAGAGGTGAAAGTGCAGGAAGCTGGCGAGCGGAGTGGGCGTGGCCTGTGGGAACTGCAACAGGAGCGTCTGCAGGTAGAGCTCCAGCTCCTTCTGCCGCCGCTCCACCAGACTCTTTGAGTTCTTCCCCAACATTTTCTTTGGAGGAAGTAGCCGTCGGTCCACTTTCTTCTCTGCCGTCAGCTGCATGGAAACAAACATCCGCTACTTCTCAATGTTCCATATTATGGTCATTTATATATCTTTGTAAGACAAAACAAGAAATCTGAAGATGTCACACTGGACTGTGATGGATATTTTTATCGCTGTCTGAAGCTCCTGCTTTCTTCTACAGGTTTGAATTCAGAATGTAAGTTTTTAAAAATAGCCATTATGTTTTAATCACATTTATTTTTTTTTCTCTCCAGAATTTCAGAGAGTAGATTGCTAAGTAGTGAGCATTATTTGGTCAAGCATAGATGTGGTCAGGCGCATTGTTGTTATTAATGAGATGTGCAGGTCTATTATCCTCTGCTAAATGGGAAATATAAATTATGAATGATTGTTCCGATAAATGCAATTTCAGTAATTGTGTCCAATAATGTGGAGCCTTTTCTTACAAGAGCTTTTGGTTGTAGTTCCTCTATAATTATGAATGAACGCCACGATTGTGATTAGTGGAAGTACAATAGATATAGTGTCACAGAGGGAAGTTAATTAATTTATAGCAATTGGTGTTTGATAGCAAAGACATGATAAAGAAGGACGTCAGTAAAAAAATGCCTTTATTATGGTAACTACAAGTTGTATTGAAATGTTAGTTGTCCTCTTCACATTTTTGCAACTGCAAGACAGCCAGTTATGAGTCCTAACATGTCACATTGAGCATTTCTTGTTTAAATATCAAGTATGCATCACAGCACCAAACTGAATGAAATAAGTATTCATCCTGATGTTCGTTCACCTGGACAGGCTACAAAATAAAGGTTTGCTGAAAGCGTACCTATCTCACGATCTCTTACCTTCTCGTGGAGATCGTGGAAGTCGCTGTAGCGGTGCTTCACGGTCCATCTGTGCTCTCCGTCCAATACATCGATGATATAGACCTGAAACAGCACAGTGGTTACAAGCTGCCTGAGCTGCACGGATGCTCCGATAATAAAATACCATCTTCTCTGACATTCAACCACAAAGGTCGCTAAAAGCCAGTCCTAGCAGACCTTGAGCTGACGCCCAAGGTCAATGGTGAACCCTGAAGTTTTACATATAATTGAAGTTTTTAATGTATTTATTGTCATTTGCAAAACAACACAAAGTCTCAGATCTCAGGGTCCCTCCATCAACACCAATACTATAATTATGACTCAAAATGTTTGACTGATCTCATAATTAATGTATTAATTAATTAATTTAAAATACCCTAGAAATCATCATTGGCATAAAAAATGTTTTTTAAAAATTAGAAATCTAAGTCTCAAAAAAAAGGAGAGAAAAGAAACTGAGATGCTGTGGGACAAGTGAACAATCACGTATCTATATTTCCCAACATAATATCCTCAGAATGTGATAAATATAACGAGATATTTTAAATGATTTTACGGTCTCAGAAATATTTCCCCCTAAAGTAAAATTGACATTGATTAAATCACACACACTCCTTGAAAGCCCTCAAATTTGCAGGCAAATCTTCTTCTTTTTTTTTTTTTTTCCAGACACTGATTGCTTCTTCCCTTCAATCGGTTGACATTCCTAATTTAGCAATATTCTACACATATGAATGCACAGCCAGAACAAAGGTCACTGTGGACACGGGGGTCCCATTTCTCCGCAGCCGGCGTTTGACACGTCAAACAAACACAGATTGTGGTCCAACAACACAGTTTAGACGGTTTCAACGCGAAGACAAAACACCAGCCTCGACCCTGGGAGGGGAATAGACACTTGGCATTGCCTGTCAGGGTTAGTTTAAGAGGAAACGTTGTGGCGAAACGCTCGGTTGATAACTCAGTTAGCACGGCAGCTAGCAGTTAGCTTGTCAGGTCTGTGGTTCTTTTTAACTCTCATGATGATAAAGACAACCGACTGTATGAGCTATAATACATCACCAGTGTGTTTATTCACTGATAAAAGGCATTTTGTTTTCTGCATTGACCAACTGTCACTTTGACAGACCTGAAGCTAAAGGTAGCTGCAAGCTGGCTAAGCTAACTATGGCTAGGCTAACCCCGGCGGTAACTCACAGTGTAGTTTTCAACGGGCTCCGATCCGACAACACACACTTTCCTCTCCGACACCTCCTCTGGGAACGGAGCCGGCTCCATCTCGAGATCGCGAAGAAGCAAAACGTTGTCTGTTATTAAGTGGTTAAAAAAAATAATAATTAAAAACAGCTTTCGGAGATTCCCAGCTTCTCTTCTCGACTAGCCGCCTCCCGACGCCATGTTTGTTGTGATGCCGAACGAAGCAGCTGACTGCTTTCAAAACGCTCAAAACTTTATGTGTATTTGTTTCTGTGACAGATTTTTTTTTTGACAACGTTCAAATTTCAGGACCAAAAACAAATACTTACAATACAATAAAAACATACTAGATATTATATGAGCTGTCAGACAGAGTCTACTCGTACGATAAAGAAAGGAAAGAGTGAAACAATCCAAATGAATTCTCATTTAACGTCTTTAACCGATAATAGACCATAGAACATGTGTCATCTATCAAGGATTTTAATTAACTGCAGTGGCAGGAGGTGATAGTGGTCGAGCATGAGGTCATAATGCAGCCATTAATGAGGAGGGGTGTTGTGATTTATTGACCACAAAATATTTACAAGGCAAAGACCAAAACAACAAATGTTGACTTGCCTATAATAAAAAAAGGAGGCAGTTTTCTGCTGCCGTAAGAATCAGAATCAAGTAAGTGTAAACACGTACAAGGAATTTTACTCCAGCTTTATGTTTTTAAGCCTCGTGAACACCAACCTGCTGAGGCAACAGATATTAGAATCAGAATACTTTATTAATCCTTCAGGAAATTGTACATGTGTAGTTCATATATAAGAGAAAGAAAGAAAGAAAGAAAGAAAGAAAGAAAGAAAGAAAGAAAGAAAGAAAGAAAGAAAGAAAGAAAGAATAAATCACATCACAATCCATTTCCACAATAAATGCACTCAGCTTTCAAAACCCACACAATTCCTTGACTGTTTAGGGTCGCACACAAAACATCAGTTTGATATTTAAATGCAACATCAGTGGTGAAGCTCTAAGTAGAGCAAATGAGTCTCTAAATCTTTGATGGATGGATTATGAACCCGTCCTTCTGCTTCAAACCCATCCTTTGTAATGCGCACCACAGCCACACGGGGTCGCTAGTGTAGCTGCAAACACATGGGGGTGTTATGTCATCTGTGCTTTGTTGAATGACCTACATATGTCTGAATTGAACATAACTGTAACAGCAGGCATGGCTGTGCTTATAGCAGCTACAGGAAGCAGCGTTAGTTCCAATGGTCACAATGTTTTGTGAGTTATAAGCAGGGAAGCGGCTCTGAGGGGTTGTACTCACACACGGCAGTACATTGAGCTAACTGCTAATGTCGCGCGCACGGTGATATTTAGCAGGTGTAACGTTCGCCGTGTTCGCCATCTTGTTTTGGAGCGCTAGCATGCTAACCGCTCCGCTGATTCGCATTAATGATCATTAAGTACAAAGTGAGGGCGACGGGAACGTTGGAGGAATTTGCTCATAAGGCAAAGTACTAAGAGAGAGAAGAAAAAAAAGAAAAAAGTTTGACCTCAAGATGGCGCTAGACGAAATGTCAAGGGAATGTAAAAGTTAATATGATTCACGCTGAGGAGAGGAGGGGGGCGTGGATGTCTTCACCAAAATCCACGGCATTCCACCCCACAGTTGTTAGGCCTTTTCACTTAAATAACAACCTCACGGTGTTTATGGTATGATTTATACATCTTATCTTCGACCGGAGTGACAGACGGTGAGCTACAGTACGTAGCATCGCTAAAACGCTCGAAGGTTTTAGGAAGGGGGGGCTTTGTTTTATTTGTAGAACATACAAGCTCTTTGTTTGGGGTACTTGTACGTCCATGACACAATATCTAACTAGAGCTATTTACAGGGACTGCCCCGGTCCTCCTGCCCCGCTGCTGGTCGTCGCCGTACTGTGTGTTTGCTGTTGTCAGAGGGGACGGGCAGTGACAGCAGCAGCTGTGGATCAGATTTCAGCTGTTAAAACCGAGGCGGATTAAACCATCCCGCTGCGGGGGAGTCTCGTAATATGTATCACATATATTGATGCACAAGCATTCAGACTTTTATGTGTACATATGTTATTTATTTTAGTAGAAGTAATATCTAATAGAAATCTGTCATATTACTATGTTATTAATCGGCCGCGGAGGAAACCATGCTAACTCAGCCCCCCCTTCTCTTAAACCCACGAATGGTTCCTCCCAGCTCTTTATCCAGGCTGTGAGTCGGAGGCAGAGCCACAGTTAGTTCTGGTCAGAGCCGAGTACACCGCGCTTCCTGGCCCTCAAACTGAGATAAAATAACAGCTTTAAACCGACTAGACGACGCGTTAAAGCCCACCAACTTTAATTTCAGCCCACTTATCAGATCTAACGGAAGCCGATTTGACTTTCAGACAAGGCGAATAAGGGGAGATTAGAGACTAGAGAGGAGGGCGTGACAGCGAGCCAGCCGAGCAAGGCAAGCTGCTGCCGCAAGGGGAGGAAGAGCAGGCGATGCATCAGCCAAAGCCAGAGGTCAAGAAAAAAAGCGAGAGAATAGTGAAGAGGTAGACTGAGAGAGGGAGTTGGGTCATTTTGTGATCTGAGCCAGAAAATCAGCCCGTCTTTGTTGTCGTGTGGGCCACCGCACGGAGGGAGGATGTGAAGGGAGGAAGGGAGGCGACTGCGAGAAAGACAAGAAAATGCTGTCAGAGATGATGTGCAGGAGGAGCTGCCAGCAGCAGCAGCAGGAGGAGAGAGGGGTTCCGCAGAGGGATCCGTCCAGCCGCAGGAAGCATGGCTGGTCCAAGAGCTGCAGGGGGCGCCGGACAGGAGGGGGAGTTCGGCCGAGGGGGCGCAACCACCACCAGCAGCACCCTCAGCGTCATCATCCCCGACACGTCCAGAGGCCGGCGGTGTCCCTCCGACCCGTCAACGTCAAGGGGAACAGGGCGAGGGGGATGCGGGCCCCCAAGAACACCAACCAGTTCCTGATGCACGAGAAGTACCAGATGCTGCACCTGCGCTCCGACTCGGTGGGCAGCGACAGCGGCAGCAGCTCCGACAGCGACGTGGAGCTCACGGACATGGACTCGTACCTGGGCGTCCTGGAGAATGCGAGAGGAGCCCTGCTGGACAGCCCCAACCCGCACGGCTCAACGACGCCACCGGGGCGGATGCTGGTACTGCAGGAGGACGGCGTGCGTCTGCAGGAGGACAGCATGCAGTATTTCCCCTCCGAGGACGATCTGATCCAGAGTCAGAACTTCATGCAGAGGGACTTTGTCGAGTTCTGTGACATCCTGACACCCTGACTGGCTGACAGCAGGGGACTCGAACTGAACCGGGTCAGGTTGGTTCCACTTTTCACGTTGAAAAAACAAAACAAAGTCTCTCAACTTATCAAGTCATTCAGCCTTAAATGTTAAGAATCTGATCACAGGCTGAGATGATTCCACCGAGGAGTATCGTTTTCTTCATACTCTTGCAGTTATTTGCCTTTTAGTTCATCTTTATTTTGTTAAGATGCTGGAAAAACGAGGTGAAATTATCTCATCCTGTTGGTATTTTCTCGGTTTAAGAGAAGAAGAAAAATAACTGACTGGATGCAAGATTAAATGACGTTGTTAAGACGGATGTTGGGGTTTTTTTTACAGTTCAAATTTGGTTCATGTTTGGTCATGTCTAATTGTGTCCAGGTGCTGTAAAGTGCTGCCTTTTTTTTGTTATTGCTGTTGCACACAAAGAGAGAAGGGCTGGGTTGTGGGAGTGAGCCCACCGGCCAATCAGCATCGAGCTGGCTGGATTAGGCTGCAGATGATTGGCTGTGGCATACTGTCATTTACCTAAACGCTCTTAACTGTACATAATAAAAAAGGATGGGGGGGGTGTCACAAATAAATATCTGATTGATGTAATGTGGGCTGTCTGACTGTTTTTGTGCATATCAATGAGTGTAAATCAGTTTGATCTATAAAGTGTTATCTGTGTCACTATGTCACCAGGTCACATGACATCAAGCGAGACAGAGAGACAGACGGAAGCAGTAAAGAAAAACACATTCAATTAATTGATCATAAAAAATACAAGTGCAGAAATAAGCATTTGAACATGTTTTGGGTTTGCATAAAAGATAAATTAATAACACTGATCGACCCTTAAATGCAGCTTACTTATCACACAAGTCTGCTTTTTTATTTATATATATATATATAGAGAGAGAGAGAGAGAGAGAGAGAGTATTTTTTTATCTTCAGAAATGTTCTACAGGCATGAAAGCAGGAAGGAAGAAACCCCGGTGTTCCTGGACGTAGAGCAGGTTGTAGAGGATTAGGTGAAGTAAACTGGGCTGGTCGGGACGTCTAATCCTCTTTGTTTTGGCGTGTCATAAAACTAATAACGCCAGCGGGTCAAAGTGTGAGGAAAAGGCAGGTTATGGACGTTAGGAGATCCTTTATTCTTCCCTTCAAAGGGAAAGGACTTCAGGAAAAAGATATTTATAAAGCATTAACGTTAGGCCCTTTTAGATCATTTCACCGAGCGAATAAAGCCGGTCACAGATCACGGATTCTGCCTTCAGACACATTTCCAGGATATATGAGAGGAAAAAACACAGTCCACAAACAAAAAGCTTCTTGTTCTTCAGCTGAAACACAAATCACATGAACGCCAGTGGATGAGCTGGCAGTTACAGCTACTCTGCTACGCTAGGCTAGTTAGCCTTTAACAGACTAGCTTGTTTTTCTCCATTTTGACTGCATTTAGCTTCTGACCCATTAAATGCATGATAACAAACTGAACTACTGAGATGTGACAGTGTGATATTTTTTCTAATTATATATTACAGTTGGGGGGGGTTGGGGGGTGGGGTTAGCTTTAGCAAGCTATCTTTAGCAATCTCCCCAGTTAGCTTTACAAGTTAGCTTTAAGACCCTCTGGCTTTAGCTTTAAAATTAAAAGTTAATTTGTGTTGTAGAGAAGCAGTTTGACTTTTTTGTTGGTTAGTTTTCACCTGAATTATACATTTGTTGTTTTATTAATAGATTACAGATTTAGGTAACTGGGCTGCACGGTGGTGTAGTGGGTAGCACTGTCGCCTCACAGCGAGAGGATCCTGGGTTTGATTCCCAGGTCGGCCCGGGTTCCTTCTGTGTGGAGTTTGCATGTTCTCCCCGTGTCAGCGTGGGTTCTCTCCGGGTTCTCCGGCTTACTCCCACAGTCCAAAGACATGCAGGATGGGGATAGGTTCATTGGGGACTCTAAATTGCCCGTAGGTGTGAATGTGAGCGTGAATGGTTGTTTGTCTCTACATGTTGGCCCTGCGATAGACTGGCGTCCTGTCCAGGGTGTACCCTGCCTTCGCCCAATGCCAGCTGGGATCGGCTCCAGCCCCCCCCCCCCCTGACCCTAAATACAGGATAAGCGGTAGAAAATGGATGGATGGATGGATGGATTTAGGTAACTTGTTGTGTTTGGTTATGTAAGGCAGAATTATGTATTTTTTACGTCATATTTTGGCAGTTTAGTTCATCCTCTATCTATACGATACAGCCTTTAGATTACTTTAAAATGCACAATAATACTTAATACAAGAATGTAGTGGAAAATACACTCACAACATCCCGAAAGGAAATCAATCTTATTCTTTCACCTAAGCGTTTATAAAATAAATATATATAGACATGTGTATCTCAGCATTCCCACATGTTCAATATTATAAGGAAAAAAACAGACAATATATTAGAGATCTCCTAAAATATAACGTTTTGGAGATTATACTAATAGGCTTCATTCACAATGCATGTGCCCAGTTTATCCTTGTCTCATTTGGTCTGGAGAAAGGAAGGAAGCTGCTTTGTCTCTTGTCGGTAAGTCAGAAACTAATTGTAGATTTGGGTTTAGGCATTGTGTGTGTAAAGCTAGTGGTAACATTTAGTCTAGTATTGATAGCTTGTTGTTGAACTTCTTGTGAAGCTGTCTATGGTAAGTGAGCAATCAGCTTGTTTGAGCCAGCTCACCTGTAGTGAATAGACTTGATTAGAGGGAAGGAGGAGCCCCAGTCAGAACTTAAAGGACAGCAGTAGTTCTCTTCAAACCACATTTGGTCTGGAGAAAGGAAGGAAGCTGCTTTGTCTCTTGTCGGTAAGTCAGAAACTAATTGTAGATTTGGGTTTAGGCATTGTGTGTGTAAAGCTAGTGGTAACATTTAGTCTAGTATTGATAGCTTGTTGTTGAACTTCTTGTGAAGCTGTCTATGGTAAGTGAGCAATCAGCTTGTTTGAGCCAGCTCACCTGTAGTGAATAGACTTGATTAGAGGGAAGGAGGAGCCCCAGTCAGAACTTAAAGGACAGCAGTAGTTCTCTTCAAACCACATTTGGTCTGGAGAAAGGAAGGAAGCTGCTTTGTCTCTTGTCGGTAAGTCAGAAACTAATTGTAGATTTGGGTTTAGGCATTGTGTGTGTAAAGCTAGTGGTAACATTTAGTCTAGTATTGATAGCTTGTTGTTGAACTTCTTGTGAAGCTGTCTATGGTAAGTGAGCAATCAGCTTGTTTGAGCCAGCTCACCTGTAGTGAATAGACTTGATTAGAGGGAAGGAGGAGCCACAGTCAGAACTTGCGGTAAATTGAGCACTTAAAAGGCTGTCACTACAGCGTCAGCTGCAGCGTCGGGCCATCAGAACGAAGACAGCTGAACAAAGACAAGGGGAGTCTATCTGTGGGAGTCAAGACAGCTGAACAAAGACAAGGGAGTCTATCTGTGGGAGTCAAGACAGCTGAACAAAGACAAGGGAGTCTATCTGTGGGAGTCAAGACAGCTGAACAAAGACAAGGGAGTCTATCTGTGGGAGTCAAGACAGCTGAACAAAGACAAGGGAGTCTATCTGTGGGAGTCCATCGAGGAAGCCCATTGAGGTAGGTATAACATCTCAACCCCCCCCCCCCCCCCCCCCCCTCGCAGCCATGTGTCTTATCCCAGTCAGGACATCGCACTGGAGAAGATTTTACAGAAGTCCCTTCATTCGAGGCTGTAACCCATCCAATCTCTGCTACCCACCAATCTCCACCGGTAAGGAACTTGAAGTACTAGGGGGGCTGTGGAACTGCCAGTCTGCAGTCAAGAAGGCGGACACCATCTCAGCCTATGCCTCCCTGCAGTCTCTCCACTTCCTGGCCCTCACAGAGACCTGGATCACCCCAGAAAACACTGCCGCTCCAGCTGCCCTTTCAACTGCCTACTCATTTTCACACTCCCCAAGACGAACAGGGCGAGGAGGAGGAACTGGGCTCCTCATCTCACCCACATGGTCCTACCAGGTCCTTCCTCTCGACCACCTACCCCGATCTACGCTTGAATTTCACGCCGTCGCTGTCACCATTCCTTTCAAACTCAACATCATAGTGATCTATCGCCCACCCGGTCCTCTTGGTGACTTTTTGGATGAGATGGATGCCCTCCTGAGCTGCTCCCCTGATGATGGCACACCGCTCGTCGTCCTCGGTGACTTCAACATCCACTCGGGAAAGCTGCACTCATCTGAATTCATCGACTTCTTTTCCGCATTTGACCTTACGCTCTCCCCCTCTCCACCAACTCACCGGGCCGGGAACCAACTTGACCTTGTCTTCACAAGATCCTGTGGCATCTCGGTAATCTCTGTTACCCCGCTCACACGTGTCCGACCACCACTTTGTGACTTTCTCCCTCCCCATGAAGCCCACCACATCCCTCCCCTCTACGCCTCGAATGGTCACCAGCCGCCGCAACCTGAAATCCCTCACTCCCTCCACTCTCTCCTCAACTGTTATCTCCTCGCTCCCATCCTCGGAACAGTTCTCCCTAATGCCTACCGAGGAAGCCTCCTCTATCCTGATGTCCTCACTCGCCTCTTCTTTGGACACTCTCTGTCCCCCAATCGCACGACCGGCGCGATCATCTCCCCCCCCTCCCTGGCTGTCTGAACCTCTGCGAACCAACAGATCATTGTTGCGAGCGTCAGAGAGAAAATGGAAGAAATCGGGACAGCACGAGGACCTTGCTCACTACCACCTCCTCCTCTCTGACGTCACCTCAACTGTTTCGGCAGCTAAATCTGCCTTCTACCTGGCAAAGATCAACTCTTCTGCCTCCAACCCCAGGAAACTCTTCTCCATGTTCTCTTCCCTCCTCACCCCTCCTACCCCTCCACCCCCTTCCTTCCTTACTGCCGATGACTTTGCTACTTACTTTACCAAGAAAGTAAATGACATCAGCTCCTCATTCACGCCTATTCCCTCCCAGAAGACATCTCCCCCAACTCTCAACTCTGATGGTCTTACCAGCTTTAGCCCCCTCACCTCTGAAGACGTTCACGCACTTGTTACATCTAACCGTGCCACCACCTGCTCCCTTGACCCGATTCCCTCCTCTCTTCTCCAGGACATCTCACACGACATCTTGCCATTCCTCACCACCCTGATCAACTCCTCCCTCACCTCAGGTATCATTCCAGCGGATTTTAAGACCGCTATCGTGAAGCCTCTCCTGAAAAAACCCACCCTTGACGCTACTGACATCCAAAGCTACAGACCTGTATCTCTTCTTTCATTCCTCTCTAAAACCTTGGAACGTGCTGCCTACAACCAACTGTCATCCTATCTCTTGCGGAAGAACCTCCTAGACCCTAACCAATCAGGATTCAGGACTGCCCACTCCACTGAGACGGCCCTCCTCACTGTGACCGAGTCCCTGCGAGACGCCAAAACATCATCCAACTCCTCCGTTCTCATTCTCCTTGACCTATCTGCTGCATTCGACACAGTCAACCACCAAATTCTCCTCTCCACTCTGGCTGAACTTGGCATAACCGACTCTGCTCTCACCTGGTTTACATCATACCTGACAAACCGCACCTTTCAGGTCACATGGAATGGCTCTATGTCCAAACCCTGCTCTCTGGACACGGGTGTCCCTCAAGGCTCAGTATTAGGACCGCTTCTGTTCTCACTATACACCAGATCACTAGGTTCTGTTATCACATCGCATGGATTCTCCTACCATTGCTACGCTGATGACACCCAGCTGTTCCTCTCTTTTCCCCCGTCCTCTGACGCTCACATTGCAACTCGCATCTCGGACTGTCTGGCTGACATCTCTGTCTGGACAACTGCACATCACCTCAAGCTCAACCTGAATAAAACCGAACTCCTCTTCATCCCAGGGAAAGACTGCCCTCACATGGACCTGTCGGTCACTGTTGAGGGCATCACAGTATTTCCTTCCTCAACTGCGAGGAACCTGGGTGTAATCCTCGATGACCAACTATCCTGCACCCCCAACATCACTGCTGTGGCCCGATCCTGCAGATTTGCCCTCTACAATATCCGCAGGACGCTGCAGCACGCCTTATCTTCAATCTACCCAAATTCTCCCACGCCCACGTGACCCCCTCCTCCGTGACCTCCACTGGCTCCCTGTTGCAGCACGCATCCAATTCAAGACGATGACACTGGCCTTCAGGGCCATCAATGGAACGGCACCTGCCTACCTTCAAACACTGGTCAAACCTCATGCCCCGAAGCGAGCACTCCGCTCCTCTACTTCAGCTGGCCGGCTGGTACCACCATCGCTGAAATCAAACAAATGTCGCTCAGCAAAGTCCAGACTCTTCTCTGTTCTGGCGCCTCAGTGGTGGAACGAACTCCCGACCAATGTCAGGACAGCAGAGTCATTTGCCATCTTCCGAAAAAGGCTCAAGACTCACCTGTTCAGACTTCACCTCGACTCTACATAGCATGACCCACTAACACCCTCCCTCGACACCCCCCCCCCCCCCCCCCCCCGCAAAAAAAAAAAAAAAAAACTCGGATCGCAGCACTGTTACTCTAGAAGTACTACTTTACTCAGATGAGGACCTAACACTTGTTCTATTTTTAGCTCTTACTGCATCGGCAATGATACGTCGTGGTTTCTTTGTTTCCTTCTTTTGACAAATGTACTTATTGTAAGTCGCTTTGGACAAAAGCGTCTGCTAAATGACCTAAATGTAAATGTAAATGTAAATGTCTCTCTCCTATAATATCCAGCAGGCTGAAGAGTCTTGTAAACCGACTCTATATCTTTTGACATTATTCAAGATTTACAGACAGTGACAGATAGTATTATGTTAATTAAACGACACACGTTCCCCTCAAACTTATTGCCAAAACAGTGAGCAGAGCTTTCAAGGGGCCCTCACTGTTCATACATCCTCTTTGTCTGCCTCAGATGATGCAATGTGTTCACATTACGTTACTCTACTGCTTTCCATATGAGTTCAAATCCAACGCGTCACAGTGAATACCAAGTAATCATATGTGGTAAGTCGATCCTGCTCCTCCTGACCTTTGACCTGCAGATCAGCTCAGTTGGCCCTCAGCTGGAATCCATACTGAGGTTGCGTTAACCAAGATGACACGCACAAAGTCACACTAACCAGTTTCTTATCTGAATATCAGTCCACTGCCTTGCTCGGGGACACTGTGGCAAGTCACAGGTTTTTTTTTTTTAAATGTTTTTATTACCCTCTGTACTGCTCCTGTTTCTGCTTTTTCAGCTGTCAGCAGCAGCTTCTACTTTTAAGAGTTGTTGTTACGCAATGTTGCCTCCGATTGGTCAGCTGACACCAGCAAACAGAAAGAAAGTGTGAGCTGGCGAATGCAAACACACACACACACACAGCATGGCAGTAAGGCGTGTGTGTGTGTGTGTGTGTGTGTGTGTGTGTGTGTGTGTGTGTGTCAGATTACAGAAAGTAGATCAGCCCCCTGCAAACGCTTCACTCAGCTCGCTGCGACACTAATGCTAATCTGCTGACACTCACTTTATTTAAAGATGGATGACGCTACAGCTCCCCAAAAGTTGCACCCTGATGGCCGGCTGCAGGTCAGAGACCCCCCCCCCCCCCCCCCGCCCCTCCATGTTAACGGATCAGCCGAGCTAAATATAAAAAATAAAAAATAGAATTACACATCAAATTATTTGGCAACAGGTTTCTGATAAGTTTGGTTTAAATTATTAAAAAAAAGTTGTTGTTTTTTTTTCAAAAAAGGGGATTGAGTCATGATCGACAGCTGTGGTGTTTTAAAAAATAAACAAAAAACATAACTGACAAGAGTTTAAAATAAAAAACGTATGCATTTTAAACGTGTGTGCAAAATGATGTGTGAAAAATGGTAATAAGTTGCTTCTGATTTCAGTCAGGATCATAAAGGCATGAAAAATAAATAACAGAAAAAAATATTTATATATAAATATATGTTCTCATGGTTGAGCTCAATCCACAAACCCTGGAGAAAATAAATCACACGCAGGGGAATGGATTCAGGGTTATGAAAGACAGACCTGTGAGCTGGAATATTCAACTGGACAAACAACGCGAGTCTGACAGGTTTCAGAGACTGGTAAAGGCATCGTGTGGGTGAGTGGGAGTGTCGGTGATCTTTCTAACCGTCATCCAGCCTGTAACTCCGTCTGTGCTTGTTGTTGGACGGCTTCCACACTTCACCTCACACTCAGTTAGAACTAGGTTCATGTAAAGGTTTCTGCGAGTTCCAGTTCATTTTAATTTCTCCAGAAAGACAAATTAAATAGGAATCGTGAGAGACATTGTGTTCAGAAAGACTCTGGTATAAGTAGAAGTAGTTATTCAACTTATTTACTCAAGTAAAAGTGAAAAAGTACAGGCTCTGAAATATACTCAAATTAAAAAGTAAACAATATCACTTTTAAGTACATTCCTACTGGCTGTTTGTTTTGCAAGGCTTACTTGCAAAACAAGTTAGTCATATTAATAAAAAAAAAAACATATTCAATGAATGCATTAAAACTAAAGAAACAAGCCTGTTTTACATTTTTTTGAATTGTAGGGAGTATAAGTAAATATAATTGAAAATTCTACTTAAGTACAGTGACAAAGTATTTGAACTTTGTTACTTCCCACCTCTGATGTCATCGTTTTAAAACCCTCGTTTTCTACAAACAGCTGTGCAGTAAAGGTGAAAATAAATACAAGAATCTCCTGTGACGATCTAGTGATCTGAGCTGACAGAGAATCCGCTTGGATCTCGACACACAGAACCGAGACCTGAACCAGACCGGATTTAGACCCGATTTAGACCGAATGTTTTTTGGACCCCGGTGCTGAACCTTAACTGTGAGCCCGACCGGTTCACCTCTGCAAACGCCTGACCTCAGAGACCGAACCCGGACCACAGAGCCGTGGGAAAGCACACAAGGAAACACTATTACTGTATGAAGGGGGGGGCTGGCCATGGGACGTGTGACATTTCCAGAAAACTAATAACACAAACGACATAATTATCGTCACAACATCTGCAGCGGATCCACGTTGAAGCAGAGCACACTGCGTTTCCACCAGAACTCCCAACCAATCGGAGCATAACCTCATATGTTAAAGTGGTTCTGGATACAAGCAAAGACTCTGCAGGAAACCTCAGTTACCTCAGTGTGTGTTTGTGTGTGTGTGTGTGTGTGTGTGTGTGCGTGTGTGTGTGAGAGATCAGGGAAGGTGTGTGTGTGTGTGTGTGTGTGTGTGTGTGTGTGTGTGTGTGTGTGCGTTCTGAATAGATGAAGTGAGGGAGGGAGGATGTAGCTGGATGCTAAAACTCTAGTTTGGAGTGGAAAAGTACAGCCGTGGGCTCCGGGGGGGGAGGAGACTTCCCTGTTGAGTACACAAGCCAGCCAATCAGAGCCCAGAAAAACACATTGATTGACAGCAGGGCTCAACAGTAGGACAAACCAGCAGGAGAAGGGGGGGGGGGGGGGGGGGGGGCTACTGGTCCTGGACTCTGTCTTCATGTAAAGTTTAGCTTCAGGTTTTTGATGATTCAACTCTGAAGTGAAAAAGCCTTTTATGTGAAAATAATAGGAGTCAAAAGTAGAAATAATGATTCAACTTCTTTACTCAAGTAAAAGTGAAAAAGTACAGACTCTGAAAGTATAAAGTATCCCAAGGACATTTCTACTGGCTAACGGAATCTCACGTCACATTAATGATTTAAAAAAAACAACTCATGTTTAGTGAGATAATATATCAAGTGAGAAGTAATATTGACTTAAATTGAATAATTGTAATATTGAAAATAGACATAGACTTCCAGACGTGTCGCCCCCTGATGGTCAGCAGAGGGAATGCAAGTTTAAGGCACTTCAGCATTGGCTTCACTCCATGAAGAACACACACACACATTCAAACCACCGTCATGTACGGTCTTCTGTTTGCTGCTGCTCTACTGACCACACACACACACACACACACACACACACACACACACACACACACACACACACACACACACACACACACACACACACACACACACACACACACACACACAGGGGTTGATATCCTTTCAGCAGTGTGGTGAATGTTTCACAGGACTGATAACCTGTCTTCTGTTTGAGTCTCTCCGGGGATACTGGGGGTCACCAGTCTGTTATTTTAGGGGTCGCGGGCTGGAAAACACTCACACAGACGCTGATAAAGAAACAACAAAAAACACCTTCTAAAGTAAAATGTCATGAGTGTCTTTGCTTTAAAAACAGCTCCTCACTTTGCAATAAAGGGCTTTACTTTTTAAACTTCACACATAAGTGAAGACCGCAGTCGATAAATAATAAAACAAAGCAACATTTCATCAGATCTCATGAGTTTAACGTGTTTTGCATGTGTTTACAGAGTCAGCAGGAAGACGGACGTGTGTAGGAAGAGTGGATGTTCATTTCCAGCTGTGATGAAAGTGTGTCAGAACAATAACAACACAACTGTCAGTGTGTAGGACAGTGTCCCACACGTATTGTATGTGTGTGTGTGTGTGTACACACTCTGAGGAAAGACACAGGGAAGTGAAACGAGAAACCTCGGCGTCTGATTGGCTGGCCCGGGACACAAAGACCCGCCTATTTACTCAACAGCACTGTGAGGTGGAGCCGTCGGTTCAACACAAGCCAGCCTTTCTTTTCCGTCCCGTCTTCACCCTCCAGTGAACAGAAATGCAGCGGCGAGTTTGGTCTCAACATGTACTCTGGTTCAACTCGTGTGCAGAGAGACTCTGTCCTCTGGCCTCCTTCTCGTTTGACAAGACGGTTGGATCAGAAAGATTTAAAAAAGGTTCAAATTACCTGCAAAATACAGAGCAAGTGATTATAACTATTATCTGTTCAGGTCTGACCTTGACAAGAGGGAAAAACTCACACAGACGCTGATAAAGAAACAGCTTCCGACCTTAATCCCTAAAACCTGGACAAAATGTTCTCACTTTAAAACAAAAACTGTCTTTGCTTTCAAACAAACTCCAAAGAAAACGCCTCAACTTTAAAAAAAAAGTGTCTTTGCTTTAAAAACAGTTGAAGTCTCCTCACTTTGCAAAAAAAAAAGAGCTTAACCTTTCAAAAATATTCAAACTGGTCCTCACAGGGACAGAAAACACACACACACACACACACACACACACACACACACACACACACACACACACACACACACACACACACACACACACACACACACACACACACACACACACACACACACACAGTTTTAGTTCCTGGTTTTGTCGACAGTCTGCTGTAAAAAGGTAACCGTTTATTACGGTTATCTCGCTGCCACTTTAATCAAAGATACGAACCGATTGTTGCCCTCATAAAACTACACATAAAACTACACATAAAACTACACATAAAACCACAAAAGCTAATTTTAATAAACAAACAAATAAAACCACAAATTAAATACGACATTCTGAATTTCAGCTCGATTTCGACTTTGAGCTTTTATTGCCTTGAGTCACATTTTGAGATATTTGAATCTGTCTGTTTATTTTTTCCATTTCCCCACAGAGGACAGCAGTGGTGTTGTTGTGTGGAGAAGTGACTCTGACGCCCCCTGCTGGCCAATCACTCAACAACTGCGCTCGATCCCTGAGGTTCAGCACATTATTGAACAGAAATGAATTAATTTTGAATTCAACGTGACTGAAAAGTATTTTCAGGTGCGAATACTTATTTATTTGGTCGTAAATCATGTACATAAATTAAATAAACTGATGAAATAATGGATTGTGATACATATTAGGGGTTTTAGAGGTGTTTTTGCAGAGAAATGTATTTTCAAAACGGAAGAAAATTCTTACAGATACCCCTTAATTTAATTTCATCATCATTTAATGGCTATGGTAGATAATGATGCTTTAAAGGTTTTTATCTGATCATTAATGAGGTGGAGGAGGTTTGTTAAGGTACATTTTAAAGCAGAAAACATGAAATGAGAGATGTGACACAGTTGGGAAATAAATGAAGATAGTATGACTAAATTTATTAAATGATTTAGCAAAGTGAAAAATGTGAAGCCTTCTTAAAATTGTGTTTAAATTCAAATAATATTTTTATTCGATTTTTGAAATGCACTGAAAAAGACCCCATGCATAATAATAATAATAAAAATAATAATAATACAATGTTGAGTTCACTAAAGATCACATCCTAAATAAATGAATAGTTATTTCAATTGCCAATAGATTATATTCTCTTTATTGTCCTGCTGATACCTTTATTTAAAACATTTTCAGTGGAGATCTCAAAGTTTCCAAAGACGTGTTTGAAATGACTTCGAATAGCAATTCAATTCAGTAATTAATGATGAAAATCAATCATTGGATCTGGAGGGTAGAGGAATGAGTTACCTCTCAGGATCACAACATTAAATAAAGTCTTCATCAGCGGAATAAGTTTGAAAATGCATCTCCGATTCAATCTGTGAGAGAAAACACTCCTCATCTCTCACGTCGCTACTGACTTTTACTTTTACGTTTAATTTCCCCGGCTGACAAACATCCTGTGACATCACAGCATCGGGGTGTTTCCTCCAAACGTCCTGCCATGTCGGGATAAAGCCGTGACGTAGGGATGCAGCGATACCACTACTTTTATCAGACCGAGTACTTACAATCCAGTACTTCCTGATTCCGAGTACACCGACATGAGTACTTTATAATACCACTACAGCTCTAACAATATCTGTGAAAACATGTTTTATTCTCATCAGATAATCCTCACTTTCTGACTGTAACAAGTTAAAAATACAACATGATGCTGTTGTTACATTTTAACAATAAACGTTGTGTTTACAGATTAAATAAAAAAGCTAAGAGGAGCAGCTCGTCACTTAGAGAATAGTGTTAGTCCACCTTAAAAAGGTGAGTCCACCTTAAGTGTTCTGGGTCGGAGCAGCCAACTTCAGGGGAAACACTCTAGTTGTCAGCTGGTTGACAACAAGACAGGAACTCTACCCACAATGCACTGCTGCATCCACACTGTCATGTTACTGATGACATCATACTCGCTCTCGCTCCCTTAAAAGGAGGAGAACCCGAGGTTAACGCTGGCTTCGTGGTATCGGTGTAGTTTTAGGAGTACAAGTACATGAGCACAGTATGGGAGTAGTTTAACAAGTACAAGTACATGAGCACAGTATCGGACCGGATGCTGGTATCGGTGCATCCCGACCGTAAAGAACGTTCAACAGAAGTCATCACTCGGACTGATGGATTACCGTATCAGTCCGCTCTCCTCTTTGTCCGTCCCCTCCGCATCACTCTTCTTCTTCCTCTCCTCCTCCTCCTCCTGTTTCATCTTCTCCTCCTCCTGTTTCATCTGCACCTCCTCCTTCTCCAGCTCCTGCTGTTCTCGGGCGTCCGCCTCCTTCAGTTTCACCTCCACGTCGTCAGGAATCTCCACCTCCATCAGGTTCTCCATCCCGCGCTCCGGCTCGTCTCCGATCAGCACCTGGAGGAGGTTTGTTAGTTAACGTTGAGTTAACGTTGAGTTAACGTTGAGTTAATGTTGAGTTAATGTTGAGTTAATGTTGAGTTAACGCCGTCTGATCAAACAGTCCGGCAGCAAGAACGTTTTTCTTCTTCAAATTCTGTGTGAGACTTTAATAAGATTTAATGTTAATTTGTAATTTTGGAGGACGAGAATAGACATTTTGACTTTGTCTCAGTAAGAAAAACACACTTGTTACTAAGATATTTTTATTATTGTTTCTCATCTTTTTTTATTAGCTTTATGTAAATTTATCGTGGTAATGTAACATGATGAGCTTAGCTTCCTCCCGTCCCTCCGCAAACTTTTATTTATTGGCATATTTTGCAAATTTCATGCAAATATTGTACTTCCAGGGAAATTCAAGGAAAAGTGTCCCTCTAAGTCGTGACAGTGATCCAGCATGAATCAACAGCAGGACCTGAGACTCAAACAGCCACCTTAAATCAAGACATTACTTCTTTTATTTCATGTAAATGTCTAAATGTTTAACCTACGGATTATTAACTCAAATCACCAAACAGCTGAAGAGCACTAAATACAGTTTGACTGTTTCAGCGTGAGGCAGCCATCGAGTAATGTTCTCGTTGACGTATTTGAGAGTTAAAAGGTGACGAGGATGAGATCGTTCCCACCTGGACCAGTTTCTCGCAGGCGGCCGTGACGTGGACGTCCTTCTCCCAGCGGTGGAACTCCCTCATGATGGGATAGACGTTCTTCTCCTGCAGCGTTTTACGGCCGTCGTGGGTCGCCGTCAGCTGCGGAGGACAAACGGTTAAAAAAAAAGATCTCAACGTCAAAACAAACGTACATGTTTTGTCGTGTTTGTCGTCGTACCAGTAAAAGAGTTTCCAGCAGCATCTTTCTGATGTCGGGGTCTTCCTCCCTCCTCTTGTCCTCGGGGAGGTACTGCAGGTCCACAGGTAGACCTGAACACGTCAACGTTAGTCAGAACCAGCGAGTTTCCATGGCAACGTGGTCACTTCTTCTGTTTTAAGAAGTGACCACTTCTTAAAACAGCTGGTCACTTTGGTTTTAAACAACAGGAGGAAACTGTGTTTTTGTTGAGGACTATTTTCAGCGGCGGATTAATCCACATTTGTTTGTGTTGACAAAAAGAAAGAGAGAATATCACCATATTCCGACTATCAGACACACACCTTCGTTTTCCTCCTCCGTCAGCTCCTCCGGACCGGCCAGCGGCAGCAGGAGGAAGGGCAGGATGTCCACAGCGTCGCTTAGCAACCACTCATGATGGGCTGTACAGAGAGACGAGCGGTTCAGGGAGGATGAGACAAATACAGTGCTTTATAAAAAAAAAAAAAAAAAGTATTCACCCCCTAGTGGTCAATATAATTTGGCCATTTTGGACAAAAAAAAAAACATAAAAATGAATAATATCAATGAAATGAAAATACATAATCTGTGTGTGTCTCACCGTGGTCGAAGCAACAGTTGCGCAGAGTCCCGATGACTCCGCCCCTTCTCACCGTGGACGCCTGGTACTGAGTGAAGGGAAACAACCTCTGGATGACACACCTGCAACACACACACACACACACACACACACACACACACACACACACACACACACACACACACACACACACACACACACACACACACACACACACACACACACACACACACACACACACACACACACACACACACACACAGTGAGGAAAGGTGTAGGGAGGTGTACGTGTAGTTCATCTCACGTTAATCATTTGACCGTAGAATTATTTGTGTTTATTTTAGAGCTGTCAAAGATTTGAATTCCTTATTAATCTAGACTTTAAATCAGATTAATCACCTTGTATTCAGAGGTTGTTTGACTTTAAGAGTGAGCTGGTCTGAATTGAGGGGAACAGGTATGTTAAAAATAAACCAGGATGAGGACGAATCTAAAGATGTTTGTCTCTAGTCTGGTACATAACGTGGCCGACCGTCTGACCATCATCACTTCCTGCGTTGTAATCACCTGTCCTTGTCCATCATGAAGCTTCTGGCCTCGGGCAGCTGGGTCAGGTTGGACAGCAGAGGACTCAGATAGTGGAACTTGGCCTTCTTGTTGTAGCCTTCGGTGCAGAAGACGTCCACCAGCTGAGCCAGACCGACCTCGTCCTGGACGACCTGGAAGGATAATTGTGAGTGTGTTTGTCTTCTGATCTCACAAAGACAGCTTACTTGTTATGAAATGCTTGAGGACGAAGAGATCTTTAAAATGGAGTCAGGCTGGGACTCTGGGACCCACCTTCAACACGGTCTTACAGGTCTTCACATGGCGGGTCAGGTTGGACAGGATGGTGCAGATCTGATCGGAGAACGGGAACTCCGGGTCCAGAAGGTTCTTTAACAACACCGGGAGAACTTGGACATCCGCCACCAAAACCTGGACGGGACACAAGCAAGCACACCTGAGACGTGTTCGTCTTCAAAGAGGAACCCGACAGTGAACCCGGATTCTGCTGATGAACCGGGGCCGGTCACCTGGTGCAGAGTCTCGTCGGCTGACAGGTTGATGAAGACGTGGTAACAGTCCTTCACGATCGCGATGGAGGGGTCGGACGTCAGAGCAAACAGGGCGACGAGTAGATCTGGTTTAGAGCGGAGGAAGCGGCAGCCGTCCCTGAAAACAAACAAACCCATTATTTCACCTGGTCGGGGTGTGTCTGCTTACAGCGAGGATTTACTTTTCTCTGAGTACATTTGCAGATTTAGCAGCTTAAGAGATCCTCGAGTCTCACATTTTACCTGCCATGTGATGTAAAAACACACACATCTGTAATGTGAGTCCTGCTCATAATCCAGTTATAAAATCTTCACAGAGAGTGGAGCTCTCCCGTCAACCAAAGTGTTAAATGAGTGATACACGTCTAATTATCGCTGCGTCACATCCCCTGTTTAATTAGTACTCAGCATGGGCAGTATGAAAATGTCATGTCATGATTATCCTGGCCAGTTTAATTGGGATTCACGATCAAAATATTCTGAAATCTCTAAAAAAGGCACTAAAATATACATTTATGAAGAAACAAATGATCACAGATCCTTTATGGGGGAAGTTTGTAAAGGTTGTGGTTAAATAAAATAAAAATATAGCAATGTTGTGTGAGTGATACTGATCATCTATAAGTTTTAAACAGGCTCTAGTTCTCTACAATGATAGCAGCTTGACAGTTTTTTTTAAATCACTACTAACAATATTAATGATAATGGAAATTCACCACGATCTAAATATTGTATTTTATCGGGATCCACGATAAAAAACGTCAGTGGACACATCGGGTCTGCTTCAGGACTAGATTAGATGACCCTACCTGTTTCCGGACAGTCCCAGGAAGTACTCTGTGGTGTGACCTTTGACATCAGGACGGGTGGAGGGGGCGAGGAAGGAGAGCAGCTCTGCAGCCTCAGAATCACTCAACATCTTCTCACAGAAAACACAAACAACCATTACTGTCTCTTCCTAGTTGTTCAACTATTTGCCTTTTCCCACTTCCTCCTTAAATCCACATGAATGATGATTATTTATATTTTGTTGAAGCACCAATGACACTAAAAAGAAACCACAGTAAAGTGCTACTGATGTATTTTGGTGTATTTATTGCCTTCTTCTGCTGCGTTTAAAGACACTGTGATATCCGAGGAAATGTCTGTCTTACAGACGGAGTCGTGTTCATCATGGCTGCTGTTGACTTTAAAGTACGACTTGTTGACATGATGCTCATATTACAAACGTTAGCTACGGCAGCTAAAGTGAAATGACTCAGAAAATGAGTCGAAAGTTTCCATGAATGTCAATTTTCCGACAACATCGCGTGTTCTTGAACGCTTATAGACAGATTTAAATCTTATCTCACCTTTAAGGAGCTACAGGACTAGTCCGATTTCATTTCACGGTTTTATTCTCTTTTAAATTCCTCCACGAACATTAAAAAACGTGTGTACTGGATACATGTGGACGCTACGGAGAAAACACCGCTGTGTTCCGGGTTTCTTCCTCGTCTGCTCTCTGCTCCAGGAGTGTGAACAGCGCCGCGTGGACGCTGCTGCCCTCTAGTGGTCACCGCGTGTGGCGCTCGTCGGTTTGACAGCTGGATCTCGTTTATCCCCCAAAAAACATCCAAATGAGACTAAATTAAACTCTATTGATGTTGTTTTGACGGTGAGTACACTGACATACAGCAAATTCATCGTTTTATTTTTTTTATATACCTTTATAAAGACTTACTTTTACTACTGCTGCTACTTCTTATTTATCTATTTTTACAATTTATTTTCCAAAATTGCATTCCAGCATTTATTAGTTTACCATGACTGACCTCCACAAATTTATATTTTTTCATATTTTATGTATTTTATCCATATTTGATCTTTATGCATTATTTTATTTCGTAAAAATATTTATGTCTTCTCATTTCTACATTTTCTTTTTACAAGTACTTTTTACAAGTAACAGCCGTACATTGGAACACTGAGCTTTAGCTTAGGATTGTTTTGCACTGTGACACCATTGCATATTATTTTTCTGATCAACAGTGAAATAGAAAGTGAAATACTGCATTTAAACAGAAGAAAAAAAAGTGGGGAAAAAAAAGAGTATCTTGAAATCTATGACACAAACTGAGAACAGCTGGGTGTCGAGATATGCTGCCAGCAAAGGCAGAGAAGAAACCAGCAAACTATGAAGTGAATGCTGATTTTAAACACATTAATAAATGCAAAAATAAACATTTGCAAATGTTTTACAGGGATGTAAACACACTGTTTGTTTAGAAGAAAACTCCACAAGGCTGCCTTTAAACTTCCAAACTACTTTATTGATATATTGGGAAAACAAAAACACGAACAAGACATTCACATAGTTTAGTCCTCACAGCTCCCATTCAGTCCAAACGTTGCATTGAAATGCTGATATTGCATATAAACGTTGGCGAATGTTGCCTGCACTGCAGCGCAGCGATCGCCGTCCGATTGAAGGTACAGTTCAACGTTTAACTGACTGAGCAGTTCAGACAACATCGGCCACTTTTCCTCTCAAACAACCATCGATGACTCAATTTGCTGCTCAATGTTTCTTTTAAGTGAACATCTCAATGTCCAACGTAGCTTTTAACCATTTCACACATACTGAAAACAAAACATTTCAACGATAATATAGCTGTGGGAAAAGACCTGAGCCCAGTATTCGTGATTGCGTCGACCGTCTTCAGACATGCACTTTTCAGAGAAGTGTTTCTCCGAGGCTGCTGGGTAAAAAAACAAAACAAAAAAAAAACACCGCCCCGCCTCATCCAACAGCTTTAAAGGAAGGTCAGAGACAGTGAAGACAGAAATATGTTGCTGATCCTTCGCCTTGTCATTTTCCTCAACACACACTCTTGTTGTCACACACATTTCAATAGTACTTCAATACCTTTGGAAAAAAAAAAAGAAAAGAAAAGAAGACTAAAATTCAGCACTTTAATTCAGCAAACATGTCACTAAGTATGTGTAGCTCAGAGAAAAAGAGAGAGGACAGAGGGACAGCCTCAGTCTGGATTGTAAACAGATAAAAATATTCATGGAGTCGTCCGCCATGTGCTGAAGTGGATTCCCGGGTCATGTGATCTGCCTGGAGCCGGACAGATCCGGATCCCGCTCCGAGTCAGATGAGGAAGTTTGCACGAAGCGTTTCAGTGACTCTGGTAATTCGGGGTTGCCATGGTAACGCAGTACAGCGGAATCTTTTCGGTGCTGAATAAAGTGTGTTTGCATCAAAGTCTGGATCTGTGCGTGGCGACGAGACTCCGACAGAAGCATCGCAAGGCACTGTTGAGTTTGATTGGCAGACGGAGATCAGCTGGCGGCTTCTCTCCGTTGGCTCAGGGCGGGGCAAGTCCATCATCATCATCGTCATCATCATCATCAACCAATCATCCTCCTCCTCCTCTTCACTCAGCCTTGTCTTTCCTCTTGGCCGTGAACGGGACTTTGCTGGCGACCGTCGAGCCCACCGAGGAGACGCCGCCGGCCACGGCAGACACGCCGCCCTTCACCAGCCCGACGCCCATGGAGGGCACGGTGGTCACGGCCGACTTGGTGATCTCCAGGCCCTTGCCGCCGACCCAGGCCACCCCGCCCACCGCCGCGCCCACGACTCCCTTGGTGACGTTGAAGAGGCCACCGGTCACCCGCCACATCATGCCGGGGGTCGCCACCACGTGGTCCTTACCGGAATCTGAAAACGTCAACAAAAACGTGAAAAATCAAAACCCAGTTTCCTACGACATACGTGTACTCGTGATGAAATAAAATAATATGAACAAAGATCACGTTTTATTCTGTAGTTTTCTGATTGAGTGACTTTTTCTCAAAACAAAACAGGGGAAAATGGTGCGTTTGTTGGGGACTATTTTCAGCGGCGGATTAATCCACATTTCATGCTGTTGTGAGTATTTGGGGCAGCAGGACGATGTGATGACTGTCTGAGGTGTCCCACTCGGCACATTCAACGTCTCCCCTGAGATTCACCTCGGATTTATTAGGCACGGATTAAAAATGTACAAGAAACAGCATCTAGGCTAATAGTCATCTACTAAAGGTCTCGCTGCTTATGTTGTGAATCGCAGGTGTGACGAGTTTGACACGACTCATGCAAGACTACAGCATCTCCATGACGATAACAACAGAATGCTAACCAATATCAACGCTAACATTCTGATGTTTAATGCTTCGTTTCCCCTGCTCACCACCTTAGCTTAGCGCGTTAGCGTTTGGCTGGTGAAGTCGAGTGCTCGTTAAAAAAACAGAACAGGTTGAAACAAAACATATGATTGGCTGATATTAGGATTCAACCTCTGGGAACCACGAATGTACCAAATGTCATAGCGATATTTGTTGAGAGACTTCAGTCTGGACCGGCTGCGGTGTGTTTTTTTGTACATTTGGAGGCGTTACGTCACCTTCCTAACAACCGCCCCGTTAGTTTGATCCCTGCGGTTCACCCGGAGGTGGTACATCATCGGCACCGACGCTGAAAACAGATCGATGCTTCATCCTTTAATGACAGCGATGTTTACCGAGAGAAGCAGCCATTCGGGACTGAACTTGTTCACAAAGGACACAAATAGCAGGTCGGAGGAGCTGCTGCCGCCGCTCCGACACAAACAGACAAACTCCCCCGACGAAACAGTTTCTGAAATAGCAGCAGCAGGCAACATGCGAGCACAGATTGCACTATTTCCCCTGCTGACGTTTGGCTGTTTGGCCTCGGCCTCGGGGAGCTCACTTACCCTCTGTGGGCTGGATGTCGGTGGGTTCGGCTTCATCCGGGGCCACGCTGGTCCCGGGCTGGGGCTCCACGTTAACGCTGTTCACATTCTGGAAAACACAGCGACACCCGTACTGTAACCTCGATTGACCTTTCATCAACATATTCTATTAGTTTAGACATTTAAAGGGGCAGTCAAGTCTGCAAAATAACCCTGATGATGTCAGAGTGATGTCATGAGGGTTATGTAAGCTAGGAGAAAACAAAATGTACATTTCATGTATTTACACCCAAGTCTGCCTTACACGCTGAAAAGTGAAGCCAATACCATGTGCCTTAAACCTGCATTCTCTCTGCTGGCCACCAGGGGGCGACTCCTCTCTGGTTGTAAACATGAGTTTATGGTCTCAATCTCTAGTTTCAAGTCTTCTTCAATCCAGCATGATATTCATTTAGTACATTATGGTCCATTCAGAGTCCACCAGACCAGAAAGCAGGGGATGCTTTAGGGGGCGGGGCTACCAGCTGATTGACAGGGTACCAATCCAATTAGCTAGATTAGCTTTAAAGTTGACCTTGAGTTATGAAGCTAACTTTGTTAACAGAGAGGGAAAGCTCCATCAAACCCTGCCATTCAGTGCAATAAAAGCTATTTATTTCAACTGAATTACAGATTTAAAATCCGTCTCGTCGGCTGGAGTCGCATTTAAACATGTAATTATCCGACATACTTAACCACACTAGGGACCCTTTTGTTTCTACCTTTTACTACGTGTGTATTAGTACCCATTTATGTGAGTACAAATACACTTGTTCTTTTCTTTTTTTTGGCCATTTACTTGTTTTGTTCGATAAAATATAATTTTAATAAAGTCACCATGTCAAGTGATTAATTGTGAATATCATCAAGACCATGGTAGAGAAGTGAAAAATTGAGCCTGATTTAAAATATGTTTTTAACGTATTTATCCTTTATTGATGCAGGGAGACCACATCAATTATGACCATATTTAAGATTATTTTTTACCAAAAAGAAAAAACAAACAAATGTGTGGCTCTTATCTGACACAATAGATTATTTGTTGAACTAAGTGTAAATAGACTCCAGCATGTTTTAGTGTTATTTTAAGAGGGATACTATCTAGTTATTTTGAGATAGATAAGATAAGATAGAGAACACTATAAATACACCAGACTCCAACATATAGAAATAGGACAAACAGGGAAAAAAAACATTTTGTGACCTATAAAAAAAGGGGTTTAAGGTCAGATGATAAATGTTGCCACTGAGTCCGGAAGCCAAACCTAATGTTTTAAAACAGGGTGTTTTGTACATTTTTTTTTTAACAAAATGTGGATTATTGTGTGCGGGATCAGAGTTTGAGCAACATTTCGCAGGAAGCTGTGACGCCTCACTTTAACGCTGCTGGAATATGAACGACTCCAGAGAGGACGAGGCCACGTTTCTCTAAAAGAAAAAAGGGGGATAAACCTGACCAAACAGGCTCCACATCATCACTCACCGCTGCTGGAAAACGAGACATTTAAAACACATTTCACGCCGCCGAGGCTCGTCCTTACCTTCACCATTGTTCCCGCAGACACACCTGGCGCACAAACTTGAGAGCAGCTTCTGTTTCAGCAGCGAAACAAACTCTGACGTGAAATAATTCGCGTTTCTTTTCTTTCTGCGTTAAACCCCCGCAGCCCCGACGGAAACAAACAGCGGCCTCTTCTTCTTCTTCTTCTTCTTCTCCCTTTTCTTCTTCTTCTTCTTCTTCGTGTCTTTGTCGCGTTAAAACATTAAACTAAAAGTGGAGAAAAAAACCCGTATCTGCTGCTTTCCAACTTGTCCTCGCGCGCCGTCAGTTACAGGCTGGAGCTACGCAGCTCGCTTTTCAGCCTGCTGGTTCTGCCGACGTGGCGCCTTCTTCACACATACACACACACACGCACACACACACGCTGTCAAACTACACACAGCAACGCACTGGACTTCCGTTTAGCCCCTTCAAATTAAAGCTCTTCCCTCAGTGATGAGGTGGACTTGACACGGAGCAGGGGGGGTTGTCTTCAGGGAGCCGGCGGCCATGTTTATTTAATACATTTTTTATTTTTTAGAGTCAGCAGCGCTCGACAGGGACCAACATTAGCCATATGAACACTTATTGACATCTAAACGAATTTTAGCCAGGTTTATATAAACAAAAGGTTAAACAGATTTTTGGTGGCCATCAACAGGATTTTGTTTGTGGCCCCAAAACAAATAGAGATACAACTGTCTTATTCAAAAACAAAGTGTAATGAAAAGATATGGAAATTTGAGCAGTTTCGAAACAATTATTAATTGCAACATTTTGCGGGGACCGCATTAAATACCTTAACGTGGCCATCCAGACCACCAACTCGGATCTCAAAGACCTGGAAACCAAACAGGCCTCAACCAACAGGCATGTATTGCATGTACATGCAATATTTATGTTTTGTAATGTAATAAAAAAATGTATCTGTATGTGAGAGCAATTACTCATTAACATGATATTTCTTATGGGTTAATTGTTAGGTTTTTGAATGCCGGTTGGTCTTTTCTGTTAGCAGGTGCGTGTCCAGACAAGGATCAGGATCTCCTTTGTTAACCTCCCCCCCCCCCAACACACACAGCAAATATTGGTCTTAAAATACAGGTATGAAAATGATCAAGTCGAGTACAATGAAACTAAATTGAATTAACGCTCCAAAGTCGTGTTCCCTTTTATCCAATGAGACAGTTCAAACTATGAGGTGTTTTTGACAATAGGCCTTTTCTACAGCCAACTTGTCATAGTAGGACAAGCACAGCTGTTATGGAATCCAACCACCATTTATTTAACAAGTTACACTCGTGCTTTTCCTACTGTGACGTCGAAATGTCTTCTGTGAAGGACTACAAAGGAAGGGTACAAACTTGTTGAAATACTCTGTTAAAATATTGAGATCTAGCTTTTACATTTTGCACTTTTCTTTGTTTTTGAAGGATTGAGACACTTTTTTGTTTTTGTTTAGTCGAGTTTTTGTTTGTGAGCTGACAGAACATGGTTGCATGTGTGGCTGTAATTGTTGTTTCAACACTATTTCCTGTCCAGATAATTCAGCGTGATAGAAGAAAATCTAACTGTGTCATTGTGTAAGAAAACAAGTGAATGTAACATTAACAAACATAACTTTTCCTGTTGTTGCACATTGTAAAAAGAAACAAGAAAAAACACATGTAATTTCCATCTTTGATTGGATTATGAAAGAGTTGGGAAACAAGTTGTCTTCTATTGTGTAATGTATTATGAGTATGTAATGAGTTGGTTAGAGTCATTGAGAACATCAGGAGTTTTTAACAGATGTGTCAAGGGTTCATCTTTTGTTTTTAAACCAAACATTTTCTATTTTTTTTCTTTATCATTCATCTATAAATGTGTTTGATTCCACAGTGAAAGTTGCTCCTGTGACTGTGTGATGTGGGGAAATAGCTTTTTTTAGACAATCAGATATTTTTTTAAATCATGAAAAGTTGTATTTGGTAGGAAATGTACCAGAGTTAAACCGTCTGAATGCTGTCTGAGTGTTTTTCATCACCTCAAGCTAACTTGTCTGGGACTTTTATTGTGAAGAACGGAAGTTGCTTGGGGGCGGTTTCATTCAGCTCCAGGTCCGGATCCACCTCCTGATCCTGCTTCACCAACGGATCGTTGTTTATGTGCTTTTAGGAACTGTGTGTACCACCTTAATGTTTCTGATACTTGATGTGGATTCAAAAAAACGAGAAACGCATGTAAACCGGTACGCGCGCGCGCACACACACATTTACATGCAGGCCTTTATAGAGTCACATATAGATAGAAGCTGCAGTTACAGATAGGACAACGAGTCAAGGGTCAAGTGCTGCATGGTGACGTTGGCAGCAACTTACATTCACTCTATAATATAATATTATAATATAATATAATATAATATGATATAATATAATATAATATAATATAATATAATATAAATATGCTGTTAGACTTCTATTGACTCCCCCAGTGTTGGAACGTATAGGCTACAAACTAAGTATATTTACTCAAGTACTGAACTTAATTAAAGTTTTAAAATACTTTAAGATTGTTTACACCTTTTCCTCCTCTGTAGTTCAGAGGAACATATTGTGCTTTTTACTGCGCTACATGTATTTGTTAATATGCAGATTTCATCCCCGACCTACAACCCTCTGTTAAATAATGATAATAACATCAGCAGTAATAGTGATAAACACGGAATAGAGTATTTCAGATCACCTTGCAGTTAAACACAGTTGTAGTAGAACAGGTGAAAATATTGTTGTGTCAATACAGACCACTGTATATCAGAAAGAACAAGCACCATATAAGGAAACCCTGATAACAAGGTTGAGATACAAGACTCAATAAATGGCAAATGTTGTTGTCAAATGTTGTCAAACAGAGAAGTCAGTTCATGTTTAATGTCTGGATGGAAGAATTCAGTCTTAAACATGTGAAGTTAGAACAGTTAAGTAGTTCTTGTCATGCAAACAGGCTCGTTAAAAAAAATAAATATATATATATATATATTACATTATTGGATGATAATTCTTGATGCATTAATGCATTTGCTGCTTTAATATTGCAGCATGTAAATACCGTTGTTTTGAACCAAAGAATATAAGACATACAGAATATATTTTTGTCAATTCTCATTGATATAGAATATATAGAATAGATTATGTATTTAAGGAATATATATATATATATATATATATATATATATATATATATATATATATATATATATATTATAAATAAAATATATATATTATAAATAAAATAAAATAAAATAAAAAATGTATAATTAGATAAAATAAAAAAAGTGTATCTTTGAAATAGAGGCACACATCAATCAATAATCTAAAAAATGAAAATAACTCAGGTGAGGCAGTGTATGAATATTTATTTCTAGCTTCATCTTTCTGAATTTAAACTCGCACAAAATGGATGTAATACTCAAATAAAGTATAATTGTACTAAAGTACAGCATATGAGTAAATGTACTTATTTACTTTCTACCACCTTAACGTTGGTTTCCAATAGAAAGAAGATGATGATAATTTTTCCCTACGTTTTGTTTTTTAATTGGATCGAAAAGGCATATTCAAGAGAATAAAAGAAAATAGATTAATAAAGGGTCCTTTTCATTTTGGTCAGGCATATTTTCCGACGCGTTGTTTGGGGTCCTTCATACCGGAGGCTCGGCGCCAGTCTCCGCGGCGGTCGCAGCAGAAGTAAATACGAGAGATATTTGGTGAAATAGCCCGTGAAATCAAGTCGTTAAGGAAGTTTGGATCCTCCCTCTCGGAACAATGAATCTAGAACTGCTCGGTAACTAACGTTGTTTTTTCTTGTCTTCAATAAAACGGACTATTTTTCCTACATCGCTCACGCCGCGTAACGTAACTTGTTATGGTTAGCATTGTTCGTTAGCTTAGCATGTTAACATCGCACCGAAACAACGAATTAAAAACAACATATATTCAAAGATCCACACTGTTAACGTCTATTACACGTTTAGTTTGTTTTCTAGTGTATCTGGTGCGTCTGTATGTGAAGGCTGGTTGTAATAAGGGAAACAGCTGCGTGCTAACGTTAGCCCCGAGACGTTGTCTCATTGTATTTGAATGAACGTCGATGCTGCTTCATTTATATTTATTCATTCCACCAAAGGATAAGATCTTAATTACTTAGGAAAAATGTTGATGAAAAAAATTGTATTATATTTTTTCCACAAAAACACTATTTTTTTAAATTATCAATTAATTTAATTTATATGCTAATTTATGCTAGTTTAAATGTGGTGTTTTTGACCTACAGCTGTCAGAAACACATGTAAATCCGGACTTCGTTTCCATTTTCCATCACTCAACAGTGAAAGGAAAAAAACCTGTAGGAAATATTTCAAGTTATCTTGTAAATTGGTTAATTCTCCCTTTTTAATTTGTGAATCATTTTTTGTAAAATGAGTAAAATGTCCAGACAAGTTTTTTTCTTATGAATAATTGTCTCAGACTTTAGAATAAAACAATCAACATTTCTCTCAGTTGAATATTTGACCTTTTTTTTTAAAGTCTCCAGTCTAAATCTTGGATGTACTCAAGCTTATTTCTTTATGTATTTGTAATGAAAATGTCAAAATAAATCCATCCTCCCAAATACCTGAATATTCGCTATATGTTTCTCATCACTGTCTCTTTGTTATTTCTCTCCTAGAATCGTTCGGGCAGAACTACCCAGAGGTAAGCCAGCTCTTAACACACTGATGCATTTAATATAAAATATTACAAATGGACTTTTAATCTTTTGATTTAGGACTGATGCAGACTTTTTTATTGTGTTTGTTAGGAGGCAGATGGCACCCTGGACTGTATCAGTATGGCCCTCACCTGCACCTTCAACCGGTGGGGCACCCTGCTGGCTGTGGGCTGCAACGATGGCCGCATCGTCATCTGGGACTTCCTCACACGGGGCATCGCCAAAATCATCAGCGCACACATCCACCCGGTCTGCTCTTTATGGTGAGACACACACACGCATCCATCTTTTACCTTCCATTGCCTCCTTCCATCTAAAGCTACATTTACATTTAGGTAATTTAGCGGACGCTTTTGTCCAAAGCGACTTACAATAAGTACATTTGTCAAAAGAAAGAAAGAAAGAAAGAAAGAAAGAAAGAAAGAAAGAAAGAAAGAAAGAAAGAAAGAAACCACAACATATCACTGCCGATAAAGTAAGAGCTGGTAGCGATGGTAGCGGTCTGTGGTCTCCAGAGGTCTATGATAGAACCTCACATTAGTCCAGAGACCAGACCAGACCATGTGTAGAAACCAGAGACTGTCCACGTCCAACAACACTTAAAGGATGAATTATAGGATGGAATATATTTGTGTGTGTGCAGCTGGAGTCGAGACGGCCACAAGCTGGTGAGCGCCTCCACAGACAACATCGTCTCGCAGTGGGACGTCCTCACTGGAGACTGTGACCAGAGGTTCCGCTTCCCCTCACCCATCCTGAAACTGCAGTGCCACCCCAGAGACATGTGAGTCGCCCGACAGCAGCTGTGTGTCCAGGTTTAGGTCGGTACGTTTGCCGTTTTGTACTCACAAGAACTTCTGTTTGTGTTTCAGGGACATGGTGCTGGTGTGTCCCATGAAGTCGGCCCCGGTCCTGCTGACGCTGTCGGACTCCAAACATGTTGTCCTGCCGGTGGACGATGACTCGGACCTGAATGTGGTGGCGGCCTTTGACAGGCGGGGGGAGTACATCTACACTGGCAACGCCAAAGGAAAGGTCAGACAAAACATTATTCACAACACACCTGTCAATCATATCTGTAAATATGAATCTTATAGAAGAAAAACAAGCTCAGGACTTAAAGTCTTACATCTCAGATTTGAACATTTCTGTTGGTAGAATCTAAAAAGACACCAGCAGCGCTCCATGTGGACATTTAATGAATGTTCTCGTGTTTTACAAGTGACTTCACTGAAGCCTCATCATGTCTCCCTCTTTCTGTTGATTCAGATTTTGGTATTGAACACAACCACTCAGGAGCTGGTGGCTTCCTTCAGAGTGACAACTGGCACCAGCAACACTACTGCCATCAAATCAATTGAATTTGCACGCAAGGGCAGGTAAGGTTTTTCCACTCACGATAAGTTGAATGTGGTAAATTTCCATTATTGGCAGTAAATATTGTAACAAGTGACTTTTAAAAAGCTGTGGGAAAGTAGGGGAAAAAGAGCCTGATTTAAAAAAAAAAGAAAAAAATACAAGATACAATACCAAGGGCTAAAAGGGCATCACTAAAAAAATATTTGATCTGTGTCGCAATAAATATAATTGTTTCTTTACAAAATGTAAAGGGATTCCAGTATGTTTAGGTGCAATTTTAAAAATATTTGTTCATTGTAAGATGATTATTGGGATAATGGCCAGGATAAACGCGACATGGAATTTTAATATTTTTTCCCGTCCCGTGTCTACTCTAGACCCAGACAACACATTAAACATTAGGCTCTAGTAGGCGGTCACTTTTTTAATTAGATACACAAACATTTGCTCAAACAAAGTTCATACTATTAACTGTCTTAATTCATACTATGCAGTCCATAAGCGCTACAGATCATTAGATGTAGTTTGCCTTGTGATCCATCAGGGGGCACTCTTAACATTCACTATGGGCTTGAGGAACATTTTAAATTGGATTTCTGGTAAAAAGTGACCGCCCTCAGCCCGAAACCATTTGGGACTTGGACTGTGAAACAATGTGGCTCTAATTCCATCTCTTGTTTTTCCTGTTTTCTGCACAGTTGCTTTCTCATAAACACAGCAGACCGGATCATCAGGGTGTACGACGGCAGGGAGATACTGACCTGTGGAAGAGATGGTGAACCTGAACCCATGCAGAAGCTACAGGACCTGGTCAACAGGTATGTCAACGCATAATGTCGGAAATTCAAGGCTTTCTTCCAAATTGACAGACGTTTGCATAAAAAATATGCAGAGAAAAGAGTTGCATTCATCTGTCCGTGTCTTCTACCTGTGTGTTCAGGACTCCGTGGAAGCGCTGCTGTTTCTCCGGCGACGGCGAGTACATCGTGGCCGGTTCTGCCAGGCAGCACGCCCTCTACATCTGGGAGAAGAGTATCGGCAACCTGGTGAAGATCCTTCACGGGACCAGAGGAGAGCTGCTGCTGGATGTTGCTGTAAGGACCCTGTGTAGGGATTTAAACACTGCACGTCTATTTTCAGGTACATGAAGACGCTGTGTTGCTTACCCATCTCACCTTTGAACTCTCCCCAGTGGCATCCTGTCCGTCCGATCATCGCCTCCATCTCCAGCGGAGTCGTGTCCATCTGGGCTCAGAACCAAGTGGTATGTAGACGATGACAATACGCACAGAATGTACGCGAGTGAACTTATTTCAGCCCCAATCTCAAAGACGGTGTGATGGACGTGCGACTGGTCTCTTTCTCTGCAGGAAAACTGGAGCGCTTTTGCTCCAGACTTCAAAGAGCTGGATGAGAATGTGGAGTACGAGGAGCGAGAGTCTGAATTTGACATTGAGGACGAAGACAAGAGTGAACCTGAGCAGATGGGTAGATAACGCAAACACACACGCATGCAATCATTGTGCATGTCACGCACATTTGCATTTACCTCCATTCGGACATGACCATCATCTGTTTAGCTGTCGGATGGTTTCGCCGGTTCTCTCAGCCTCAGACGTTCTGATGGTGTTGTGTTACAGGTGCAGACGCCGCGGAGGACGAGGAGGTGGACGTCACTACTGTTGACCCCATCGTTGCTTTTTGCAGCAGGTGAGAAAAAAACAGTGCAATCAAACCTCTGATCTGATCCCTGAATCCTTAAAAACCTCTTAAAAGTCTTTAGTATCTGACGGTCTCGTCTCTGTTGGTGTCCTGCAGTGATGAGGAACTGGAGGACTATAAGGCCCTGCTGTACCTGCCCATTGCCCCCGAGGTGGAAGATCCAGAGGAAAACCCCTTCGGCCCCCCGCCAGACTCCACGGTCCAGACGGCGGCCCCGGAGGAGGCGTTGGCTGGCGCGGACAAGAAACAGCGGCAGCCATCATCTGAAGGCGGCCCGACCAAGAAGAAGGCTCGCACCACCACCATCGAACTGCAGGGGGTGCCAAGTGACGGTGAGAGGCTGAAACACAACAGAAGATACCAATCTGGAACTTAGCATCGCTATGCTTCCCTCCATTAAAACGCCAAAGGGAATCAGGGAAAGGAAGCACAGTGGCAGACAATCGTTTATGACACTTGCACGTTTTATGATTTTTGACGTGTAAATGAAATCGCCAGGAGAACAAATATCAGAAATATTTGTCCAGTCACCCAACCCGAGTGCAAATGTTCAATAATAGAAAACATGCCAAAACGATCTGATCTTGTCTCCTCAGAGGTGCACCCTCTTCTGGGCGTGAAGGGGGACGGCAAGTCCAAGAAGAAGACAGCAGGCCGGCCCAAAGGCTCCAAAGGTAAAGACAAAGACTTCCCCTTCAGGCCCAAGCCCTACAGGGGCGAGCGGTCCTCCTTCCCCGTGGAGGCCCTGGGCAGCTCTGGCCCAGGAGGAGGAGGAGGAGGAGGAGGGATGAAGGGCAGGGCAGAGGGGGGCCTGGCCTCAGGTAAGCACCACGCCACCGCCCTTCCTGCTGCTGCTCAGTCTCGGAGCTCTGCTCGTCTGACTGACGCCTCGCCAGCGCGGCCTGTCTCCCTGTACTGCTTCCACCCAACGGCATACCCCCCACCCTCCCCACCCACACACCCCCACCCACACAGCTCACTGACAGAGACCCGCATGTTGTAAAGCCACAGTCTGGAGGTATGAACACAGAATCTGCACCGTCAGTCAGACCAGTATTTCAGTCAGGCCGATCCTGTTTTTAGCACAATAACTTCAGGTCATCCGTCATGACGGATGACAAACATCTTCTGCTGGAAAACGGGCGGAAAGTCACCATTTTTTGTTAGTCTTAAAAAGTCTAATTGTTATTTACAAGACATTTATGCACTAATTATTATGAGGAATAATATTCCTATGCAGCCTCTTAGATTGTTGATCTTTAAGATGAATACAATTATTGTCTGTCTTGAATTCTAGAAGGTACATTAGGGTCATGTGTGTTTGTACTGAAACAAAGGCCCCGTCTCAGATGTAGACATAGACATATAGATAATACATCTGCGCTATTGTGGCTAAATTCCTTCCTTGGAGTTAAGTCATTACATCGTTATAACTGGGCCAACCGTTCAGCTTACATTGCAGCATTTTGTTTGGCTAAATATTGTTTGGAGTAACAGAAACTCGGCACGCTGTTCAACAAGTCCAGGGCTTGTCTGCTAAAATGTTGCCACCTAATCTGAACAAAATTTTTAAATCATAAAAGTTGCAAATGGTAATGCCGAACAGCCGTGTGAATCAGGAACACGCTGTCCAACGGTAGATGACTTCCCGGCTGTCTCCCTCCCAAACTGTGGCTTCACGACTGCATCACCTCTGCTAACCTCAGCCTCACTCTGACTAATTCGCTGTCATTTGAAACACTGGTGAAGCTGGACTGTAGTTGGCAGACGGGTGTTGGACACGGCTTACTGTGGGATGGTGTGGCTCGTTTCCCCTGCGGGGCTAGCTGGCTAGTCTACGTCTACTTCCTGCTTGGCCTTTGACCCTCCTGCTCCCACTCCCACCTCGCTCCCTGGGCTTGTCATGTGACGTGTGTGTGTGTGTGTGTGTCAGTATTAATGTCTGAACTCATTCTGCTTTGAACTTCCGTCGATGACTCTGTTGCCTAGCAACTGTGTCAACATACAGTATACAAAAGATTAATGGGCTGATATTTAAAAGACACTATTAAAAATAGGACCAACTCTACACCGATCTGCTTCAGCTGTGATCGTACAGCAGATTCCACGTTTAGTACTCTTAACATGACAATCTTCCATTCCTATCATTACTGCTGATTTTATCAGTGACGTCGGCAAGAAAGAAAAGCAAAATTAGCTAATCTAAAATCGAATGTAAATCGTATTCTTCCTTCTTCGGTGAAGTAAAACGAGATCAATATCAATCCGTACTGTTAAGGCCAACCCGGAAGTTACCATCACACTGGTTTCCTCCACAAAAAGCCAACAAGCCACACAGAACGAAGTCAAAGTCACGCTGAAGCATCACAGACGGTTCAATGACCAATGATTTCACTTCTCTAACTTCTCTGCTCTTCTTTCTGTTAAGAAAACACTTCCTGCTCAGATGTTTCACATTAAAAGCCTTTCCCAGCAGCTTGAAACATCAGCAGGAAGTGTTGAGTTTAATTAATGGTAGCTTCACAGTGATTGCAAACACGTAGAGTAGAATATACTAGAACGATTGACTAGTGAGTGGTGAGTATGACGTTCCTCTGCTGTGGAAATGTACATTTGACTGAGTTTATCGCGAGATGTTTTTTAAATTCTTATTCTCTGCCTGTTCAAATCCCGGCTTGTATTTGATAATTCACGGTTAATCTACGTAGAATGGTGTGTAAACGCGTCTGTGCTCCTCTGCAGGGAGTCTGGTCTCGCAGTCGTACAAGCAGCACGACATCGGCGGGATGGACTGATCGCCGCTCCGCACAGCTGCGAAGGCTTGAACAAAGAGACACAAAGCCTGATGTCATGTAACAGCCTGCCAGCGAGCAGCCTGTTGGATGTGCGGACTGTTTCCTCTCCCACCCAGAGCACAGTGTCACAGGAAAAACTCCTCAGGCCGGATCACATGACGGGAGCCGACACGAGAGAGCGCCAAGCGGTCAAAGCGTCGCGGCGGAGATCACATGTCCTCTCTCTTTCTGTAGGATTCGTCATAGACAAGACATACCGTGTGCGTGTGTGTCTGTGTGTCTGTGTGTCTGTGTGTGTGTGTGTGTGCGCGTGTGTGTGTGTGTGTGTGTGTGTGTGCGTGTGTGTGTGTGTGTGTGTGTGTGTGTGTGTGTGTGCGCGCGTGTGTGTGTCTGTGTGCGTGTGTGTCTGTGTGTCTGTGTGTGTGTGTGTGTGTGTGTGTGTGTGTGTGTGTGTGCGCGTGTGTGTGTGTGCGCGTGTGTGTGTGTGTGTGTGTGTGTGCGTGTGAGTGAGAGTCGTCTCTTCTTGTTGATTGTTGTTTTTTTTTTTTATATATACGTATTAAAACGTTTTGATTTATAGATAAACTAGCTGCTGTGTGGTTTTTCTGTGGGGCAGATTTTGATTTCTGAAAGCTGAAAAAAAAAGATTCACAAAACTTCTACAGTTAAAAAGTTTGTCCTAAATGTCTGAATTTGGTCTGAGATTAATTCAGTGTCTCAGGTGTTAAAAGTGTCTCATTACCTCCAGTTAACACAGTCCAATAACACAAGTGTCCACTGCTGTGACGAAAGGAAAAATATAATGTTTACAGTCAGATTGCTGATCACCTGGTAAAATAGTACCGCATGTTGAATTACGGCATTGGCAGCTGAAAACAATCACACCATCAAACTGCAGTTTGATGTCCGATAAAATCTACTTTTACTTTCTTTTGTAAACCTAGAAAATATATTTGTAAATGAAAGGCTCATATTTCTGACTGCTTTAACAGGGATTGAGTTTAAGTGTTTGCTTTCTGTTGATTAGTAAAACTTATTTTTGTTTCAAACTAAATCAACATTTTTCAGTCAATATCCTGCAAAAACTACAAATATTGAGGTACTTTACTGGAGTATTTCCATTTTGTACTACTTCATGCTTCTACTCCTTTATATTCCAGGGAGTAATACTGCACTTTTTTACTGCGCTATACTCATTTAGAGCTAAATTCACTAGTTACTTTTCAAATAAAGATTTTAAAGAAAACATCAGTATAAAATGTTATCCATTCTTAAAGATAAAACTACGAAAGCAAATGAAGTCGTGACAATTACCTCAACAACTTGCATGTAAAAACATCAATATCTAGTAGTAGTAGTGTTAGTAGTGGAACCCCTCTGCAATCAATCAAATAAATGCAAATTAAGTAAAAAGGGCATTTTCCTCTGAATTATAGTGCAGTACCTGAAACTTCTACTTGAAGTACTCTCAAGGTACTTTGAGAAACTCGCTGCTGATGGAAAATCTTAAGGCGTTATTCATTAATCACGTGATCTGCGGTATGTTTCCACCTCTAGATCCTCTCATGAAATTTGACGCGCTGTCAAAATTCTTCGGTTTCTCCCTTCGGTTCCACCTGTCCAGCCCCGAAAGATCCGACCAATCACAGTCGAGTAGGCGGGATGTCGGTGGACAGCGGTGACAGGGAGCGGTGCATCAACCTGTCAATCAAACAGCCAATCAAGCTTCACAGAGTTAACCGGAACAATACCGGAAACGCTTTAAAAATAAGAGCACCTCAGACGTATTATAAATTTAGATATAATATTACACCTTTTCATGTAACAATATGGCTTTTCATTTATGTAATATTAGAAATATCTTCTCATGATGATTTTTCCCTCTCAAAATCATAACCTCTCTAATATTCTGACTTTTCACATGTGAATTTCAAGTTTAGCTAAATAAAATTTACCTTAGCTTAATAAAATTACAACTGTTCTTGTTTTTTTTAAAGCTACGACTTTCGTCTTGTATAATGTAAATATTTGTACTTTTATTATTATTTATCATTTCCTCATACTATGATTTTTTTCTTTAAATTATGACATTGTAACTCTTGACATTGTAACTGTTTTTCTTATCTGACATTTTCTCTTTCTCATTTCTTCTCAAAATTACGATTTTGTTTCTCATAAAATTGACATGTCTTTTGATAGTTATACTTTTTTACACACAAAATAACTTCATTCGCATTTTATATACCTTGTAAGATTATGATTCTATTTTTGTTTTGACATATTCTTTAAAATATATACTTCTATTAGTTTTTTTATGACTCCAATAAGTTGAATGTCTTCTCTAAAAAATATTGTTTAATTTAAGATTGTATTCTCCTAACATTACGTTTCCCCCTCAAAATGTTGACATTTGATAACTAATGTAAGATAAGATAATGTGACTCTTATTCTGAAATCTTGGTCGGAAGTAGTATGTTGACGGGTGACTTGGTCGGCCGGGGCCGGGCAGCAGCAGCGGCAGCGGCAGCAGCAGAAGTCACTTGGCCCTGTGGTACTTCTGAATTACCGCTAGCAGCCTGTCCGTACCAGTCGGGAGTTCTTGTATGTTGCTGTGCCGTCTTGTGTCACTTTTTGGCCGTTAACGGGAGCTCAGTTCGTCGTCGTCGGTGTAATGGAACTGGACAAGATGGACGACAGCGACTGGAAGTATCACGGAGAGGGAAACAAGAGCCTGGTGGTCTCACACGTACAGGTGAGCGGGCTAGGCTAGCGCGAAGCTAAACCCCCAAGTTCGGCTAAAGCAGAAGAGAGTGTGTACATCCAGAGGACGCCCACCCGCACTTTGTTTCCTACCGTTAAACACGCGTCGGGTCGCTGTCGCTGCCGAGACAAACTTTTAAACAGTCATCTTGAAAAAATACGTTTGGAACTGTAGAGTGAAATGTCAACCGCTAACATTTAATTTAGCCCTCATCTTTTACCATTAGCTTGTGTGTGTGTTGCTAGCTTAGCTGGGTTGCTAGCGAACAACTAGCTAAGAGTTCAAATTAGTCCAACCGATGGAGAAAAAACATCCTTCTTACACAGTGACGACAAAGCGTAAACCTACTAGTAATTACTGCAATGTTCATTTAGATGTATTTCCGGTGAAGCTGGTGGACTTGACTAGTGGGGTGCTGGGGGGAGGGGGGGGGGGGGTCATTAAACGTAAGATCCTAACGGGTTGTTGGGGGAGCTACTTTAGCCGGTTTAGCTGGTTCACGTCAACACTCCACGCTGCCTGCCTTTGAGCTGAGTCAGAGGACAGACGCCGGTTTGATTCCCACTGACACGCAGCTGACCGTCGGTGGGAGAGTCTCAATTCACGGGACCGGTCTGGTCATGTTGTTGTTGAGCAACCGGTGACATGTTGTTAGGGTATGCGTGACATCACAGGATTGCAGTCAGCCCAGAAACCGTCAGCTGTTTCTGTCTTTTTTTGGTGGGGGGTTACTTTACCTCACATACTGTTCTGCAAACTCTTCTCTTCACTGAACAAACTTAAATAAATGAGGTCTAAAGCCAGCAAAACTTTCTTTTTGATGCTGCAGAAAAAGGAACCAGGGTTCCCCACTAAGTCAAATGTCAGATTCCCTAACGTTCACTATCTAAAAAGCTGAATTCCCATGACCTATGACCTTTTTTTTGACATAACCTGATCCATATCCCTATATGGATGTTGACCGAAGTAATCACCGTTGTGTTTGAAAAGCCCTTCAGATAATCAGAGACACTTATGCAACGCGCTCATTATTTTTAACCCACCTCCGGATGGTCCTGGCTTGACCCCGCTCTGTTGTAACCGAGGCTCCACTGATCCTAACAGATCGTCTCTTCTGTTTCTTGCAGCTGTCCAGAGTCCTGCGCCTGCTGAAGTATCCGGCAGAGGACTCTGAAAACCCGCCACAGGTAAATAAAGAGTCTTTGTGTGTCTCAGGAAGCCGAATTACTGCAGATCACATGAAACGTTGTGGGAATCTTTTAGTTAATGTGTGCTCGCTGATTTACAGGCAGACACTTTGTCATCCCCCACAAACTTAACTGTCGTTTGATGTTCAGTTTGAGGGTTCGATGTTGTAAAAACTCCATTATAAACTGTAATGAGCTTGTTTTAGTATTATTTGAGTGGATGTTGCGCGTACACTTACCTCCGGCACCCAAAACAGATCAAACCTGTTCCCATCTTCCACCCATCGCAAGCTCCATTCTTCTTTTTTCTATAGAGTAAATCGAACTTTGAATAAAACTTTATTGACATTGTCATTGGACAGAATCAGTCAGGGTTCGGTGTCATGGGTGGATGCAGAGATGCTCCGTTACAACTAAATAAACATTAGCTTCAAAAACAAAAAAAGCCCAAACTAATGTGTTTGTTTATTATCAGTGGATCTCACATCCTGGTCAGATTAAAGGCCGGAAGGCACCGTCCCTATACCACATGTAAACCCAAGTGGAGCCGAGTCTAACCCACAACATTCAAATTCACTCATCAGCTGATTTGCTTTTAAACTAATGATAGACAGAAGCTATGTTCATTTGCATTTCCGATGTAGTTAAAGGTTCCTTTACATAACTTCTTAAGCGGGTCTGTAAAGCTCCGAGTGCTCGATTGTTTGTCCCACAAAGAAAACATTGAGTCAGTAGGTTGTGGGAGAAATCTAGAACAATAACGGGAGGGAACAGAGTCCAGATTGATGAGGATGGTGATCCAGAATCACATGTTGGTGTTGGATTTAGTGATGCAGATGATAAAGGATTTTTATCCTGGATTGTCATAAAAAAAAACCCACTTAATTTTATGATTTTAGTGAATTTCCATTATCGGGAAAAAAAATCACAAATATCATCAAGAGATGTCTAGCTCACTATCATGGTAGACAAGTGAAAAAAACAACCTGGTGTAAGAAAAGACAGGATTCAAAGATGTATTTTTAAAAATGCATCTTTAATTTGTTTTTTATTACCTTTATTTTTGATCATCTTATTTGATTGTTTTTCACTAAAAAGGATATTCACTAAATGGAAATGTGTCTTATCTGTGGTGCTAAAAACACATTTGTTTCCTCTTAACATTAAAGGGATTCCAGTATGTTTTAATGCCATTTTTTTTTAAGTTTCACGTGTATTTTGATGATTATCTAGATAATTTAAATTCATGCGGATATCTGCACCAGCTCTGTCTCAAGGATCTAACCGCCACTTGAATCTCTGGTTTAGACTTCAAGTCTTATTTTTTCGACAATACGCATGTGAATATGAAGTGGATGAGTTAGCAGGCAGGATAAAAGTAGGGTGCTTTGAGAAAGTCTGAGTCATTGTCAACCACGAGAGGTCCTTGAGCATGCAGCCATAACTGGTCACCCAAAGTATTATGTGGTTTGCTGCAGCAGATTGTGAGATCAGCCGCGGGCGAACACGCACGCACTCTAGTGATGGCGTGCCTCTCCTGGCGGTGGTGATGATGATAATAATTTAGCTGACTTGGAGATCCTGTTTGTGGCTTCCAGAGGACAAACAACTCAAATATCTACTCTGTCAACACTGTTCACGTGTCAGATCTGGGGGCCGGTGCACAAAATATAGATACGGGATTAAGCCGGCCTTTCCCCGTCATCCTGGCCGAAGTTAGCCGTGATCCGCTTGCATGAAAGCATGTTGCATATGTTGTGGCATAAGTTACCATGGAGAGTTATCCTGCTCCAGACCAGGCTAGGAGCCAGGATATACCAATCTTATCCTGTATCTCAGTCACATGCTTGCTGAACCAATGTGTTCATTACAGTTATCCCACTGCTCGTTCTATTGCCATCCAGGAAGTAGCCTGCTGTCATTATTTGCTCAGAGCACGATTGTAAATGTTCCTACTCAGCCACCGTACAACACGTAGTTGTTTCGTATAGTATTTGAGCTCCAGATTAAAGCGCTACAGAAACAAGATAACATCGTCTGGTTCAATAAGCCACACTATTTATTTTTTAGGAGGAGTTTGACCTCCTCGTACGCCCCCATCAAAAGCTCGTTGAGAAGTTCGCGTCACGCGTCGTCGTTAAGGTGAATTTGGGATCTGCCTCAGCGAATCAGTGATCGATCTCGGGGTCTACTTGAGGAATCCAGGATCAGTTGCACCTGGCTTCACTAAGTACATCCTGGTTTGGCCTTTGTGCAACTGATTAAGCCAGGCTGCTCTCGCTGGGATTTGTTGAACCCAACTTAGTCATTTATCCTGCATATCTGAATTCAGCTTTTGTGCAAAACCCCCCCTGGTTATTTACATTTATATTTAGGGCATTTTTCGCAGACGCTTTTGTCCAAAGCGACTTACAATAAGTACATTTGTCAAAAGAAAGAAACCACAACAAATCATTGCCGATAAAGTAAGAGCTAAAAAAATAGAAACAAGTGTTAGGTCATCGTCTGAGTAAAGTAGTAGCTGTTCAGCAGACGAGGACCTTATAACTGGTTATAACTGGCTGTTTACCTGTGTGTTCGTCCTCCAGACGGTGGAGCAGGCCTTCAGGCATATCCAGAACATCGTCGACTTCAGCTCCAACGTGATGAGCAGCCTGCTGGGAGAGAAGTTCATCCACAGTGGGGTGAGACACAAGCTGCCGTAACACGTCAGATTTCTGATTCACAAAAAGGGTAAAATCAGACACAGTTTGTTCTGCCGACATAACGATCACCATTCAACATGAGTCAAATCAAGACGGGTGTGTTTGGGAACTAATATTATAATAATATATAAACATAGTGGTGTATGACACACCGGTGTCATGTTGATGTGTGTCAGCATTAAGGCCTTTTTGTCCACAATCGCCGCATGTTCAAAAATAAATACGACCTCACGTTGTGTCGAACACGTTTGCACACTGACTCAAAAAAAAAAGGGTTTAGTCAAAGCAAGGCGCTGCGGAGATGAAGGACAGATTGTGGCGAGCGACGGCCGAGCAGCTTGGGATCGGGGAGGGCAGCTACTGATGGATGTACGGGATGTAAGGATGTATGAAAAATAAACCGCAGTGATTACATTATTATTATTTCATTATTATTATTACATTAACAGCTGTCGAGTCTTCACACTTCAAAGAAGTGAAACCATCACAAAACCATCCTCACTGCCGGATGACTGATTTTGTTTTGCAAATTTTTTGCAACTAGAAAAAGAAACCTGCATCGGACTCAAGTGTGCAAGTTTTTTTTATCAGATGACGGGGGGGGGGGGGACTCGGTGTGCAAACGCCTTTACTGTCATTAACTTGTGTTGCTCCGAGGATCTAATCTCCGAAACAAATCACTTGTCACCTATGAAACACTGAGTTATTTAAAGTAAATAAGTAGCCCTGGATCAGGGCCGATGCTGTTTATAGATTTTAGAGTAGCAATTAAAGTTATGAACACACATTTTTAACCCCCGCTGTCAAAAATCTGGGAGTGTTTGTAAAGATCTCTCACAAAGTAGCATAACGTGAATCCCTGTTGGAATACTAACGCTCCCATCAGAGCCGGGGCGACAAACCACACAGTTTACTAGCAGCTGAAACTCGTGAAAACAATGAGTTACAGTGTTGGGAGTCTGGAGGGTTTAGCACATGAGCAACACTCCCTGGGTCAGATGGTGCCTAATTTTACATTTGATTCGAAGCCGGAAGTTGGATTCTCAAAGCTCAGTTTGTTTGGTTGTCATAAATTAGAGCGCCATAAAAAAAAAAAATGCACCATCAAAGCCGGCCCTGTACATTAATGATAATAAACCGAAACGAGACTCTGCAGCAAAGACACAAGTAAAGACGGGTTGTGATCACAAACTGGACTAACGTTACTGTCTTCATTCTCTCTGTAGGAAGTGGTCAAACTGCCACTAGAGTTTGTGCGACAGCTGTCAATCAAAGTTCAACATCACAGACCAGGTAACGCATTTTATTTATTTTTTATTTCCGTGGGTAACATCTGGTGTTGAAGTACACTGAGGGGCGTATTCAGACCTGTAGTTGTTTTGATTCAGGGAGAAATATTTATATATGCTGGATATGGATATGTTGCTCTTGGACCTCCGTTCAATTTGTATTCAGACGGCAATCAAGACTACACCAATGAAAACAGCCTAAACGCCACGCAAACTATTTTGTAATTGGTCAGAATTTTGTGGGAACATCTTGGAGGAGTCCCCCTGGTTACATTCTTGTTAACCCCCCCCCCATGTTTACACAATAGCTTCATAATGACTGCTAGCTAAACCTGAGTTAAACCCATTCTATGTAGTCTCAGTCCGGCTGGCTAGTTTAGAAACAGAGTGCGATTGCCGTGTTCAGATACGCTGAAATGAACCGGTCTAACCAGGAAATGCTCCAGGTGGAATAATGAGCGAGCTCTGAATATGCCCGTTAGATGAGTGCTTAACATGTTAACATGTTAACGTGTGTGTGTTTGTGTGTGTGTGTCAGCCTGGCGCTGTGATAAGGTGATGGACATCTACAGCGGCTGTGCTCTCTGCCTGCCCAACCTGACGTCTCCAGCCCTCCACCAATCAACACACACTCCTCCGCTCTGCATCGAGATCAAGGTTTACACACAAACAGTCGTGGATTTCTCGTTAAGGCTCAAGATTATTTATCACGTTCTTGACATTGAACTGTGATGCTGACATCGTTTCATTAAGGGGGAAAGGAAACTAAAAAGAAGCGACAAACAATTAAAGTTAATTCAATTTGTGCTATTTTGGATGGCGTTGTAATTAGTTTTGAGCCGGGTTTTAATTTTAGCTTCAGCTTGGTGACAAAACTCTCGTTGAAGATGACTCTCTCCCTCCTGAGAAGCAGCCACAATCTTGCCTCTGAATCACTCTCATCCAGACAGAACAGCAAATCACATGCGTGTCTGAGTAAGTGTGTGTGTTGCTCAGCTGCTGTTTTTGTGTGTGTTTTGTTTTTAGCCCAAATGTGGCTTCCTGCCGTCCTCCAAACACGTCAGCAAAGACATTAAAACCAAAGTATGCCGCTTCTGCATGCACCAACACTACAAGGTGAGTACAATACACCGAGGGATACCACTTAGTAAGTACAAGTACTTGCATTTCAGTACTTCCCGATTCCTGATACGAGTAGTCGATAATACCCCAACAGTTCTAACAATAACTTAATAAGCATGTTCAGATTTAGTTGCTCTGGATGCTATTTTAATGTGTCCGATACATATTTAATCAATATTAAGGATGAACAGGACTATTAAGGGCCACATAAAATGAAGGCAGATTATTGCAGTGCCTGTTCACAACTACTCAAATGCTTGTTTGACTTGTTGTTGCTCAAAGCTTTCTGGAAAACCTCCAATTCCAACAATACACATGACATGACATCGCTGCGTCCCACACACCCAAGTCAGAAACACCTCCCTGGGGAAACTCACTATCCAAATACGTGCAAAGATGCGACGGACATAAGGACTCCTTCCTCGATGGATCAGGGCCAAAAAACTTTCAGTACAACTAGGGAACAACAAACTCTTTCTATTATTTCCATCTCTCGTCCTTCATCAGTTTGTATTCTTTGTCTTCAGGTGGCGAATGGGAAGTGGAAGAGACCCAGTCTGTACTGTCCTCTAGACTTGTTCTCAGGGTGAGGTTACTACTACTACCTCTACTACAGCATTTACTGTGTGTGGAACTCGTACTGTGTTCACATAACAATACTTTATATATTGAGATCGGTTCTGCCAGCATTTCTGCCGCCTCACTACACATTCGATAGTAAAGTTCTGTTCTGTGGTTTCTGTTCAGGAACAGACAGAGAATGCACTTCGCCATCAGACACCTGATAGAAGAACCTCAGAACAACTTCAAAATCTTCAAGGTGAGACGCAGCCACACCCGTCTGTCTCCCTCCTGCACCGTTTCTGCTCACTTTCCACTTTGGACTGAAGTTCTGAAGCCTGTCTGTCTGCCTCAGGGCGGTCAGTGCATCTACAGCAGTAAGGAGGGCAGTGACGACACAATGGACCTGAACTCGCTGCTGCATCATCTCAGACCGTACTTCCTGTACGGAAACAACCGAATCAACAGTCACATGACCAGCAAAGCGGTCCTGAACGACTTCATCCAGGTAAAACCAGCACACAAACATGGTTTTTGTGTCCTTTTTTAATGGCTATGAAAAATTTCTGTATTTTTACTTTCCGAGGCTTAAACTAAAAGTCATAAAATTTCATTTTAAATGTGCACCTTTGGCTCTGATACAGCTTTGGTCTTTATTTAAACTTCAGGGAACTATTTTATTAACTGTTTTGTTTGTTTGTTATTTTAACACAATTAAGGAATTTCACAAAGTTGAGTGTTTGTTTTTTACTGCACACAAGTATCGGTTATCAGTCTCCTATATTAGTAGATAATCTGTCTGTCTGATGCCACACTGAGTCTCGGAAGGAACCAATTCTACTCAACCAGGATTATTTTCCAGATGTGAAACTACTCAGTCGGTTGGAAATGAGAGAAGAGAAAACTCGGTGTTAGTTTGAAGTTTCATATTTACAATAAAAACTGTAAAGTTTTCTATTCTGCAGCTATTTTGAGTGGAAGGTTTAAAAAAAAAAAACACGATCCACGATGGTACGGCCTGCAGCCTCATGGTGATCTCTCTCTCTCTAGGTGCTGGTGAACGCCCTGCTGAGTGGCGGAGGAGGAGATGGCGGGGTGGTGACGGACACGCGGGGAGAAGGACGGAGCTTCTGTGAAGCCAGTCTGTTCAACAAGGAGAGGATTCGCCACGGTCAGAAACTCTCCTTCTTTCTTTCTATGCGTCCAGCGAGGTTTTATGAGTCACCGAGCTCATCTTGTAGTCGTGGTTTGAGCTCCAATCAGCCACTTCTGAAAGGATCCTCAAGTTGTTCAATTTACTTAACAAATGATATGCAGACAAAATCAACATTAGTTCATTTATTGCCCATTATTGCTGTTAATTTTAGTCATTTTTCAAAAAACTAAATTTTCTAAAAATCTTCTACAATGTGATTATTTGCTGGTTTTCTTTCTCTTGTAAAATGACTAATAATCTGGGGATTTTTGACATTTGAAGACGCCTTGGACAGTTTCCACTTATTTATTCGTTGACAGATCAGGTGATTGATCTGCCGTGATGCTGTTTGTTTGTGCTGGTGTGAGCTGTAACTGTAGACCAGGCCAACAGATCTTTCCTCTCTCATAAAGCCTCCCTCAGAAATGTTCGTGGTTCGAAGCACTTATGTCTTTTAAACACAAACTTTTGGCTCACGGCATCTGAATCTGATCATATGTGAAACTGAGAACCTCACATAGTTTTGTTCTTGGTTCCTTGTTTAAATGCTGAACGAAGGACTATTCCTGAATTAAAAATGTAAAGAAAAATGTTTTATAAACCAGAATTCTGACCTGAAACTGTCTGATGATGAGAACATAAAATATGGCTGCTCTTTCTCCCTGCAGGCTCTCAGGGTTTACCCAGCGACAGTGTTTTGTCCAGGATTCTTCAGACTCAGATGTTGGACACGCTGGACATCGAAGGACTTTACCCGCTGTACCGCCGCGTGGAGCAACACCTGCAGGACTTCCCCAAGGAGAGGTAACACAGTCAACAAGCACCAGAAAGAAAAAATAAACTTGCACTGCATCAAATCTCATTCACCCGTCACTTCCTGTCTGTGTCAGAACTCGCCTTCAGATGGACGGGCCGTACAACGAGTCCTTCCTGGAGAAGCTGCAGAAATGTCCTGAGGACGAGTGCTCCGTGGAGTACGCCGTCGCCAAGGTGAGATCTCCAGCTGGAACGTGTGTGTGTGTGTGTGTGGGTGTGGGTGTGTTGGTTCAGGTTTCCTGCTGTAACATTGCTTTTTAATTTATACCCACCCTCCGAACACTCTCCTACAATGATGGTCGGATGTCTTATTCCTGTGCCTCTACTTCAGGTCCATCAGTACCGTGTTTCCATGACAACCAAGGACTGCTCCATCATGGTCGCCCTGGTGCCCAGCAGTGAGGAAGAAGAGGATGATGAAGGGTGAGAGTTTGGCTCAGAAGTGACAGCCTTCAGGCATCTTAGTGAGACTTAAAAAGGCTAACTTTGGTATTTTTCAACATGGGTCCTATATTCCAATGTTTTTGGTAATCACAGTGGTTACTAACAGAAGACAATGTGCACTTTTTTTTTATGAATCAGTTAGCAGCGCCTGCTGAGGTCCACCAGGTGGAGCCAGACATCAGCTCGGCACACTTCTTGTTCATTCATTCTTCCCCTCTCCTCCCCGTCTCTCCAGTAAACGGCGGCTCAGGGACTTCCTCTCCAGACCTCCTGCTTTCTCCTACTCGGTCTCCATCCTGGATCTGGACCCGAAGCCATTCGACAGCATCCCCCGCCAGCTGCGTCTGGACCAGAAGATCGTCTCCTGCTACCTGAGGACGGGCGGTGCCTTGCCAAAGGGCTCTCTGCCGCAGCACTCTGGCATCTTCACAGCAGCAGAGAGAGAGGACTGCACGCTGCACTTCCACCCCGTGTGATCTCGACCGATCGGAGCCGGACGACCAGCTGACGGGACGCCACGCTTGAAATGGAGACGCCATGTTGATGCAGAGAGACCAGAGCTGTTTAACTGAGATTTTTGCTGCAGCATTTTATCTTCTGTTGACCGCTCGGCAGATTTAAAATCTCCAGGAAGTCACCACTAACTCCCCGCAGATTTGAGCGACTTGAATCCCAACATCGGCGCTCCGTTCCATCATAATTCATATTTATTAGGAAACTCACAGGGAGCTTTGTTCCTTTCCTCGTTGGGAAGAGAGTTCAGAGTGAAGGAAGGAAGGAAGGAAGAAGAGAATGAAAGCAATGGGGAGAAAAGCAGGTCGATGAGCGTAAACGTACGTATGATATTTGCTGAATGTAGGCGTGGCCAATGTTTGTCTGTAGCATCACAGTGGTAACGGAAGCACTAGTTACCACCAGCTACAGCTGCAGAGGAGGGGCTTATCTGATCACCTGACGGTCTACGTGAGTCTAAGGAACTGGACGCGGGAGACGAGTCAGTTCTCCCCCAGACTCCGAGGTTTAGTGAGATGAAGTGCGGCATTGTTTGGTTCTACTGACATCAGTCCTGTTCAGTTGTTGGCGTCACGTTAACACATTCTCTCATCAGGCATTGTGCAGAGATGTTGAAGGTCAAACGTTTGTGAAGTTATTTTTCTTTATCGAGGGGGGAAAAGGGTCAGGTCACCCAAATATATAAAAAAGGTTTTCCTCTTCCCTCTCATGAAATCTGTCCAGGTTATGAGATGTCTGCCAAGTTTTTGATTATCACAGCATTGAAAAATGAAACAGAAAAAGAGCCTCTAACTCTGGGTAATGTACAAAAGTCACTGGAGACAGTTTTATCGAAACTGTTGATTTAGAAGAAAAACATCCATTTCGGTGCTCACACACAAACTTAAAAGTATCTAAGAAAAAAAAAGAGAAAGTTTTCACGAGAGGGAAGAAAGAAAATTGTACTGTTTATCCTCTTTTCATGATGTCAGAGGGAGATTATATTATTTTAGTGTTTCTAATGCTTCATCTCCCCCGTTAACATTCATGGCGAGGACAAAACCCAATATAATACAGTCCAGTACACCAACACCTCAATAATGAGCATGTAGTTGAATTAACACCTGAATATTATGTTAAATAGAGTACTGAATGTATATATTTAATTAATTTGGGTAAACTGACCTTTTAAGGTCCAGCTGGGACCTCTGACTAAGACGTTTGTGTCCCGCTGCCTTTGTTTGTTCTGACGTGAAACCCCCCCCTTTTTTTATCCAAAAAAAAAAAAAAAAAAGCACATTATTATAACTCTTATTGATGTGGCGGCGTTTTAGTAGTCTGACACTCCCGTGTTTACTAACCTTGTGATAACTGGCTTTGTAGAGGTACGGTCACATTATACTTCGCCGCTGCTAATATTCACTCTCGTTCACAATTGAAGCCCACTTTCGGAGTTCACCTTTGACCTTACACAGTCAGCCAATTAGCAACGCTGATGTTACTTGTCACCACGCGACCAGATTCACTGAACAGAAGGCTAATGTGACCGTAGACTTGCAGAGCCAGAGCAGAGGGTCTTAAAGTGACGAGGTCAGCGTGTCCTGTCTGACCCACCAGAGCAAAGGCTGATGGGTAACGATGCAGTTCTCTTCAGACAGGCCCAGCTTCATGCTGCTGCTCTGCTTTTTGTGTGCCATAAGTGGCTTGTTGTTTGTTTGTTCATGTGCCTAAATGTTCTGGTAGGACTGGAGGGTGGTGTGTGTTTGCGCGTGTGTGTGTGTGTTGAGAAAACTCACCTTGTTACAGGCTGCGTTCACAGCTGAGACCAGAGACACGCTGGTTCGTCTCTGTACGGACTGTACAGTTTCGGAGCTGCTGTGGACGCAGCCATGAACTTTCAGTACCTCGAACTCCGGACGACCCAAACCGAAGCTCAGCGGGGTCGTCTGACGTTTGTAAAATGATGTGTTGAAGAGTGCTGGGAGGTTTCTGGGGGGGTGGGACGGTGACGTCACCAGGATTTAAGCCCTTTTGTCACCACCAGCAGACGAGTGTTGACTCGAACATTTGTGTCCGGATTATGTCGGGTCTTTTTATTTTATTTTATTATTCTTTCCTCTCCTGGTGATCTAGTCGTCCCCTTTGAACCAGCAGTGCTCACGGAGGCTTCGGATAAACTGGTAACACTTGACTTCAGTTCCTGTTTACAGTGTCCGCTCTCCAGCAAACAAACAAACACTACAAACTTAAGCGTCAGAGTCGACGTCACTGTGATGTGAGCCAATCACGCGTCATCAGCAGTGTGACGCGGCCAATAGTTCTGTTGAATCCAAACGCTAACGTCCGTCGATCAAAACGCCCTCTTGACACTCGTTACTCTGGACATATTGAACATTAGCCAATCCCGTCACCCTCTTTTTGTCTGACACCCTCGTTGTCTGGGAGACGCTGGAGTTCAAAAGGCTGGAGAGCGGACGGCAGTGAACTGAACCAAACACTGATCGTTGTAACTGAAGACGCAACAGGCAGCAAGACGGGAAAGCGGGAGTTGAGAGGGCGGAGGGCGGGATGCCTCTCTGCATCATCTCTGAATGAGACAGTTGAAGATTTCTATGACTTGATTCTTTTCAAAAACTTCTAAACAGTATCACAAATATATAAACTTACGGCAAAGCATTCGATCGCAACTTGTGTCCGAACGATTGTTTTCATAATCGTGAGAAAACACAGCCAGTTTGTGTCTCGCCACATTTTAAGATTTATTTTAGGTTCAGGTTATCAGACGGTGGTATGACTACAGTGTTGGTTAAAAATACGGTGCATTAACAACACAACATTACAGCCATTAAACTAGCATTAGCAACGACCAACTCTTGTCTTTAATTTGCTTTTTAAGGTAGTTGTTCCCAATTTTGCTTTGATTCTGCGAGGATGTGACCAATAACTTATGTCTGTAGAATAAAGTCATTCTTTCCCAAATTATAAAACGTCCTAATCTAGACAAATTCCAAGTGGGTGAGAAGTTGTAGAGAAGGAAACTCACTTTATAAAGATAAACTAAGAACTATCAAGTATTCTTCAAAGTTACGTTAAAACGTGTCGTTGGCTTCAGATTAGACACAAACTGGGGCTCAACAGGGCTGATAAACTGGAAAAGAATCATGTTAAAGATGATGGAATAACTGTCTCGTCCTCACTGTGAGATGACGCGGCGACAGGCGAGCTGCGGTCCGATTGGCCGGTTGCCTCCGCTTGCTGCCGGGGGCGTCGGCCTGCAGAAACATCACAGCACTGTGATACCGACAGACTTCTAATAACTGCGTGTGTATAAATAGCTGAGAGAAGGAAAAACTATTTGAAAATACAAAAAGGCGACGCTGCTGTCTGGCATTTTGTATTTAAATTATTTATTTTTGTAGATTTTGACCAATGAGCTCTGCTGTTACAACCGTCACAGTCATGCTCTTTCTATTGAATAAAGATTTCTAAGAGACTAAACCACCGTGTTTGTGTTTCACTTTATTTTTGTATCAGCTCAGTTTTGACACGTTAACATATAAAAGGTTCATGTGGGTATAATGTTGTTTTATGAGAAATAGGTGTGTTATGTGTCCTGCGAAAGGCTGACCGCCATGATGACCGACTCTATGGCGGCTTCGGGTCCCAGAATCCTCAGCAGGCTTTGAAAGGCCTCACCAGCGCCACCTATAGCCTGAGACGGAAACAACTGCAGCGCTGCAGAGACAGAGAGGAAAATGCTGAACATCCAGTCCGTTTGACCGGGAGTCTGAAAAACTAAAATTTTATAATGCCACAATTTCCAAATAACTTCAGGTCCAACGAGTTTCCTGGGGAAACAAAGTAATTGGCACTAATTAGAGGGAAAATGAGTGGTCAGGTTGTAAACTTCTAATTACTTTCAAATAATTGCTTGAAAAGCTGCAATGGTAAGGGAGTCATTATTTTAGTTAATTTCAAGCAAAACATTTGCAAATAGATTAGCCGGTTCCAGATTCTTGAATCTGAATGTTTTGTGCTTTTTTGCAGGGATGATATTTAACAGATTTAACGTAGAATCAAAAATCAAAGATATAATTAACGTATTTCCTGACATGTAGACAAAAATTGTAAATTGATTTAATTATCGTCAGTTTAATCAAAGATGAAAATATTAAACAACAAAAAAGCAAACCTACGTCACAGTAAACAGCCCGTGTGTGTGTGTTTGACGGGCGTCTCACCTCTCTCTGGGATCTTCGTCAGCAGCTCGATCTTGGGAGTGACTCCGCCCTCTCTGGAGACGTCGACCGACCAATGAACGGACAGGACGCAGCTGTAGAACAAAAACGCATGTAGTGAGAGGTCAGCGGAGACCACAGCTCATTAATTTTACTGTGCACCATCGGTGGTAGTGTATTTACCCAGGAAGCTCAGGGTGACTCAGGGTCATGACCTCTGACCTGCAGCCTCCAGGAAGAGAGACAACAGATGGATACTTCTCCTGCAGAGAGAAAAACACACTCGTCATCCTCAGATAGACTTCAGAAAGCAGTTTTACTCAGCGCAGGTTTTTCCCTCAACACTTTGGATTATTGGCCTGTGGAAACCTAATGAAACGCTGCCGTCACTGCAGTTTTCCACTAAGCTGCTGCAGTCAGCCTGCGGGGGGCGCCACAACATACGCTTAGTAACCTGAACACTGGGGTCTCGTTGGCTCAACACAAAACTGTATCGACAAGCAGAAAGGAAACAGGAGTGAATTCTTTGAGTGTGAGGTTTGCTGAAAGCTGCTTCTGTTCCACTTAAAACCTCTGGTTCTTTGTTTTTCACGGCAGCAACCATTCGGGAACTTTATGACTCATGAAGATGTTTTTGAAGGAAATTATTAGTCTTTTTATTGAGCGATTGCTAGAGTTTATAACGGTGATTATTTGGCTGATCTGATAATTAACTGTAAATCTGATCTACAGCCTCGACTCTTTCTCTGTCTGTTTGTCATCTGTTTTCCAATTGACTTCTGTCATTGGGGGGCGTGTCCAGCTGAGGAGGGGCGTGTCTTACAGGTGAGGGGTGTGTCCAGGTGACTCAGCCAAGAGGCATTTGCAGCCGTGTGTGCTGTCTGTAATCAGAAGTTTCTACCTGAACCAGTCCACATCAGACCAGAACCTCGACTCTGGTGTGCGTTCATTAAGCAGGTTCTCAGTTTGTTCCTCTTTGCTGACTTCCTGTGTATTATTTCTTGTCTATATTTAGCACATTTTAACTGTCCTTTTTTTTTCCAGCACAAACTGACCTTTAATCTGATTTATAATGTGGTCTAAATCCACAAAGCTGTCAGGAACCAGGAATACATGACAGAAAAACCTACAAATCTTTAGTCATAACCACCCTAATATTATTATATTATATAATAGTATTATAGGACAGTCTTTAATATTTCTACACACAAATACAGATACAGAAAAGAAATATAAGAAATAAAAATAATCTGGTCTTTTTGGATTTAAAGTGATTTGAAGTTTGTGCTCTTTATGACTTGATGTGTGTTCTATGGTTTTATTGAAAACCTGCTGCTGTGCAGTGAAAGGTTATTCACATGAACCCTTTCTAGTCCACATGAAAGTGGGACGTTTGGTCTCACGTGACCTCTGACCTCTGTTCACTCAAAGACCTTCCAGTCAGGAGGAAACGCCTTCATGTCTCCCACTTGAAGTGAACCTCCTCCTGTTGGTCGTTTCACTGAGCATCACGGGAACATTTCACTTCTGTCGCTGTCTGACATCCTGCAGCTCATTGGCAACGTCCTTCTCCCGACAGGAAGACAGATGTGCGACCTGTCTCACTCTCTTGTCTGTTCTCTTCTCTCGCTCACTCCCTCACTGTGTGTCCCGACTGCAGTACAAATCCTGGCTTTCCCCTCACAGCGTTATTAGCCTGCTCTGCTCCACACAACTGATCCCCGATCTGACACACACACACACACACAGACACACACACACACACAGACAGAAACAAGACACACACACAGTATCATCACACTGCGACACACACACACCTCTCCTGGAGCTCCTGCAGAACCAGAGGAGGAGAAAAGAGGGTGGAAGAATTTGGCCTCAAGTCCTGCAGCCGCCTTCGAACTGCTGGTAAAGTAGAGTTAATATCTGTCTGTCTGTTTCCTCAGCTCCTCCCCTGTCTGTCTCTCTCTCCCTGTCCGTCTGTCTCTCTGTCTTGCGTCCGGTTTTCTAAACAGCTTCAGTTGCTGTAGATGATTTCCCTCAAGGGTCTGAAAGAAAACAAGTTTGTATCCAGACCTGAACCAGAGTGGATCTAACGGAACCACATTCTTTGACTTTTAAGATGCATGAACATGTGTTAGCTCTTCCTCGACCCTCAGCTCACTGATGACGTTCTGTTGTAGTGGAGAACATCAACAATGAGCTGAGAGAGAGAGACCATCTTTATTCAGGTTTTAGATTCTTCTTCGTTTTTTTGTTTCGTCTTGGTTTCATTTCTCAGTTGATGAGCTCATTCAACATTACAACACAACTTCCACAAGACTTCGATGTTGCGTTCTTTAACAAAGCACGTCAGATGCGTTTTCTTTTGACCAACTGTAACTGTAGGAATATGAGATTGTTTAATTAACCACCGAGTGAGACCTGAACCTGGTCCTCCAGACACAAACCGACACAGCAGGACACACACTTCATGCTGCTTCTATGAATCCTGACGATTATTAGCTCGTTGCTGGAAGGAAACGTAACATGCGTCTACTGTATCTCGCTCTTCCTCTAGTGAACTGGATTGGGTTGGCAGCACTGTTGATCGCTGTGATTGGGTCATTTCGACTTTATATCACAACAACAATCACAACAGTTTTACTACTACTGCAGTTGCATGTGGAGCACGACAAACCTTGAAAAAATAATAGTGAAGAACGCTTGTGGGGCAAATCATCCAGTAACAATTAACTTAGTTAAGAAACTTAAAAGGTGGACCAGGATCTTTACGTGAGCTACAACACACCAATCAGAGCAGGAAACATTTAAATGCAATGCTGCAGCTACAAAAACAAACACTACAAAGCAGTTAAATGTTCTGGACAGTAATTATGTCTTTAGAAACTAAATTGTTTAACGATATGCACATAAAAGAAAGACCGAGACACTAAACGGTACATGTAACCACAGGAACTGGGATTCAATTATTTTTCATCATTTTCAAGACATTTTTATAGACTAAGCAATAAAAAGAGGATGAGTGGTGATGAAAGTAATTGTTATTTGCTTTGAACCAGCCCACACAGGGTGAGGAAAATCTAATTTATTGTCTGAAAGTGGAGTTTTGGAGCTTTTGTTGCAACTGAAACATTAAAAACATATCAAAAAGGAAGTCGGGGGTAATCCAAAGTACTTTTAAACATTTCCCAAAGTTAAGAAGTGAAACACTGAAGGAAGCAAACCGAACAGAACTGCAGTTTAAACACTGGCTGGTTATTTTTATCCTCCGCTGTTCCTGCTGGAAGTCTCTCCGTCTGAGCCTGCTCATCCAGAAACTTAACTGCCGAATATTTTCCATTTCTCTCCCCTCCCTCCTGTTTTCTTTTCCTTTCTCTGCATACAGTAGATCTCTCTCTCTCCCTGCACTGAATTCTGGTTTCCTATTGGCCGACTGGAGTTGAGGTGGGAGGGTCTCAGAGCTCGCTGACTGTTTGTGTCTGTGGAGCTGCAGACTTTAAAGTTTTGATTTCATCCAAAAGGAAATGTGAATGATTAAAACAGAGTGTGGGAATATGTGTGCTGCCGCTCTGGAAAATCTTTATGGGTGCTGTAGTTTTTGGAGGCGGACCAATTCATCCTTGTTTCACCTTGTGAAAGTCATGAAGGGTCGAAACCCTGTAGTAGACACTCTTCTAATACATTTCTCAAACCAGAAATGTGTGCAGATTAGAAAAGAAAACACACAGGAAATCCCACAAAAACGGCAACTATTGATGAGATGTTTACAGTCAACTTATGGAAATACCAACTCTTAAATCGCTTGATATCATTTAATTGGAGTTTTGTGCCCACCTGATGAATTTAAATCCAAAGAGTCACTCTGCTTTTGCCCGTTTGGTCTCCACGAACTTCTGAGAAAAAATATACGTATCCAACACGAGCTTTCAGTCTGGATGCACAAGCCTTGTGTTCGGAAACACAACAACTTGGTAAGGTTAGGTTTACCAAGAAACGGTGGAGTCAGTTAAAGTACTTAAGTTACATAACAACTTGAACAGCTGTCTCCTGGGTGAAAGTCCTGTGTTTGTTTGACACTCTTCAGCCTACATAATCTTCACATCCTGGCCCACGATTAAACTTAATCATTCACCACGTCGGCCGCTGAACAAACGTTCAGTCCTTCAGACTATCAAGAAGTAAATGTCTCTATACATTCAGGCTTTTGGGCTCCAACCAAAAACAAAACTCCTGTGATTCAACAACAACAACTCCCATCATGCACTGGTGCAGAGCTACAGCACGTTTATTACTGTTATTGAGGCTGATACAGAGCACTATCTACTCCAACAATCAGGTGTGTGTTAACGGCAGGTCTCTGCCTTAATAATGAGAGGACTGCTGTGTATAGACTAGTCATTACACACACACACACACACACACACACACACACACACACACACACACACACACACACACACACACACACACACACACACACACACACACACACACACACACACACACACACACCCATTAGCACCCAGCAGAGAGCTATATGAGGGCCAACTTCAGCACTGACAAGCTCTTTCTCTCTGGGAAGCTGCTGCAGGTAAAAACCTTCTGTCTTAATTCTGTCTAGTTATTTGCGTGCAGTGAAAAAAAAAACATGGATCTGTGTATTTGGTGGGAGTTATTTTTAGCTGCTGGTTTCTGCAATTATTCAGGATTCAAATTCTTACATTTTAAACGTGAAAAACAATCGTTTACCTCCTCAGCGTGATCGTTTTAATTGAGGTGACGGTTGAGAGAAGACAGGAAATTAGTGAAGAGAGAGAGAGAGAGCTTTGGGGAATTACAGAAAATAAAAGTCTCTGGTTGGACTGATCCCAGGACATAATGGTTTACTGTCAGCACTTTAACCACCAACACCAGAGGGTACCCCGCTGTTTGTTTTATGTTTTATTTTGGCTTTTGTATTTCATTAAGCTGCTGGATTTTTCCAGATCAACAGGTACCAGCGATGTCAAAGGCCTGACATCGAACCCATTTCTTTTTGGGACTCAACCAAAATGTCACCATAGCATTAAGTGTTGAAAAGGGCACGATTGCTTGTGTTTAAGCTATAATTTAAAATCTGAAAACTTTTGAATTAAATTAAGAAAGAAAAAGTTCTTATTGAACAGATGTTTATATTTGTCAAAGTAAGACATCGCTCTGGTATCATTATCTGGAGGTTACTTTCTTTAAATGGAGGCAAAGGTTTCCGTGAGGCAACCTGAACCTGGTCTGTGCCGCTCTGCAGGGATGAGGTGGTGGCTGGTGGCAGCCAGTTTATGGCTGCTGGTGGTCTTGGCCGTCTCGGACGCCCAGGTCAGGAACAGACCTCGCAACCAGGACGGTGAGATCCGCCGGGCAAAGAGGAAGAGGGACGGACAGGGTAAGACTCTTAAAGAACCCTGATATGACTGCACAATGGCTAACAAGAGGATATGCGATCAGTTTAATCTCCGTGTATAGAGTTAGCCTAGCTTAGCACAACAAACTGGAAGGAGGAGAAAATGTTAGCATTCAAAAGGGGGATAAATATATATTTATTCTGCCTGCCTAAACTGATATGTGTTGCAGGTCCTAGGCAGGCCAGATCGGGGAGCTCTAGACCTCTGAAGATCGGACTGGTTCCTGGTCCCAGCATACCAGTGGAGCCTGGAGAAAACCATGGAGACGTTCTGTTGCTGAAGTCCTATAAGAACCTACAAGAACAACACTCCAGCTACAACGTTATCCCAGGTCAGTGGGACCAGTATCACGGTCTTAACCCGGCTTAGTAAAACCAGCGAGACTAGAAACGTTTGAACGAGACTTCTACGAAGCAGAGCTATGATTGGTCGGTCTGCGTTCGAGGGCGGGACTGATCCGAGCTGAAGGTCAATTTAAGTAATTTGTCTCAGTTTGTCTGTTTATGGTTTAACCAATGGAAACTAACCGAGTATTAAACTTTTAAGTGGTGTATTACATAACAGCGGTTTCTAGTCAATAAAATCTTCATAACAAAATAAAAACCTTAACTGAATAAAAACAAAGATCAGGCAGGATGTGAGAAGAGGTCAGCACAGCTCTGAGGCTTCATCCTGTTCTCATAATGACGCTGCCCGTTATTGCAGCTCAGTAATTTACCAACAAATCACCACATTTTAATACAAACTATGGAAAACCATCGGTGGGAAAAGGAGCTCGACAGAAAACAAGTCTCACACAGAGATTTTAAGATGGACCTCAAAAGGTAGAAGAAGTCAGCGTTATGTAATTAGAAGGGAAGGTGGTGCTGGTTGTTAGGAGCTGCAGGGGGATTTTTTTGTTCTGTTTTTGGGAGCTGAGAACAGACCCCTCAGTGTTCAAGACAAAAGTTTACGACTGAATGAATCGGACGGCTGTTTACAGACAGAGAAAGCTACAGATTTAGGACCAAAATCAATCATATTTGTTAATATCACAGTGTGAAAGTTTATAGTGGAAACAGTAATCAAGTGACCTCAAAGTCAACCTACTAGATTGTATATATGTATGTATATATATGACGATCATATTCAGCAGCAGAGAAGGTTTTCAGCAAGTTACAAGGTACGTTTACATCCAAATGTAAACACTTTCTGAAAAGAAAATTCAATGAGAATGAGTCTGTTTCCATCATCTAGACTTATCTAAATATACTTGAGAGGGCCTTAAGAACAACATTTTTTTTTAAAGTGACCTCTGGTGCATTGTCGCCCTTCACCTAAATCATCATTTACTGGAAATACATATTTACATCTTTCTTTTCAACCAGGGTACTTTTAGGTTACACTATCTAATGCAAACAAAATACAAATAAACGTAATATCTCAGGACTTTGGGAGCTGGTTTTACAATCTTCAAACATCTTGTTTTGTCCGAGATATTCCAGTTTGAATTAATAAATGATTAAAGCATTGTCAATCAACTAACGTTGTCACTGCTAGTAAAAACATCTGAACACCAGAGAATGACGGTGTGACAGCAGGGTCTGATGGTGGCTGCCTGTATTTAAATAAATCCCCGCAATTTACTAGACAATACAGATATCCAGCAACAGCAAGACAATATTTTACAGAGAAAAGAAAAGCTCTAAAGTATGTGTGCCCCGGCAGAGATGACAGGGCGACAGTCCCACTGCTGTCGGTAAACGATAGGAGAGACAGTATTTAAGAGGAATAAGCTGAGCCTCTTAACTACCTGTGCTTCTATGCACGCGACAAAGAGCATACCATTAGAAAGGATAGATGACAGACAGCACGGACTTAAAGAAGACACAAAGAGCCTCTTCCTGCTGTATCATAGCGGGTTACAGCCCTTTCCTACTGACTCACCGCCGGTCAGGACCTCGACCTGCCCCGGGTCTCATGTTGAAAGGTGGAGTAAATGTAGAGGGAGGAGTGGAAACGCTACAAATCACTGCTTTGTCTGGTTCTGATGGTAAAACACAGGGTTTACATTTGACTAGACGCACACAGCAATCACTGCAGCGGGGGCCGGTTGCTGCTGAGGGAGGTGATGAGGGTCAGCATGTTCGGTTCAAGCTGCGACCCCACAGGTTTGAAAGGGACTAGACCTCTGAATCACTGCCCACCTTTTCCTTTTTAGCTCAGTGATTCACTGCCGCTCATCGACAGCTGTTCCCGAGTTGGAAATAAGAACGGGGGCTTCGGCTTCTGTTGAAAACGATGAGTTGTTTGCAGCTGTGCAGCTCTTTGTAAATCAACATCATTTAGTTAACTGCTTCCGAGTTGATGAAAGATTATGTTGGCAGGAAGGATGTGTCATTAGATCCTGGTGGGTCAAGGCAAAACGGTTTCTAAATGTACAAAAATGTGTTTCTTATCCCAAACCCCAAAATGATAGCCAGCGTCTTTCCACAAGACCCCAGTTTGATTCTGACTGGGACCAGTACAGGTCAACACCGCCACACCGGACGTTTAAACACAACTATTAAAAGTGTAAATGGATTCAACGGGAGTATATAAAGGTCATTAAACATAGTTATTAGATTCTTAACATCTCATGCTTCAGATTTCATCCACATCATTTTGGCCATAATAATAGACGTTCAATTCTCATGCATTTTGAGCTTATAGACTGAAATGGAAGAAACTGATAACGGTTATAATCTGACAATATATTCATATTCAGCCCACTGATAAAGGGTCTCAACTATAATGGTCTAACTGAACTGACTGTGACCCGTCTGTTGTTCCAGGTAAGCAGGGCCAGTGTGTGTTCCAGGGTCTGACCATGTTCGAGCAGGCCGTCTGGTCTCCGAAGCCCTGTGTGACTTGTCTGTGTACCGGAGGGCGGGTGGTTTGCGACGAGATCGCCTGTCCCATAAAGCACTGCCATTTCCCCTTCACCCCGGCTGGGGAGTGCTGCCCCGTCTGCATGGAGTCAGGTAGCAACGCAACATGTGGCGACGCCATGGTGCAACCTCAAAGAGGCAACAGAGATGAGGGACGGCTCTGACAATAATTGAAGGGTTACGTCATAAAACCAGTTTTACAGGAAAAGTTCATTTTTGTTCAATAGATCATTTTAAATAATTAGCTCTCCAACCACTTAATTTGATCAAACAGCAGATATCTAATTTTCGGCTCAAACTCTTAATCATGCAAGTTCTATTACTTGAATGTAATCAACTAGCTTCCATCTCTGAGGCCTCAGCATGTTGCTTTCTGTTTTCATCATGGCATTAAAAAAAATGTGTTTAGCACATTTTGGGTCATTTCAACACATGTTGTGATAGTTTTAACATTTTTGGGAGATACCACATGTTGTCTTTCAACATTGTTTTCATCTCACTATCAGTTCAATCACATGTCAGGATGAAGATTGAATCTACATCTGGATCTATAAGAAATAAGCCCTTTTCACATGTCAATGCAGGGTAAACACAGGTGTGATTAATACACATTAATTATGGCCCCGTTCCATTTAGGTGAGCCAGGTATGTTGCTCGCTGGCTCAGTGAAATTTCGGTGATACTAAATGGAACGGGACCATCGTGAATTTTATCAACTACACCTGTCTGTAGCCTGCAATTACATGTCAATTACATGTCTCACTGTTTGTAGATGAATACAGCAATAACCATAGAAACATGTATAAGTACACTGTGTATAAACTACGTCTGCTGTAGTCTGTGTGGAGTTAACTGTGAAGGAAAACCACTACAAGCTGTTTTATACTCACAAGAAAAGTGACACTGAGACATCTTAAACACAAAGCAATTTTTGCATACAAAGGTAATGCAAAGATGCTAATTTGTGCCAGATGAATGACGCAAAGTGATTTGCGTCATTCATCTGAAAATATTTTATAATCAAACTAAAACAATGCACACATTGTTTGAATGCACTACAATACTTGGTTTTGCTAAAGACCGTGCTCATACATGACTAGTTCAAGGGGATCTTGGGATCTGGTCCAGACTGGTCTACAGCAGCCGTCTGCTCTGTAGCTACAACAAGCTGGTCTTGGTCTCGTGTCTGTCTACAACACTAACACACAGCCGTATCTGTCTGTCCATCTCCTGTCTGTCTGTCTGTCTGTCCTCACCAACTTCAATCTCCATCGTCTATCATTCTCTTTTAGTTTTCTTTATTTCCTCCTCCCGTTTCCTTCCCTTCTCCTTCTCTTGTCTCCTTGTCTATCCCTTTCTTCCTTCCTCTACCATCAACTCTTTCCTCCTCTCGACCACCTCCTGCCCTCTGATTGGCTGCCCAACACCAACCTACACCCACCCTAGACCCTGACCTTTCTGGTGACTCCCCAGTTCCCAACGACCCTGGTGAGTCTGTGACCCCGCTGACCCAGGAGGAGATTCAGCGAATCCTCTGGCGGGAGGAAGAGGAGCACCGCGAGGAGGAGGAGCGCCTGAAGAAGAAGGATGAGGCTAGGCAGATGAAGAGGAAGCAGAGGAAGGAAAAGGCAGAGAAACAAAGGCAAATAGTGGAGGAGAGGAGGAGGAAGGAGGAGGAGGCGCTGAAGCTGCAGGTGGAGAAAGAGGAGGAGGAGTGGAGGAGACATATTGAGGAGGAGGAGAGGAGGAGGCAGGAGGAGATAACGAGGAGACAGGATGAGGAAGACAGGAGGCGGAAGGAGGCAGAGGAGAGAGAAGCAAGGGAGAAGGAAAGGAAGCGAGAGGCAGAAAGGTGGAGACAGGAGGAGATGCTGAGGGAGGAGCTATTGGCTCTGGTGGAGGAAGAGGAGCAGCAGGGGGAGGTAGAGGAGGAGGTGTGGCTGAGAGGAGATGTGTTTGAGATGTCCCCAAAAGAACCCGAAGAACCAGACCTGCTCCCTGTTCCGATACCAAGACCTCCTGCCGTGACATGGGACGAGCTGAGGGAGATAGAAGCAGAAGAGGACGAGGAAGAGGAGGAAGAGGAGGAGAGGGAGGCGGTGGTCATGAACAGAGGAGGCCTTCCTCCAGGCTGCGACATCTCCGATGTCACTCTGACATGTGATAACGCCAAACTCATCTACTTCCCTCCTCTCTCCATGCTGGAGCTCAAGTCTCTCAGTCTGGAGGGTAAGTAAGGAGACGGAGAGCTCCACTGCTGGGTCCCGTATCAGTGACAATGGGGCTAAATAATAAATAAATGATAAATGTTATGACCAATGTTATGTCTAATAGAAGTTTTGATCAATTTGTTGCTGACTTGAAAAGGTCTACACATTATTTTAATTGTAAATATTAAATTCAGCACATTTATATCTGTATTTATTAATTACATTTTGTTTTACAAAGATACGAATGCAATGATTAAGTAAAGCCATGTTACGTAAAAGAATGAGAGAGGCTTTTAATTAAACATTAGTACTGGATCGGTCCACTCCCAGAGTCCCAGGTATCGGGACTGAAAACGACTCAAACAGGAGTAACAAACTCCTCTGACCTGCAGGCAACAACATCAGCAGCATCCCAGCAGAAGCCTTTAACGGCATCCCCAACCTGGAATGGATCAACCTTAAGAAGAACAAACTCACCTCTGCCAGCATTGATGCTAAAGCCTTCAAAGTAAGATGCTAAACCACTATAGCCCTTCAGAATAAAACCCAACTATTTTTTCTCCCCTCCATTCAATTCTAGCTCTTCTCTAATGGCGACCAAAGTGTAAAGGAAGCTGCGACTGCAAGCTGTGGAATCAATATTTATAGGATGTGTGTGTGTGTGTGTGTGTGTGTGTGTCTGTGTGTGTGTCAGGGTCTGAAGAGGCTAAGGCGTCTGTACCTGGACGGGAACCTTCTAGATGCCGTGCCCACTGATCTTCCCCCCACCCTGCAGGAGCTGAAGATCAACGAGAACAAACTGAGAGGAATCGATGAAAACAGCTTTCACGGTAACCCGCCACAGTATCCCATGATGCACCTCCATACTGCTTTAATGTCAGCTGTCAGTCAATGACTAAATATCATTAATGGGCTCGTCACTCATGGTTTCTCTTTGCGTTTGGTGTGAACATATACTACACTATATTCTGATAACCTCTAACGTTTCACAGTAATTTCAGAAATGTATGTTGTACACAATTAAATTACAATTTGCTGTTGCGTCTACTATAATCTGACAGACGTTTCCTTAATGATGCAGAGATAAATTCCCAGTTTACAGTCATGTTTATCTATTTATTTTTTTGTACGTTGAAGATCTGAGCAGCCTGGTGATTCTGGAGTTGGAGGGAAATCTGCTGAGTGAGGGGAATGTAGATCCCCGGGGCTTCGCTCCCCTCATCGAGCTCTCCTACCTCCGACTGGGCAGAAACCACTTCCGCACCATACCGCAAGGCCTCCCCGTTCCATTGCTGGTATGAAGTAATATCTGTCTGCATCACTACTGTATCTCTCCAGCTCTTACATGTTCACTACCCACACTGGGACACTCAGGCAGCCAGACGTTCCTTATTAAAAAGCCACGATGCAGCGCTCTCCCTTTGGTTAAAAAATGAATGCTGCTTTGGTGCGATGGCGCTACCAAAACAATGACTAAGGTGGAAGTAGTCATCGTGCCTCCATCTTAAATAGTTTCATACAAAGGAAACACTTAGATAGATAGAAATACTTGAGGGAAAGTTCAATAAATGTATAAATAAACCCACCAGCAACATGATGTTTTTAATCTTCTACCTAAACACTCACATTATCAGAGGCCTTCTGAGCAGCTGGCTGCAGTCAGTCAGGAATTTAGGTTTGCTGATGCATCAGTATTTTTCTATTTGGCCCTGAAGTTTAAGAGTCCTCTGCTGAATAAACTCCGCTTCTACCTGTGGGAAACCCGTCCACCCAACTTGTAATCACGGCCTCTGGTTAACCACACTGCAAAAACACCAGCAACACGCTGCTGCTGTAAATCCCCCATTAAACCTGCCTCATGCTATTATCTCGGAGAGTTTCTACACACTCAGGTCCGACAGATCGTTTTCTACCTTTGACATTTCTTCTTTGCAAATTAAGGGTTGGGATTACAGGATTTAATGAAGCACTTTCACCTTTGTATAGCCAAGTATGATTGTGACTCCAGATACCCAGAATGATCACACTGTGCGCCTATTTAACAATATATGCCAAAAACACACACACACACAAATATAAATAAATATAATAATAAAAGGAAAAATGACGCATGCTTACATTAGCTAGCACCAACCAATTTCAACCAATATCGTGACATCCATCAATCAATCAATCTGCAACTACTGCTCTCAACAGAGCCGGAGAAGGTCAAGAGCTAAATTGAACAAATTAAATTCCCAACAACGCTTTGACCCGCCTGTTTCACTCAGAAGTACGTCACCATACGGAAGCCAGGTACTCCCTGACTTTCAGACTGTAGGAAGAACAAACACAAATTTAGTTTTGGGGTGGATTATATATTAATAACCCCAAAACAGCCAACAAGCCACAGACGTGTCTGCCAAGATATCTGAACCAAAACCCCTCACATAACAGTTTAAAGACACACTTGTAGCTCATTAAAATCTAGGAAAACATTATGGGATCCTTCTGCGACTCGTGCGCCAAATTCCACCTGTCATGAGTTTCCACCAATCAAAGTAATTTCCTTTCTGACCCCTGATGTCAAACGTTTGGTTTCTTTTATTTTCTGTCCTTCAGGAGCTGTACTTGGAGAACAACCTGATTGAGGAAATCTCAGAGACGGTTTTCAATCAGACCCACAGTCTGAACGTGATTTCTCTGAGACACAACAGGCTGGATGAGACCAGGATCGCCCCGCTGGCCTGGATCAACCACAGGTCCGACAGCAAGTAACCTGTTAACTATCACCCGCGAATCCCCAGGGTCACAGGAATGACCTAGCTTTGTATTTAAGTTGTCATGGATACCGTATTGTCATGTGCTGTTTCCAGGCGTGTATTTTACCTGTTTAATTAGCACCTGTCTCAAAGTATTACTGAGAATTTCAAAGAACAAAGGAACATTTGTTTTGGTTTTCCTTTGACAGAATGCCGGCGAATGCCTTCTCATTTATGATTCAGTCGATCACTGATGCTCTCATTTCCATTTCCTTCCCTCATCTTCCTCCCCTGCAGAAATCTGGAGTCCATTGACCTTTCCAATAATAACTTCTACCTGGTTCCATCATACCTGCCCAGATCTCTGGTCCACCTGGTGCTGGTGGGAAACAACATAGAGAGAATCCCTGGTAGGTGGAAAGTGTTGCTGGAACAACTTGGCTGGCAAACACAAAGCAGATGGGAGGGCTTTAACTGGCTTTAATAAAAAAGGATTTTCAAGAGCATTAAAGGAGCTTTAAATGTTTCACATGTTAACAACCTAATAATGCATCAATAATCCAAATAATTGTTTGTGGACGGTAGAAAAGCGGGGTCTCATAGTTACACGGTTTCTTTTCTACACCTCCCCAGGTTACGTCTTCGCCCACATGGACCCCGGTTTAGAGTACCTCTATCTCTCTTACAACAAACTGGACGGAGAGGGAGTGGAGCCCGAGTCCTTCTTTGGCTCGTACCAAAGCATGGTGGAACTGTGTCTGGATCACAACCAGCTGCTCTCCGTCCCAACTGGCATCAACGAGATGACCAACTTACACTTTCTCAGACTCAACAATAACAAGATCAGGTATGAAACCACCTCATCATCACATCGTCTGTTATGGCTGAAGGATTTTCAACACGCAACACCTCATTGCATCGTTTCAAGTATTGAGTTGAGCTGCTCTTCTTTCTTATGTGGTGAAAGTACACTTGTGACTGGTGGCCAGACACCTTTTGTTATATCTACTAAAGCTGCATCTAACTGTATCCGGATACTGTTTTCCAGGAGTATCCCCGACGAAGGCATCTGTGACCCAAACCACAGTGGAGACTCCACCCTGGTGGCCCTGAGGCTGGAAAACAACAACATCGACCCCCAAAAGGTCTCACCATCAGCCTTCTCCTGTGTACGCTCCTCCTCCAGTGTGGTCTTAAAACCACAGAATACCAAGTGAACACGCAAAATCAAAATCTAAAAGACACCTCTTTTTCCACTCCAGAAACACAAAGACGTTCACATTTCTCCTCCCTCCTTTCCCTTACTTAGAAAAAAAAGGGTGACACCTGATTTATAGCTTGAACATGGAAAATAGAAATTCACCTGTCAAAACACAGATGATGTAATTTGCTCTACTGGATTGTACACTTCTGTCATTTCCTTGGACTGAAACTCTATGAGCTGCATGAAAATAAGATCTTCTTTACTTCTTTGGACCCCGATGCACCGTTTCAGGTCTCTTGGACCACCTTAAGCCCTTATGAAGACGACAGAGCACATTCAGACTACAAAATCAAACACAGCTGTCTCCATGAGTAAAATGTTAAAACGCTCTAAAATGGAAAGAACTCCTGCACCATACATAGTAAAAAAAAAAGAAGAAAAAGCTAATAAAGAAATGGAAAGAATTTTGATGAAATGAGACCACAAGCCCAGCAACGTTATTTTTAACGACCTCGCCACCTTCATGTTCCATTTCTCAGCTCCGTTTCTTCCAATGCCTCCTTTCATAAAGACATGGGAAGGAGCAGCGTAATCACATGTTGACACATCCCTTTTTCTAGTTCTTAATGTTAAGGATTAAGGGCAGCCGTGAAGGATGGCGTTAGAGTGAGTGTTGTTCGAGAGCGGATCCCTCTGACGGAAGATGCAACAACATGTCTTCCCAGTTCCCCTCCATATCTTTTACATTCTTTGTGTGCACAGAAGCAGGGAAGAAACTTCCTCCGGTGCAGTTAAACTGGATTAATTCTCCACACTTGAATAAATGACATGTAGTGAAGGAGGTTTTGAGTTATAGTCCGGATTTCCCCCCGTTGTTGGCCCCACACCAATAAATACATTGCAGTGTAGTGTGCATTAATTATGTTCCCCACAGTTTTACTACATGTTGTGATATGGAAGTTGGGCCATGCCTCAACTTGAGTTGCATCCAGGTAACTTCTATTTTGCCTCGTCTCATAAGACACTATTAAATGTGTTTCCCGGTTTCAGCAGGTTTGCTATAGACTCTCATGCAGATGAGTGTAGCCATGTGGAAAGCACAACTGTGAATTCAAAGTTTTGAAGTTTCAAAGTTAATGATGCTCTCAGCAAAGAAACGTCATTTAACCACACTATAGGTCTATGTGTACGCTTCATCTATTAACCTGTGTAACTGCAGTATAACGTATTAATAACTCATAAGCACAGAAAGTAAAGAAAAGGCTTCTGCAGGCTGGGAGACGTGGGGATTAAATGTGGGATTGTGGATTAAATGCTCTTGTATTTACAGACTGTACCGTTGCTTTGAATAGCATTGACATGAGGTATCATGTGTGCAACTATTGGACATTTTATATTATAATACATCTGCCCCTCACTTTGCTCTTGGCTGGCCAACATGCATAATTTATATGAAAAAAAACAATGTCTATTTCATATGTCAACAATTACATACTATAGTTTAACATGATGCTATGATGCGTAATTAAAATAAATGTTTCCAGTACTGCCTGATTGATTTGAAACCCCACCTAGATTCAATAAGTCGCATGAATGATATAACAGGATTCTTCTTCTTGTCGAAGAGAGATCAACATTTAGATTTCTAGCGTTTGTAACATGCAACCTGAAAATATCGGGATCATTACTTTTAGCACATAATGTTTAAGTTACTGTGGGATCATTAGTGTTTATAACTGCTTTATACATGTTAGTACCTCGACAGATATTTCTAAATTATAAATGCAAGATCTTATGAAACTTATGAGCCGTACTAACTAATGGTCTAGAACCAGACTAATTTGAATTGATGAAAAAAAAAAATCTGAGTGGTTATTCAGAGGTCTGGATCGAGGCAACGTAATCCTCCTGTTTCCATCTGGAACACTGCAGAACACCTTAAGGGTTCTTTTTCTTTTTTAAAAAGGGATTGGACCAATGTTGACACTGGATGCAAATACTCAACCTGGGAGCTGTATGAGTCACATATCCAAACAAAAGGTAGATTATATTCAGCCGAAGCTCCCGAGCACCTTTTCACCGTGAGCACATCCAGGACGTTGAGGAAAACATTCTATCAATTTAATTCCATGTTATCAAACTAGCGCCTCAAGCCTCAGGGACGAGGTGGAGCCATGATGCCTATTAAGGAATGAGTCATGATAAAATGCGGTTATCTTTGCATCACATGTCCCCCTACTCTCATGCAACACACATCCAGTGAAAGCTGTAATTACCAGAGCTAAAAGCCAACTTTTTCCATAATATTTTCCTCTGAAAGCCCGAGGCTCGGGATCATTTACTTCAGTAGCAGACGGATCGAAAGAACAATTGGAACAGAAAAGCCCAAATGTGAGGAGGACGAAAACCTCAGCTCCCTCTTTGGTAAGAGAAAAATGGAAATATTAGACAACTATATGCAGACAAGAATAAATCTAAAAGTACCGAAGCAATAAAAAAAAGAAAACAATCGGTAATGTCTGGTGACTTTCTAGATGCTGGCAATTGTCGGCTCATCGTACTTCAGCTGGAAAACTCTGTTCCGACGAGCCGAAGCTCAAAGATCAAACGTTTTCCCGTTGAAAAGAGAAAATTCTTCCCGTCTGCCAACGTGAACAGCTGCTGCGTTCATCAGTCTCACAAATCAAACCCACGAAGGATCTAATAGCCATTAATCACATTACCTCTTCAAATGCTCCTCGGGTTTTATGTACTCAGCAGATATTTTATCAAGTACAAATAATTAGAATAAAGCTCATTCAGCAACACAAGAGGATTCCTTATTTCAGTTAATCACAACTTATTTGTGTTTTGTTTGATGGTCACAAGATGATTTAAACGATATAAACATATTTTTTCTGTTCATCTGATCTGAGCTTATTTCTTCATGTGAATTACTGGGCCATCCCACCTTTTCAGGACTCTAAAAGTTAGTAAAAGTTTAAATAAAACAGTGAAAAACAGTTAGTTGACATCAATACCATTGTCAATACTACGATGGGCCACAGGTAGACATGACTTCATTTTAACGTGTCACATGCCAGTGTTGGCATTCACTGATCTTTATTGGAGGTAAAGTAAAGTGAGGGCACATAAAAAAGTATTGTTAAATATTTACTGCCACCATAACCACTTATTTTAAATTGCCACTTACCAGCTAATTAAGCAGAGTATTTAGAGGTATTTGCGGTAACTCTTACGTAAACGTACATGTCTGTAATTTCTATAATATTTTTTGAGAAAGTTTACTGAAAAGGCTGCAACATCTAAACATAGACATTTTTAATGTGTGCTTGCATGAAGACGAATGTCACGTTTTTGCATGTTCAGCTGACCAGCTGTGCACTGACTGAATAATTTATTGTACTCAGATTCCACTAGTTAAACACTGTATTTCCCCTATATTTAATACCAAATTTTGTAATCCTATAAAACAGTCTTGACAAACTAATCTTCCACTGTGTCCTTTCACATGAATTAATGGACAGAATGTTCTACCTGCGAGAAACTAATTTTGATTGACTGAAAATGCAATAACTTAAAAATGTAATATATGAATTGAAAACTCCCTGCTATGATCCAATCTTCTATTTATACTCATATTCTACCAATATTGGGAGCCCGCTCTATGATTCTTCATTGTCCAAGTTTGTGAGCCGCCGTGTATCTTTATAATCATCATCAGGTCGGCTCATGGTGGCGGATGGTGAATACTGGTCTGTTGTGCAGCCCGGCGAGGTAACACTCCCAGCAGCAGGTAACACGCCGACTTGTGACCCCATCACAGCGCTAACAAAATGTTTCCTGGCAACAAGATGTTCCAATGCCACTACAGCAACAACGGTGCTGAGGCAACTCCTTGGCACCGCCCTTGAGCTGCCCCGGTGAATGACTTTTGAAGACTCAGACGGAGGAAATTCTCCCCAACACGAGAACACAACGAGCTCCAGCCGGTCACAGAGCCATCACAGACGCCGGGATGGGCTGGAAAGTATGAGATCCCCAGAGAGAAGAGAAAAATCCTGACCGCCTCCCATCGGGAACGCACCACCATCTTCCATCAGGAAATAATCTACGACATTTAATTTGCAGTTTGGATACTGAACTTCCAACAATTACGCCATGAGATTTCTTTCACAACCACAAACCAATTTCTTTGGACGATTGAAGCTACTGAATTAAATCGTTCTGTGGCAGCACAGTCAGCTGAGAAGTATGAGGTTTTCATGCAAGACCCTGCAGAACAGAAGATGACAGCGCAACAAAAGCTCAAAGCTCCGAACAAAAGCTATACTGAAGTCCAGGCAAACACAATAGGATATAGTGTTGGACCAGTGGACCTTACAAAGCCTGTGTCCTCTCATAATACACACAAAGGAGGCTGACATCGGGTTCTAATTAGATCCCGACAACATTTGGTCCTCTCGTGTTAAAACCTGGCTCAAAACAGGGTATTGTTTCAGCAGAGCTATGAAGCTATGACAATGAGGAACTGTAACCTGAGCCTGGAGAATAATAAATGTGACTATAATATAAACAATAGGAGCCAACAGCCAACTTCTGAATGGTGAGGTAGATTAAAGCTCACACTTAAACAGCTTAACAACAGTTCACTGCTTGTTTACCTTCCATTGTAAATCAGTGAGATTTTTCTGTCTTCATGTAAACAATATCAAAACATTTAGACAAGAAACTCTCTCATGGTGATCAGGCAGCTTGTTCACAAGATTGCTTTTTCAATTCATCGGTGTTGAGATTCTGCTCCTGTGGTCACTGAATCAGAAATGGAGAATAAACATATTGCAGCGGTCTGAGGTCTCCCAGAGCTCAACGGTAGAACCTCACAGTAGAACAGAGACGAACCCAGACCATGTGTAGAAACCAGAGACGGTTTATGGTACAAACAACAACGTCACTGCCGTGTTAAGTGTTGATGGAGCAGCTACAGTGTGAGCATAGGCTAGCTCAGATCGATCTGAACTCCATTTAGAAAACAAGCAATTTAAAAGTTGTTCGGTTATTTTCTTGCAGACAGACCTAACAAAACATGACTTTGGACTTTTTACAAATTGTCGTCATGATGTAGTTATTTCAGCATCCTTTTTATCAGTTTATCGCAATTAAATTCAAACAGAATTGTTTATTTTGGGTTCATACTGCTAGTAAACCAGCCAATGTGTGTCTTGCCATTGGCAAGACACAATAAAAAATAATAATAAATAAATAAATAAAAAATAAGAATAAAAATAAAAATAAAAAACCTTACCTATAGCACTCTGATCGTAGCACTGTTGCTCTTGAAGTACTAGTTTACTCAGATGAGGACCTAACACTTGTTCTATTTTTAGCTCTTACTTTATCGGCAATGATTCGTTGTGGTTTCCTTGTTTCCTTCTTTTGACAAATGTACTTATTGTAAGTCGCTTTGGACAAAAGCGTCTGCTAAATGACCTAAATGTAAATGTAAAATGTCCGTGTCTACATAAGATAAGCCCCTCCTCCACTCTGGTGCATCTAGGATGAATGATACAAATAAACAAAAATGATCCTGCTGTCAAACTCGCGGAAGTTGCATGAGGAGTAAAATGTCCTTTGCGTTTGGTGTGAACACACCTTAAGGGCGAGAGGCTTATTGGTTGTAATGTGTAACTCAGATTTCTAGAAGACTCAGAATCTGCTGCGAGGATGCTTGAAGATGTTTTTTTTGTTGTTTATGAATTTTCTTTTAAAGAATATGTTGAACAAGGGAGAGCTCGTCATGCTTCTTTTTGATGAGATGACCATTAAACCAGATCTCTGATGGATTGGAAAATATGGTTTCCCCACCAAGAGGATCCATTGAAACCAGAACACAGACCGGCTCCCATTTCTGGTTTGTCTGACTGCCAAACCAGCGCATATTTGGATGGTCTGACTCTGCCATAAGTTGAGCCTCAGACTTCCAGCTCAGCAGAAAAATACCAGCACCGAATGGAAAAAGGAATAGTATAACACGTGAATCCTAGAGGGAGCGAGCTCCGGTTGGCTTTTCCATTCTTGGGAGGTATTTCTCATTTCTACTTCAAATGTAAAGATTGAGGTTCTCTCTTGTTTGTGATCAGGCAGAAGGAAACACAGACAAATGATGCTGACATCACATCTGACTCTCTTCTGGCTTCCAATTAGAGAGGAAATCTATAACACAGTTTTTACCGACTCTGATGGTATCTTGAGCCACCTTAAGTAAGGACACGACACTGCTGAAAACACATCTGTCTCGACAAGTCATTCAGCATTGTGAATATTTCTTTTAATGCCTGTGGCGTGAGATAATGCTAGTCCATTCTAGTTTGGTTCAACACATGTTTTTAGGAATGAAACCACAGAATAAGTCTTCCTTGGCTTCATCTATTGGTGCGACTAACAATTATTTTAATTCTCAATTCATTTCATTGCTCAAATCAAATTCCACTGAAAGTTTCTAGAGCAGAAGTTTAATTATTCGTCATTAATCTGCTGTTTGCGTCTTATCAACGATACACAAATAATATATTGGAACCGAGCGTTTTTGTTTGATTTTTGTTTAAGTAACGCAAAATAAATGTTACGTCCCATAGAGACTTTTGTGTAAAAGTTACTTGCTTATTCATACATAAGACCAAGCTGCACTTTTACCAGAACATTTAAAACACGGTGACAAGGTGGGAGGTGGGAATAGGTTTAAAAAAACAACACACTGAATTAGAGATCTTGCTATATTCTCACTCTGTCTGATATTTAATGGAAATCTTGCAGCGTCTTTGTGTGTTGAGATGTCAACTCCGTCTATATGTATTATGATTTTTAGGGAAAATTGAGGGGAAAAAAAGGGGGGGCCGTTCAATGCTCCTTTGCTTTAAACCATGTAGATCGACTGCAACCTGACAACAAACATCAGTTCATCTCAAAACCAATGATGTTGTCTGACATTTATAGAATATGATGTGTAGGCCAGGACAGCAGGATTTAATCTTACATGGTATTTTGATGCACATTTCGTCTATTGCACCTCCTGCTATTGGAAAATTGCTGCAGTATGTCTTGTTGCAATTTCAATTGACTGTGCAGCCCTGATCCAAATGCACTGTAGGGCAACACGGCAGGCTCAGCTCCTTTGTTTGAAGGGCAGTCAGCTACTGTGAAGCAGCCAGATGAAGGAATTCAGATGGCATCGCCCTTAAAATCCCTCGCGGTGCCGACTCACCTCTGTCCTAATTGCAGATGTTTCACTGAGAAAACCCAAACAACTACAACAGCTGTACGGTCCTACTATCCTCGTTTAACCCTGGTGCCAACAGGTCTCAGTGCAGGAAGCAATTCATGTTGATGTGAAATGTTTAATACGGCTGCCGGCCGTGGAAAGAGTGGAGAGGGGGTGGGGGTGGGGGGTGTGGTGGGGAGGGGGGGGATGATAGACCTGAGCAGTCAGGAGTCTGAGTCTAACGATGCTGGCACCACTTCAAAAGCTCCTGATGAGAAGCACATGACATCACGTAACAACAATGCCTTTTTTTCCAAATGTACTCCCAGAGACGTACAGATGGTGATCACAGTCAACAGCTCTCAACTAAAACTGAACCTCTCACCCTAACAGCAGAGGTTTTTCCGTCGGTGGGGGTGTTCTGGGGGCAGTTTTTTTTTTTTTTTTTGTATTTCTGGTGAGAGAGGGTGATGCTGTTCTCCGTTCACTGGGAATGTATTGACTGAGGATCCAACTCTCAGCCTTCCAGCTGGACCCTGCTGCCGCTCTGCTCACTGCGTGGGGTTTAAACCAGGACACAAACACACCTGACGGCCGAGGTAGGACACACCCTAGATTATTTAACAAAACCTAATCTTTTCTTTTTAAGTCGTTAACTAATCGATGTTGCATGCAACCTCGAGAGAGTGCAGCATCTCTGAGGTGTTCAGGTGGGTTTACAAGACTTTTGCACAACGCCTTAGAGGTGGTGGAGGCGTTTCAGTGGAGCCACAGGAGCACTAGGCTGAAAAATTAGTTGAAACATCTTCATTTCACCAGCTGATGTGGTTCTGTATTGTAAGAAAAACACAAGAGAGAATATTTCAAGTGCACTTATTTCAGAGTGAGTTTGATTTGGATGCAAATGTGAGAGCCCAACCAGATCAACTTAAGTGAAATCTAAAGGGAAGATGCTATTTAATGGTTGGCTTTTGTATTGAATGCTGTGGTCTTTCATGTGTTAGACAGAAAAATGCAAAGTAATTGTGGATATGCATCATCATTCATTGTAAACCTGAGATACTGTCTGATTCACCTTTAGATTTCCAGTCAGTACAAAGCAGACATATCTTACACTGAATTAGTTTGCAGTAATTGTCAGTGATTATAGTAATCATAAAAAAAATGTATTTTAAAAGCAACATTTTACTATTTTCTGCTTCCAGCCTCCCCAGTGGTTCTCTCAGTTCACTATCAATGTGAACTGAATATCTTTGGATTGAACAATTACTCCAATAATCCTAAACATAAATAATAGATTATTTGATCATTACAACCCATAGCTGCAGCCATAAATTGTAGAGACTCATACTGTATGAGAGTCCTGACAAAGGCTGGAGACGACCTACTGGTTTGAATGCATTATAAAATGCAAATCTCTGGAGAACCGAGTATAATTCAGGCTGCTAACAAAAGTACTTCAACATCAACCAGTCTGAGTGGAGGGAGGTCAGATTTATTTAATCGGTTTTCAAGGCTCGTTTGAGCAAACGACTGGAAAACACAATAAACAAGACATATCTCCAAAGATCTGTTAAGTCATTCAAGCTAAAAAAAAAAAATAAACCCACTAGGATCAATTGCAAAACACACATCAAGAAAACAGACTCTTTTGTGCTAAATGTGCACATGTGGAATAGAAGACGGAGGGTCTGCGCTGCTGAGCGGTATTTGCTGTCGCAGCAGGATGCTCGACCACCACCACCACATACTTGTGGGAGGAACTGATGGTTTGAAAATTGCTAGAAGCACGCAACCAGCCGATCTTGGCCCCCCTCTCTCTCTGCTGCCTGCGTGAATGTGTAACAGTGGAAGATGTGATAAATCATTTTATGAATCACTGCAGATGCCGAATAGGTGAGCGCTGGAGAAACATTTATGTTGGCTACGAGGACGTGTTTCTGGTGGAGGTTGTTGTGAGCTTCGTGGAAACAGTGATAGAAAAAACAGCAGCACTGATTGAAACCGATCAGCGGAGGAAATCTGCCTGTCCTTTCACAATACGCTGCTCTAGCAATACATTCCTGAATCAGGTCAATGTGAGGGCTGTACAACTGAAACAACTGAAGCAAAAAATAAACTGTTTTGGTGGATCTGAGGTGACATTAGTGGAGGATACTGTCGTTTTATTCAACTGGGCTCTGACACTCCAAACGTTACCAAACTACTACACAAACTACAGCTACACTGGAACAGCACCCATCTACCTCCAAACACTGGTCAAACCACACGCCCCGACGCGAGCACTTCACTCCTCTACTTCAGCTGACCGGCTGGTACCACCATCGCTGAAATCAAACAAATGTCGCTCAGCAAAGTCCAGACTCTTCTCTGTTCTGGCGCCTCAGTGTTTGAACGAACTCCCGACCAATGTCAGGACAGCAAAGTCACTTTCAATCTTCCACAAAAGACTCACCTGTTCAGACTTCACCTCGACTCTGCATAGCATGACCCAGTTCCACCCCACAAAAATGCACTTCTATGTTCTCATCTATAGCACTTTGATCAAAGAAGTGTTGTTCTTAAGGTATTGCTGAACAGCTACTACGTTACTCAGATGAGGACCTACCACCTAACACGCTCTTACTTTATCGGCAATGATATGTTGAGATTTGGCAGCTATTGTTACTTTCCAGCTTACCATTTTTCAAACAAAAAGTCACCACATTATAAGACACAATGCATTATTACAGATAAACTACCCAAGTATATGAAGGAGTTGAAATCAGTGCCACCTCAACTAACTACATTCATATTCCAGTGCTGATTACATATTATTTCTTGAAAGCTTTAGCGTCCAGATGTAACCAATGAAAGGCGTGAAATGAAAGTTTTAGAGACTTTACACACAAACTTATGTATGTGAAATCATTTTTCAGTGGCCAGAAGTGTATATCTGTCCAGTAGTGCCTTCTTATTAATCTTATTAATTCCTTAGTGATTCTTTAGGGTTCATGTTGTGAACTCTCTAAAAGTGGCAGATGTTCATGTGAAGCAGCATTTAATTAGTGAGTTTGTGTGTACACAATAACGAGGGCTTCAGAGGTCCACTTGGATGCTAATAATTGAGACCATACCAAGATCCAAGCTTGTAGGATGTTGTGCCAGATGTTGCATTGCTGCTCAATGTTGTAGCAATAAAGACTTCAAACGATATGCTCGTCACTGAAGTGGATAAAACGGATATTGTTTCTTGAGTACATTTCAAAGTCGAACCTAACCTCCACTCTGCCTGGTTGCTTCTTCATAGACTGGTTTTCTAATAAAACCATGAGGGTCCTCCTCCTGCTTTGCCTGCTGGCGCTAGGCAACGCCAAACCCTACCAGCCGATCAATGTCATGGACTTCATGAAGAACTATGACATCATGATGGCCGATTCGGCCGATGAAGACGACGACGATGACGATCATGATGATGATGATGATGACGATGACGATCACGACGACCACGATGACTATGACGGCTGTCCGGCTGGTTGCCATTGCTCGCCCAGAGTGTTGCAGTGCTCCGACCTCGGTGAGAACTACGCTGTCACACGTTTTCACAACATGATTATGGTGGCCAAAAAGTTTAACAATAACCATATTATGATACTTATAGAAAATAAGAAAATGTGATGAGGGAAATTCACATTTAACTTTGTTTATTGTGTTTTTTGTTTGCAGATGAATTTCGCTAATAGACCTCATGCAAATTATCTCAAATACAACTACCTCAATCCCGTAGGTGTGAATGTGAGCGTGAATGGTTGTCTGTCTCTACATGTCAGCCTTGTGATGGACTGGCGACCTGTCCAGGGTGTACCCTGCCTTCGCCCAATGTCAGCTGGGATCGGTTCCAGCCCCCCCGCGACCCTGAATACAGGATAAAGCGGTAGAAAATGGATGGATGGACAACTACCTGAATACTAACTAAATAACTTTTTGTATGCCCAAAAGTGACAAGACAAATGTTGGAAACTGCTGTTGGTTTGATGTATCTTGAATCTACCTTTCAGAAAGTGACTTCACTTATGCATCTCAGTGTTTTATATGCACACTTTTGGTCCAACTTTTTTTGGGGCCTTTTTGGTAATTTGTGTGTTTCTGCCAACAGGTCAGATCGCTGTTCCTGAGAAGATTCCTGAAGACACTGTGATTCTCGACCTCCAGAACAACGATATCACAGAGATCAAGGAGAACGACTTTAAAGGCCTCCACAAGCTTTATGTAAGAGAAACCTTCAGAACTGGTTTACCCTGCACACAACCCCTTCCCTGTTGACCTTAAGAAGACACAAACAACATGCATGTCTGAGAGAAGTGAAGAAAAGTCAATCCATCCAGTTCTGTTCCAGAAACATCTGCAAGAAATGTGTCTGTACATGTACTTATGATCTAAGCTATGGGTTAACTCGACAAACAAAGTGTCCACAGATCAGCACAAGCCTGTTTTGTTCCATCTGCATCCCAAATTTGACCAACTCAGAACCACAAAGAAAGTCTTGACCACATAGCATGGAACAAGAATGCACCGATCTGACTTTTTCAGTCCCAATATTGACAGCGATACCTTTGGGCTTTGGATGTAAGTCTATACGGAATACTCATCCGATACCAGTGGTTAATTAATGAGCTGTATGCATCACTTTTCTGGAAGTGATGGGACCATTCATTTGTGTAAGACAGAGACTGGCTTCTTCACGTTTAAACGCAATGGATACGAGTAAAATATGTTCTGATTTCATTGGTAACAACAAGACCAACGTTGTGTTTGCACAACCCGTATAGCAAAATCAACATAAAGAAGATCCATTCAGAGTAGAGACTCTATATAAGAAGTGGACGTAGTCACTGAGATGTCCACCATTGGTTTATGGGTTTTGAAGCCTCGAGTTGGGCAGTTTTGCCATCTTCCAAAAACTTTTTTGCAATCAGAAGACAATCTAACAATGAAAGAGACATTTTTAGGCAACCAAAATGTCACAAGTAACTTTCATTAACAGAGAACACATTTTAAAAGTAGCCACGCCTTAAATCATACCCTGCTTAATTATCTATTTTACTCAAACCTGGACCATAATTTACGAAATGAACATCACATGATAATGTTCACTGAGATGATAAATCAAGTGAGAAGTTGGTTCATTCTCTCATTGACTTCTTTACAGTCTGATGTATTGCATCGATTCATCTGATGTCAAAATCATGTCAGACAAGAGGTGAAGAGTTTTGTTTTGAAACAAAAGTCTGAACTGAGCCGTGTTGGTTTAAAGCTGACTTTTCAGAAGGAAAAGGATTTTCTTTCTGGTCGGCGCCCCCTGTCTACATTTGGGCATGTGATACGCCTGCCAACTCACAAACTGAAATAAGACAACCAAGTCAGTTTTTGTTGGCCGTATAGATCACAAAACATGATTCAACAAGCCATTTACATTTGGCTCCTTTACCTTTAATTAAAAAACAGCTCGACATCTATGTAGATATTTCTCACAAGCCAATCAGAGCTGGGCTTTTAAAAATCTTCAGCAAATCAGCATCTTCCATTTTTCACACCTGCTGTTAGAAATGCAGCAAAACTCTTTGTTTGTTATGATATAATTATTCAAATTCCTTTCCACCACATCAGGGCCTGTTTCTGATCAACAACAAGATCTCCAAGATTCACCCCAAGGCCTTCAGGAACATGCCCCACCTCAGACTGCTGTACCTCTCCTACAACCTGCTGACTCAGATCCCTGCAAACCTGCCTCCCAACGTCATCGAGCTGCGCTTCCACGAAAACAAGATCAACAGAATCCAAAAGGATGCATTCAAAGGCCTGAGGAAACTCCACGTGCTGGGTGAGATCTGGAGGGGTTTTATTTAACCCAAACACTGCAGCAGTTAATCTCATTGATTTGACAATTGTTTGCATGATAAACTGATGTATATTCTCCACTGTGACCAGGAGATTAATAATTAAACTAGATGTTTTGTGCTCGTCCCAACAGAGCTGGGGGCAAACCCTCTGGCCAACAGTGGGATTGAACTGGGAGCTTTTAATGATTTGTCGACCCTGTACATCGGGATAGCAGAGGCCAAACTAACCGCCGTACCCAAAGGTAGAGCATAACTCACCTCCAATGAACGATACACTTTCACCTCCAGCCAACAATCTACTGTCTAATGATACCGGACCTCAACTTAACGTGGCAAACACTGCTCATGTTAGCAAGTAATTAGTTGGTTATTTGTGGTGTGTTTCTCCCAGACTTCCCATCCTCCATCACAGAGATGAGCCTGGCATACAACAAGATCGTTAAGGTGGAAATAGAAGACTTCATCAGATATAAAAATCTGCAGAGGTGAAAACCAGCAACACTTTATCCTCGACTCGGGCTCTTGCTCAAATTAAGACTCTTCTTCCTCACTCTGTGTTTAGTACGTTCAAGATTATATATAACATTATTTGTGTCGTTTAGCTGCCAGGTAGCTTTAAACAAAAGTCTACAAGTCAGATGTTCACTTTTTATTTGTGTTTATGTGTATCCCTTTGCCGTTTTTTTTTCAGGCTAGGACTTGGTTTTAACCAGATCAAGTTTGTAGAAAATGGCAGCTTGGCCAACATCCCAAACGTCCGTGAGATCCACCTGGACAACAACCGTCTGAAAAAGATCCCACCGAACCTCAACTCCCTGCGCTACCTCCAGGTGAGATGCAGACGCTTCGATCAACACTTCATTTTCAGTGAAGGTCATAAATAGTCACAACATCAGTTTGGTTTTGTTGACAAGTAGGACAACGCTCAAAGTTGGCTACGGCACTGTGAGGGTAGGTAAATAGGGTATGTAGCCCAGAGCTCCTTCTTCTTGACCAAGTTCTCCAGCTCATCCTAGAGTATGCTTCGGTTCCCATGTATGCGTCCACAAAAATCATGTGACTGAACCACTTCGAGTGGCTCCTCTTGATTAAGCACTGCTTCCTCGGAAACTCGTTGGCTGCTTGTATTCGTCATCTCTTGGTTCATCATCGTAAGTGCTGGATAATAAATCGACTGCTTAATTGTTCCCTTTTTATCACAAAATCTGGCACAGCACCTGGATTAATGCAAATAAATAAATAAATCCACGATGATCTCAGGCTCAATCTTACCCACACATCCAGATTTCCCTCAATCTCATATAGTAGCTTAAGTAAGATTGTATATTTTAGAAAGGGCAGCCAAATAAAGTCTGATTTCAATCTTGTGATGTGCAACTTATACTATAAGAGCTATAAAACGATGCCCAACTCTTTAATTCAGGGTGACGAGGTTGTTATGTTATTTTTTTTTTAAATGTCTTCTCTATCCGTTTAGGTGATTTATCTCCATGCCAACAAAATCAGCACCGTGGGGATCAACGACTTCTGTCCCATCACGCCCAGTACCAAGAAGAACCTGTACACGGGCATCAGTCTGTTTGCCAATCCTCTTAAATACTGGGACGTCCAGCCGGCCACCTTTCGCTGCGTGACCGGACGGAGGGGCGTTCAACTCGGAAACTTCAGAAAGTAGTGATGGGAAAGGAATGCGTTCCAGACAGCTTAGAAATGAAGATCGGCCTTCCTAGTTACAGTATGAGGAAGAAGTTGAAACAAAGATCAAACTGGATTCCTAAAGTGTTCACAAAATTAGAAAAAGAAAATGTCATTATATTGATGTATTTTAGAGAGTTTAGCCCTTTTTGTTAAATGGTACAATTTACACATAAAACGATCTCTAGTCTGGATGATGGTGCTCAAAAGAAGAGTTTATGGGGGGAGGATATGAACATCTGTAGATTATAATGAAATATAACACAAGTGCCCTGCCTGTCAGTCCATTCTGACTGAGTAAACCTTCCCAGGAATAGAGCGCCTCCCTCTGGTCACTCTTTGAGTAAAAGCACCAAATGACCTGATTTGAGTCATATTACATGACAAGGGACATCCTCTTTTGATATTTTCTTCCTACTTAAATAAGACATCTTATATTGAGATATTGCATGGAAAATTGCAAGTTTGAGTTGTCTTTCAAAAAAAAAAAAAATCTAACAAAATCCCCCCCCCCCCTTATGTTATTTCCATTCATATTATATTTATGCCTTTTTAATTTGAGACAGGGAAAGGAGAGTCATTATATCGCCAAAAACCTAAAAAACACTTTCCCCTAAACATATTTTCCTTCCAGCAGAAGTCTGTACAGTCAAAGAATAACGCCGGCATCATTCAGTGCAATACGTCACTTTGAAGCCCCATGTCTGTCTTTATGTGGATGTTTTTATATTATCTCACTGCATGTCTGTATTGTCTCTATTTAGAAGCTGAAAACTAAAAGTCAGACTGGATTATACGTTAAACTTGATGTAAACCAAAAACATCACTTTGTTTAACTGAACTATAGCAACCATGTGAACTACGGTTATCATTGAAATCATAAGCAGGTAACGTAATTCCCATCCTGGAACGTCTGAGAGCATCTTCCTTCCAAACACGTTTTCTACGCTGCTCTCTCCTCTGAAATGGTGCTATATTTATTTAGTATGTCTTTAAATAAACCTCGAACACGTCCCGTTTTTAAGCTGTTACTTCTGGTCAAAATGAAATGTTTGAAACAAACTTGTTCGTTTTAGGCTGTATGAATAAATTTGACTCAACATATGAGACAAAGCTGGAATAAAATAATGCATCTTCAAAGATCAATGTGTAAGGTACCGGCTGGAAAGGCATTAGCAGAAAAACAAATAGAAAAAGGTTGATTACTGAAGATTAGGAATCATCATAGCGTTGCATGAACTGATTATAGAAAGGCTAAAGGAGCTGCAAATAAAGGGTTAAGGAATAAACGGTGATAAATAACGTAATGTCATCAAGAGTCGTCTGTAAATTCCTCAGAGCCCAGGGCCTCATAATTCCTCACAATTTAGAAGCTAGAACCAACAAATACAAAATTACTTAATAATAGATTGTCAAAATATGTGGCAATCAATCATTTTTGATTAAATAGGTATAATAACAGGGTACAGCTGTAATATTTGTTCTAAGGATTACCTTGCTTAGTCAATTATGAAATATAGGTTCTTCTATAGGTTCTATTATAGGTGTTTAATCTTTGTAAGTAAAACTCACATTCCAGCTATCTTTACTGGGACCAGTGGAGCAGTTCCGTTACCCACCAGCAGGTGTCACTGCACACTAAATAATTAAAAGGTCGTCCTCTTGGTGTCAGTGGAGGTCTGGATATTGATCCCGAGGAATGAGGACACACAGGGAGGGATGGGTTCAGATTTAAAAGATATATAGTTGAGAAAACACAACACAACACTGGAGGCCATTCCAAGTCCGTTAACCCTGTTTAGTATTCATGCCAAAGACTTCATGCTGTCTTTTTATTTTATTAAAGCTAAACCATTTCATCACATGGAAATACTGTGGACAGTACCACAGGAAATGTTGGGGAACAAAGAGGAAGTGTCTGACAGGGTTGGACCCTGTATTTACATTTCCATCCATGTATTGCAGTCCTGGATCACCAACTGAAACTGTTACATGAAGAAAGTCTAAAATACAAACTCACTGGATGGCAGAACAGAGCAACTCATAAGGTCGAACAAAAATGATGGAAGGGTCAAGGAGAGCATGTTTACTCCGTTATATCTCAATCCCATTTTGTTGCTAGGTTGATGTCGTTGGTTGTTAAAGCCGGGATGCTACAGCTGATAAATGATTGATCGTCATACAAAGGTTTACCTTATGAATGGAAGAAAATGGTAAAAAGTTGTTGCCTATCTTAGTGATGTGTTGGAAATCTAAAATATAATTATTTATATTATTATATATATTATTATAATATTTGTTTAAAGTTTGCAAGCGGCAGCAAATGTAAAGATGGCTTCTGTATCCATTCGTCTGCTATACCAGCCTATCCTAAAGAGTGTGGAGGACCAGTCGAAGCCGATCCCGGACGATCATTTTCTGGGATTGGAGCATTGGAGCAGCCAATTTATAATAATATATAATCACTGCACAACAAGCTGATTAACACAACATTGACACATTATTATAATCGTGCTGAGAGTGAACCAAAACAGTCATGTTATGGGTTGTAAAATCAAAACAATATGCAGAGAGATGCTAAAAGCCGGCGATAATTCTCTGTGGGGTCAACGAGAGGTCAGCGACCACAGTTTTTTTTTTAAATAACCGACATAATGATCCCCATCAAGAGCTACTAATATTGTGATATATTTGAGATACATTTTGTGGGAAGAAATAAACCTTAATCAAGTTGGATATGACCACTTGTAAGATTGCTGTGAAATCAGCAAAGTTTTAATACAAATGTTCTAATTATATCACCAGAATAATGCATTGAAGCTTTTTCCAACGATTTACAGTCTGTGATGCATTTACTACTGGAGGGCCACCCCCCTTCCCGGTCTAGACGTAAGGAATGGGCTCACGCAGATATTTTCAACTTATGTGTATGGAGCCTCCATGAAACAGGGTGATGTATGTCCCCGGGTCATTGGTGGTCATCGACCTCTAGGGTTCAACACTAATGTGATGTCCGGTAAATGAAGGCGTCCACTTCCATATTATATATCGTTTGTCACATATTTTGGGAGTTGCTGATATTGATGCTGGACTTTAAAAAGGTTCTTCAAGCTTGCCTCGCTGACAAAAACAATTCAAACAGTAAAACACACACACCCACGCCGAGACAGAGAAATGACGAATGTGATGTGTGAAAACGTGAGAGGGTGTGTGTGTTTTCTTTGCCCTCAGTCTATGTGGGAGGCCCCTGTCAAACAGCAGCGAGCTCTAGGAAACCCAACATCTTTACCTGGAACTGATGGCCACAGCCCACAGAAAAGGAGACAGGGCCACAGTACAGCGCGACGACGTTAGCGCCGCGGATGGATTACTAACTTACGACCGTTTTTGTCTTTTTAAATGAAGGCTTGTTGTGCTGTGGGTGGGGTTGAGGGGAGCTGCCTCGCTCCCTCTCTCCAGGAAACATATGGAACAGATCTGCCGGTTGGCCAGGCCTCGTTCTGCCACGTCTCACAGCCACACACACACAAACAGAGAAAATGGTCCGGACTTCAGGGCTTTCACCTCTTTTTACCCTCTGCTTTTACTCCTCTCTATCGTCTACTTAATTCTTGTCATCTCCTAACCCTTCTTCCACTTTGTCCTCCATCCGCGACCTCTCGTATCCCACACAGACGAATCTCTCGGCTCGCGTTTAGTCAGAACAATAAGCTGATCAACGATATGCGGATGCTCTACGCGTAGATTACAACCGCTATTCGGTTGCCGCCTCATTGAACCAAAGTGGGCACGGCAGCTTGACATGGTCCGTCCCTTTCTTAAGGCTCAGAGACACAAACGCAAACCTTCGTTCGTCGGAATTAGCATCACACAGTTTGTATATTCTTATTCCTCACCCAACACCGAGATATTTTAATATAACATGAGGCTTATAAAGTGCAACCAATGGTGCTAGTTCACATAGCAAAGGCCTTCTATTAAACAAGGCAATTTTGTTTGAACCGTCTTCTAGTATCTACATTTAAAATGCGACGAGATGCTTCATGATCTTTCTACTTTCCTCTAGGAGGATGACCATCAGCAGCTGTTTTAGAGTCTTTCAGCAATGGTTTGTGGTATTTGTACTTATTAAATGTATTGTATTGTCATCATTAGATTTTGCGTGAATCGTTCACATTCAGCACTAAAACATCATGTCTCAAATACAGGGTATTATACTCCCAACAACCACATCAGTCTCATCTTTTTATGCACTTTTCCTGGTTTAGTCGCCTTTTATTCATCGGGCCTCAGTAATGTAATTCAGGTGAATTTTCTTTTCTTTCTTTTTTGGTAAAAAACTGTATATCAGTGATGTGTGCTGGATTTATTGAGCTCTCGTAGGAAAGTGTCAACTTGAAATGCTGCTTCACTGCCTGGAGAGATAAATCAGAATTTCTTCTCTGCCGAAATATCTTAAATCCTAATGAACAACATTTGGATCATATTTCACAGCTTACATCTTTTCCTCCAACACTTGTCAAACTTTTGCTCATCAAGGATCCCTATATGGGAAAGCCATAAAACCATAATAGTAACATAATGTCCTACATTTTATAGCTTTTGTAGTTCAACTGCATCACAGACTTAAGCTTTTTTTTTAAAAATAGTATATATTAGTGCTCTTTAAATCTATATTAGTGTAAAACCAGATGTTTTAACGTAAAGTTCATAATCCAAGATGACTTGTCATAATTAATCCACTTCTGCACTGACAGTTGAGGGGGTTTATTTTTCAAACTTGGCTTGGAGCTAAATCAGACCCGAGCTTGATGATAATTAGATATTTGATGCCCAGAATGTCACATATATTTTCCATCAAAGACAATTTGGGAGAAACATGGAGGATTTTATGTTTTTTGCAATAAACAACATAATCTTTGACATGTTTGTCTCGGTGGACGCAGTGAATGACTTTGATTGTGCTGCGAGCCTGGAAGAAGCTGGTCGGAGGCCAGCGAAGGAGGCACGCGGCGAGCTCAGGTTTCCAGAGTATAAACCGAGGACAAAGCGGGCAATGGTAGAGTGATTAAGCAGGAGAGGTCCACCATGCTCAGCCGCTCTTCTAATTGGAGACCCGATAAAACCTCATCAATCACTTCACAAGTCACTGATGAATCCAAGGCTACTGAAATATCAATCTACTCATTAACTTTCCTGTTAAACATATTTGAGCATCATGATGTTCCCCTTTTGATGCTCGAATCAATCCAAACATGTTGAAAGGTCATTTAACTCTCTAACAATATTATATGAACTTTCTATCGGCCCAATGTACTTAAATTGACTTGAAGCGTGGAGGGGGAGATTTCAAATCTAATTTGATGTTGAAGTAAAAGAGAAGTAGCATGAATGCATTATAATTTAAAGGTAATTGTTATATTTTATGTGTAAAACCTGTCTGGTAAATGTAGTACGACAAGTTTCCCTCTGAAATTAAAGTATACTTCGCAATACTATGAGGTAATACATCAAGGTAAAGAAGGGACATTTTCTCACAGACTTACAATAATTACTACAATAGGACTTCTTTGCCAATGAGGCAAATATGCTAAATTTAAATAAATTTATTATACTGGCCCACCCGTGACCCTGAATACAGGATAAGCGGTTGATGATGGATGGGTCGATTATACTGGCTCTCTGTGCTTCCTAACTAGCCTGATATCAGACAGAAATGTCAACTTGTATGACTTTGTTTCCTTTGACTCAAACTCACTGTAAGTCTGTTGTAATTTAGCTTGCTATTACTGTTGCAATGGTATACATAAAAGTGGCCGCCGCTCTGTCCGTCTTGTTATGTTGATCTGAAAGGGATTGACTGTTTTACTCCTACTTTATTTCTACGGTTACAACTTTAACCACTACAACCTTCTACACCGAGATACTATGTCAAATGCTGCCTCCCGTGTCAGTGTAGTGACACAAGCAGCGACAACTCTTGCACAGATCGTCGTTCGTTTGTCCAATCAGAACCCACATTGTGTGTTTTTTTTATTCAAAGTCTGCACGGTTAATGCCGACAACCCCTTCAGGATGCTGAAATAACAGCAACAAACAGTGAAAAGTTGGAGAAAATTGAGTCCGTTAGCGCTCACTCAACACACCTTCACGGTCCAAACACACACCCACAGCCACGCACACAAAACTGTACAACAAACATACACTTCCAACTCTTCCAGAACAGAGCGGAGGCTAAATGAGGCCAATGAAATTAAAATGTTTAGAGGCAAAGACTGAAAGGCCTGTTTGTTCATGTGAGAGAATCCCAACAGCGATGCTTTCTGCAGGGAAAAGACTGACATGAAAAATGAGCAAACGAGGACGACGAGCCAACTGGCTCCGCAGTGGAAAACCTGGGCTATGATGAGTGTGTGTGTGTGTGTGTGTGTGTGTGTGTGTGTGTGTGTGTGTGTGTGTGAGTCAAGATGTAACTGGGAGAATAAAAATAGTCAAATAAAAGTAGAAAAGTAAAAGCAGTAAAAACCATATCTGTAAGCTAATAAAAAAAATATGTTGCTTCACGAGTTGGTTCAAAACTTGAGTTTCTACACCGAGGCCACATGAATCTTTGAAAAAAAATGTTCAACCAACAGTCGCTTCTGTTCTTCGTTTATCATCAACCTTATCGATAAAGCCAAATAATCACAGCAGCTCTATTTGTCATCTATCTATCATCATCATTGCATGAAGCAAAAATAAGTTGCATGACACAAACTCGGTCAATCGCAACATCCATTACAGTGTCTGGAAACTTTTATCTTGGTGTAAAAGATTCTGCAGACAAACAGCTGACCAGTTACAAGCTTCTGCTACAAGAAACAAAGTGGTTATCTTAAGTAAATTAAGCATGAAATCTTATGTGTGCTCTTGTTTTTTCCAAGCAAGATTAACTGTACTGCATAAAATTGGAGGTTTCTGGTGTTAATTTTATTGCTAAAAGTGCATTAAAATGTGTGTTGCCTGCATGCATTAACACTTTAACAGAAACATATAGGAGAGCACAACAAGGAGAACCAGAGAGACGGGTTATTTTAGACAGAGCAGTCCATTAAAGAGACATTTTATCCAGATGGAGTCTACTGCTGAGGAGACAGACGTGTTCTCCTCATCACAATTAGCACAGAGGGAAACAGACCACAATGTCCTATTAAAAAGACATAATTACATTAACATGGGAATTTCCCAGAATCCCCCTGCCTCCACAAACATATGAAAAACACATTGAGCTCAACCACAAACAAGAATATAGATGAACTGTAACTGCAGCAGGGAGAAGACGGAGAAGGCCACCGTAGTACGATTCATGAACTGAAAAAGACAACATACTCATTTCTATTGGCCAAGACTACCTCCGTCAAATCGATGAGAGAAATGACTGAAGAATTATAAACTACTTTATTTCTGCTATAAACAGCGGCGCTGAAGCAATAATCACTCTTCTTCGGTTTCCAATCAGCAAAAGTCGTGGATAGTACCTGGTACCAGCACCGACCTGGTACTTTCTGAGCTGAGCCAATACTAGAAGGTGGAGTTAAGACACTGCAGATCCCTGATTGGTCAAAGAGATAGTTAGCGCTGCCTTGCACAATACAGGACATCCTGCATAAACCCGCTTTTTTAAATGGCCACGTTAATATGCATAACGGGTGCATTTTTATATTTTTTTACTTCACTCAAGCCAGATTTTTTAAATTGTCAGCGTGTATGGGTTCAAGATGATGTCAGGGCAGTTTTATTCATCATTGCTGATAATTTTACCTACATAGAGGGGTACTTTCTGCAAAAAAAATGTAAAAAGGACAAAAATTCATTGAAGAGATTAGATTGAATCACATATTGAATACTTGAATGGAGGGCTGCATGATGAATTAAAATGTGATCATGATCTCCCAGATTCAAAGTCACTTGCCGGACCACTCAAACCGCCCCAAAAAGCATTCATAAGAATATGGAGGCTGTTACCTGGGGGGGTCAACAATATTGGAATCAGACATGAGCCTGACAGGTTTTTGTATCAGTAATTACTGAATCATGAAGGCTTTTAGGATCCCCGAGGACTGAAGCGAGCGCCGACCTGCTGGAGTTTAGAGGTGGAAAAAATAGTCGATGACCGATGATCTGATATTGTGAAAGCAACTGAACAAGGCCTTTGTTTTTTGGGCCACTGGCTATGTCTGATTAAAGGTGAGCTGTGTATTTTGCATGAATTTAAAATGTTTTAAATCGCACAGTAAAAAACATTTTCAATCTCAAAAGCAGACCTTGTTGATTGCAATTAATTTTTTTTTGTGCCTCGAAACAAAAAGGGAGAAAATCATGACTGTAATTCAGAGTGGGGGGGAAAACAGCACTACTTGTTTTTAACAGATTTGTGCAGCCCTACTTGAATCAGTCTGTTTGCAGTTTGATGGTGATGGTACCCGATAGCGAGCAACAGCGCAATTACCAGCACTTAGAACCAGTACGATGACAAAAAAAGGCTTTCTGGGCAGCGAAAGGAATGTCTGGACAACGAATACGGTAGTCATTAGAGAACAACTATCCAAAACAAACCAGGCGCTGGGACCCGCTCAACAAATAACACTCTCCATATGCCCCCATTATGTTTTGGTCTAGATCACAGGTCTTCAATAAGCTCCATGTCACTGATGAGTGTCAGACAGACAACAGTGGCAGTCATTAGTTTTAATGAGGAGGGCAGACGATGTTGACGAGCCGGAGAGATCAGACAACCTTCACTCTGCGTTATTTCAGGTGACGGAGCATTCACTAATAAAACAGACTGGAGACGAATCGCACATGCTCATTATGCGTTATTTATAATGGGGTGAGAAATATTATTCAATATCAAAATCAATCATTGATTTCTTCTGAATTATACTGTTTAAAAAGTGAAAAGCCCTCTGCCGCTGGAATGCATTTCACATCAGGTGCCAGTGCACCTTTTTACATTTCGGAACAAAGAAAATTGCCCAATCATTCATCTTTCCTGAGATCTCACCAACATAAACCCCTTTAATCCCGGATCGTTCCGTTAACACGGTTTCATTCTCAGGAGCCTCGGTTGCAACAATGAAGTATGGCAACGTGGAAACTCTGAACTCCCTCCAAGTCACACAAAGTGCCCTCGAGCTGTAGGTAAGCCTCGATCTTCTGTCCAATAAAACAATAAATGCTCAGCTGGACAGACGACCTGAAGCCAAATGACTCACTGAAACCCTAAACGCCGGTGGAGGTCGCTAGAATAACTACAACTGCTTATATTCCAGTTCAAATTCAGCATGAATCACTTTGGAGCCAGCGCTCAAGCGTCTCCCAGTTTTCTTTCTGGGAGAAGGAAAACGCCAGGAATGCTGGGATAACAAATCCAGTAGTCATCAGCGAACAGAGAACAACTATCCAATACACCACCACATACTGGAGTCCAGTCGTAATGCTCTCCATATGTGTCGTACTGGTTTAGTCCAAACCGTCATTTCTCAGTTGACAGACTAATCAGAGCTGGTCTCTTATCCAGTACCAACAGACCGAGACCGCCATCAAGACACAGACAAAAAAGATGATCAGAAGGAGCAAAAGCACTTGTTACGTTTGCCAAAATCTCTACAAAGAGCCTTAAAGATCAGTTACAAACGTGTGTTCGTCTTCTCTATAAAACAAGTCAGTTCCCAGTTCCACTATGACCATGTGCTTCTAGCTCCTCAGATGGCTTTGATCATGTAGCTTCTTTGTGAAAAAAATAAATAAATGGGATTTTCCAATTAGAACATGTTGTGTGCTGCTTGATTATGTATTAATGGGGTTAAGCAGGGTGAAGTGTGCATTCATGCAGCTGGTTTTGTTTTATCAATCTGTACTTCAACAGGTCCAATTAGAAGACGATTACACCAAAATACTGGTAGATCTGTGTGACATTTCAATTTGGTGATGCATTGATAGCCTTGATCTGGTAAAGTATGCTATAACTGGACCAAGCGGCATGAATACTCCCGACTACAATTTATTGTGATAAAGTCAATAAGTTGAGCGTGCTGATGTTATAATAGAATAATCGCAAATATCGTCATAAGTGACTTTTAAAAAGCTGTCTAGCAGCTTATCATGGTAGACAAGTGGAAAAATAGGAGCTGATTTAAAAAAATATAGGGTTTTCACTGAAAAATAAATGCCTTATCTGTGTGGCAATTAAAATATTTGTGTGATTCCAATGTGTTTTAATGCCATTTTCGGGGTTGTAAGCATATTTTGATCATTATCGGGATAAAATCATATATCCCCCCCAGGGGATGTGATTAGACATTGAGGGCGTTAAACGGCATCTATATGAAGCCCAAAAGATGACCAATGAGGGTTTATTCCAACCCTGGTGGTCATTTAGCCTCTTATACATCTTTCAAATTGCATTTCCTCAATTTGAGGAGTTACATGTGGAATGTGGGTTCCAGTATCTAAACATCCAAAGTCCTTTAGGTCTACGAACCAAGTGCCCCTGCTTTAAACAACAACAGCACCCCAGACTTGGCCACCCATCCCACTCACCTCTGGTGGAACCTATTGAAAGAGCGGAGCGCTGACAGTAAACCTCATGCTGGGATAAGGGCTTCCAGGCTGAGTGAACCACGAAGGGCTTTTTTTAAGAGTAAACAGTCAGCAGCTACACACAAACAGCAGACCATGAGATGTTCACAACATGTAATGAACCAAAGATCCTCTATAATCCACTACAGCTGAAGTCAACGGGCTCTTGATGAAGTCTGAGGAGACTAAACCAGGTGGAGGACGGGACCAGATCTCTACCCTGGGACTGCGAGGCCTCCCTTTGGCCTGGACGAAATCAAAAAGTAAACAAAGCAGCCTAATATCCCCGAAGGCAAATTAATATCTTGGACTGAGCATGTAATACAAAAGATTAAACAAACAGGAACGAGCACACTCAGCATGTGGATTTCCTTCAAAAGCATTTCCTCAGTTGTTAAAACTCATCAGGAGGTCGTTGAAAACATTCTCCAGGCCTGACATCAATCAATCCTGCACCTCCACCAGTTTCAACCGAACAGCAATTCATCAGCTGTCTTACAGGGAACAACTTGTGCAGCATGATAGGGTCGTGTGTGCAACAGCAAACTTTAAAGCCCTGACTTCCTCCCTATGCATCCCCAACATCTGCTCTGCATCTGGCTCCGACAACAAGAACCATACTGCAGCAGCTCTACAATAGTCTTCTATACAGCTTCACCGTGACACAATAGACATCAGGCAAACGAGCTGTCAAAACAAATGAGCCGATTTAATTTGAGCACAAAACCTACATTCACAAGCATTTCCCTCCTTTATAATGGTTTTACGTGTTTATTTTAGATAAGAATGAGTCATGGTTCAAATGCGCAGAAAAAAAAGACAGTACAGCCTCGTCTTTTATCTGCACTCCGGAACATTCAAATAAATGTAAATGTTATTGAAATTAAAAGCTGACATGTTGTGTCTAAAAAACCAAAGTGGTGGTCTCCTTGTGGAGGCTACACTTGTTCTGTTTTAACCATCAGGTCCTCCTCGCGTCCTCGGGGACTGAATTCCAAGGCTGAATGCCAGCATTTTAACCAAAGCTCAGCATACGGAAAAAGACTCACTTCTACAGTAAATAATACGACAGAATACTTCTCCTGCACAGAGGTTTACGTCCAAAAGATTAGAGGGGGGAAAAGAATGGAAGTAAAAACGGACAAAGGATCTAATTTAACATGGAAAACAACTTGTGAAACTTGATGGAATGACATTTAGATATGATATTTAGATGAAAAACTGAAGCTGAAACATATATATACACACACGTCCAGTACAGATTCCATATCTGGACTAGGGAAGTGTGTGATTAGTCGACGAGTTGATTAAGGGACCGTTTACACAACATCCATCCATTGTCTACCGCTTATCCTGTATTCTGGGTCGCAGGGGGGCTGGAGGCGATTACACAACGTTTTCAACATACCAGTAATACGCAAAAGTATTTTTACATTCTGTCTGTTCGGTTACATAATAATGGCATTTTTGGGGGGAAAACAACACATTTTGAAGCCGGGTTCGGGAGTGAAATAATTTGAATACGCAACTCCACAGCATGGCCGTGTAAACTAGCAAAACTGGTCCACGTGGAAATGCTGATGTTGCTCCACTTCCCACATGTGTATTACGTTAGGAGTCAAATAGCCACGCGCAAGTTAGAAGACAACATTAACCAGGGCGGATTACCGAGCTGTGTTATCTCCGATTGATGTATCAACACTCCTCTAAAAAAGAAAAGTGTAGATTTTCTGCACCGTTACTGTGATCAGTGGAGACACATTATGTACAAGAAGGTCCATCTATTAGAAAGTGGTCCTTTTTTAACCATCTCATTACGTAATAAGTCTCTGTGCTAAAGTAAAAAAAAATCTCATCGTCAGCCCAATGCTAGCAGGTGGCTGTGTCACGACCAAAACACACAGCTCTCAGCGGAGGGTCAATACATCATGTCAGTTGTCAGCCAGACCCCGAGGTTGTCGAATGCCTCGCCAGGTGGTCCATCATGTCCAAAGTCACTCAAATGGGCGCCTGCGGAGTAAATTCACTGACGTATGTTGTTTTGTCTCGCCTGGTTTCAGTCTGCTGCTACGTACGGCTCACTTACACCTGTCACCCCGAAACCCGACTAAAGTTAGAGGAAATAAACCAGAAAAAAAGTTAACCGTTGTGATGAGAAAAGTGGTGGGTTAAGAGCTGGCAACGTCAAGGATCTGGACCAAGTTAACTGGCTCTATCAGTTTGAGGATTAGCATTTTAAGACTCATCTCTGGGCCAGGATGATGATATTATATGTTGCAGAGACTGTAAAGCCCTCCGAAATAAAAGTTAAGCTGGAGGAATGAAACTGACTTTAATAGAATGTAGAAGAGTTTCCAAATGGAACAGAAACACCAAGGGGAAACCAAAAACCCTGATATGTGTTAGACAATGTGCTGCTTTATCTGCTCCTTGACCAAAGATAAAACAAATTACTAGGATAATGGATAAATTGGACATTTTAAAAGGGATGAAAAGGAAAAACAATGTCAGTTAATAACAATATGATTAGTTTAAGATTCTGGACTTCCAGATGAGACTGTGGGCTGTGTTGTTAATTAGTTAGAACATTTCCTACCGCCGTCCCGTCACCTTAAAAGCATTCACCTGGCAAAACATTGGGTGGCTTTTATTGTGAAGTCACCACATAAAAACGCGATCTATCCATTCGAGCTTAGAACTGACCTGGATTGTTGATCGAACATGCAGTACAAAACAAGGGGTCATTTTTGAATATTTTGCAAGGAGTAAAGGAACAAGAAGGATTAGTCACAATAAGATGTTGGGTGAAGTGTTGCATTGCCTCAACAAGGTATTGTTTGGTTGCACCATCTAGAGAATCACCAGAACCGGTGGTTGCTGCCTGGATTGAACAGTGGCATCGGGTCACATTTAAAGGTTGGCGTGTTTATACCTGTTGTGAATGGAGAGGGGCATGATGTGCTAAATTGTACAAAAGAGGATAACAGTAAACGCTTCCAGACAATCTCTCTGCTTGAAAGCATTCACAATGCACGATGAGTTAGCGGTCTAAAGTGCAAACCCTGACTACTTTCATACCTTTGCACACTTGGTCAATCACTGTGTTGCAGTGGATCTGACTGGCACAGGAAGTAAACATGGACTCAAGCTGTTGCCTAGCAACGCAATTCCATTGAAATACGGAGGTGTATTCAGACAACATGCCTACATGTTTTACAAACTCGAAAAACAGTATGAACCTGGAGATGAGGAAGAGATTTGCAATGAAGAGCCATGTGGAGTTACTGACCATCAGGAGTGGGTCCCCATTTCATTCCTATTCAAGCACAAAGATAACAGCAACCGGCAATATTCCTGCCGCCAGTTTAAGACTATTCAGCTGATCGGTTGCCGGCACCAACAAAGGCAGTGAAGGAGATGACTGCAAGCTAGGAAACATATATGTAAACCAGGCAGAATTTGGAAAAGCACCACCTCGTGCATTCATCCGAAATCTCATCAAAATGTTGCATCAAAATGACATTTCTTTGCCTTCTATGATCACAAATGAGCAAAGGAAACGGTTTTCATTATGTCCGAAAGAAACCAAAACAATTATTTTAAAATTCCAAGCTTTACAAAAACAGTCATGTTCACAAACATAGTGAGTGAGTCAACACGACAGCAATAAAGTGTGTTGTTGCGAGTGGCTTTCCCCATCGACTTGCTTTACTGTAGCAGTAGAATACCGGTGAACCACCCTGACAGTCCAGACTCCAGGATAGAAAATTAGTGACAGTAAAAACATTCTCCAGTTGCTGGCCCTCTTCCCAGAGTCATAAAAGTTTAAAGGTGTTCATAATTGCTAACACACCTGTAAGGGTCCGGGCTCGTGTTCCTTGGATGTTTATATCTGGGCCCCCTTCTTTTTCCTCTCCACTTGAAGGCTGAAATAGCCACATGTTTTCTATTTAACTGTTTTGCTGTTTAACTTCAGTCTTTGCTCTTTCGCTTGTTTATAGATGAAGTACTGTCTCTTGTCATTTTACCATTCTAAAGGACAACACCATAAGAACCCCAGAAGATCCTTAAGAACTGGTCTGGGGAAACCCACCATCTCTCTGATTTGACAACCAAGGTTGATATCAACCCAACAACATCTGGACCTCAACAGCTGTGGAATAGACCGAGAGTGAGCAGCGTCTCTTCGTTTTCTTTATTCCCGAGAATCTCTTGGCCTTTCTGCTTTGGAAACATCCCCCAGAGTTATTCTTTTTGTTGCCATTTTCCAATAATTCTGTTTCACATTGATTCCTGGCTGTATTTTGTGTTTATCACATTAGCTGTTATTTATTGTTATTGCCTCTTAGCACTACATAACTCTTTCAAAACGTGAGGGGGTGGAGGACTGAAACACATTAAAACTAGAGAGATGCATTGATTAAAGAGACGAATGGCTGACTTGTCAAAAAAAAAAATTCAAAATATCTTCCAGAGATCATTGTTCTGGTTACAGTTCACTCGCTCATATGACAGAGAACTTGTTCACCTTTTTCTATCGTCTTGAAGAAAAATTTCACCCACGAAATGACCATTTGTTTATCAATTACTCACCCTATTACTTTGGATTTTAAAGGTGTGTTTACACCAAATGCAATGCACATAAAGTCAGTGCAAATAGAATAGACACAAATTTGCACTGGGCAGATGATGCCTACCTCTGATCAATCCAAACTAAAAAAAACATGCCTTCAGATTTTATACAAGTTGCCACCATTACATAGTTATTTGGGAATCAAGTCTATCTGGGACTAACATGTACAAAGCTGCAATAGTTGTTATTTCGGCCATGATGGAAGGATGAAACCTGGTCAGTGGCTACATGAATGCAAGCCCCCTCCCTCTCCAGTGCGTATAGCACAAGTGATGTGGATAAACACAAATTATCTCGCGGTCAAACTCACGCAAATAATGTGAGGCAAAAAAATTAGTCATGCCTCTGCGACAAGCAAAGAATAAAAAGTCTTACATTGATTGTTACATTGAACAACAGCAAAACTATAACAGAACATCAGTTTACAGACGGTCATTCTAGTGTAGTTTAATCCAAGTCTCATTTATCCTATCATAACTTGCACCAAACAGATGCATCTTTGCTGAAACTTTGCTCTTTTCAACACTTCCTACACGTCTTGACTAGCACGGAGGAGCGGCAGGCCTACGCACACGTGCAACCGTTTATGTGTTTTAAATTGTCAGGTTGTAGCTTTGGTTATTTGTGTGAAACACTGCTTCATACATTGCTTCAGGTGCTTTGCTTTATGACACAAGTTTTGGCAAAACTATATAAATATTTTAGACCTAAATTAGACCTAAATGTGCCTAAAATTGATGCAGGTGAGAAATCTCAACACAGATGTCTTTCAACACTTGGCATGGTAGGAAACTGTGTGGTAACTGCAGTGGGCGCGATCCAATCTATTTCCCTTCCTGCCAAATATTAAGGATAATTGAGGAAGAAAAAAAATATATTATTTAGGCTGCAGGAGTGCAACTGTAAATTCTGCCTGTCAATATGCCAATATTTCACATCTAATCACCCATTCCACTTATTTAAATCAATACAAAGACTCGACGGAGACACTAGGTGCGTTTCCATCAGCTGTTTAGATGCGCATCTAGATGTATCGCATCGGAAAATGATGATGGAAACGCCGTGATTCGCATTAAAATCCCCTGATTCGCACAAAATGAAATACGCTCGCTATGGCCGGGTTTTGGTTGATTCGAATGGGATGGAAACAGCTGTATGCGAATCAAGTGTGACGTAGCGCACTTTCACCCCGACTGCTTCCGGTGTTTGCGGGTCACTCAGAAGACAACAACATGGCGGATAGCTCAAGATTTCTGTGGACGGAGGATGAGGTTATAAGTTTGTTAAGACTGGTAAAAGAAAAAAACATCATTGCGATCCTGGACAGCAAACACCAAAGAAACGACACCATATATCAAGAACTGTGTGGGGAAATGCTTCAATTGGGGTTCGATAAACCATGGACGGCCTGCAGAAACAAGTGGAAAAGCCTCAAACAAAAGTACATGACAGAAAAACGGATGCTGAGCCGAAGTGGCTCGGGGTCGAAAACAAAATTTAAATATTTCAAAGAGATGGACGACATCCTTGGGCAGAGGCCGAGTGTTACATCTCTGTCGACGATGATAAACAGCAGCAGCGAAGGTCAGTAAGTTAAAGGTCTGCTAACGTTTAGGCTACCCTGTTGATACCGATCATCCACGACCGCCTGTAGGATTATGGAGGGCCACCCCTTTCGGTTTACGTAGTCCCGGTATCCGTCGGATGGAGGGAGTACAGGGATATGGGTGCCATCAACCGATGCGTACACTTGTGGCACAAGGTGCCTTGTCGCGTTGCGCTGCGCAATTTGCTGCGCCTCGGCCACATCTGGGAGTCTGATGAACTCCTTCATCATTTCGGCTTGTATGGCCCGGCATACGGCATAGAGGGACCGATGGACGCTGGTTTTACTTACACCGAATACCTCACCCACCACTCGGTATTCGGCACATGTGGTCAATTTATATAAGGCAATAGCGATGAGTTTATCTGTTGGGATAGGACGCCGTCCTGGCCATGGCATGGGGGCAACTAAAGGACCAATTCTTCTGCACAGCGTCTCAAAGGTGGCACGGGACATGCGAAAGTGTGACAGCCAAAGGTTAGGTGTGAAATGCTGGCCCACCACCACACTCCAAAAGTCCCTCTGACGCCTCCTTTCCCACTCATAGGGGCGTCGGCGGCGGAGACGGTTCTCTCGCTGGGCCAGGGCATTAATTAAGGCAGCTTGCTGTCTTCTCCTCCTGACAGCCCCTCTAATGGCCAGGACCAACTGCGCCGCAAGATCGAGCACCACTTGAGCGAGTGTAATTAATGACTGAAGTCCTCTCTCCATTGTAAAACATCAAAACACCACATCAAAACACCACATCAAAACACCGGCAGGAAGACGACGGAATGTTTACAGGCTGGTTGCCATGCCAACCCGCGGAAAATCTCGCGTGACTTAGAAAACTCGCGCGAATTTGTAGTTTTCACCAAAGTCCGTTCTTTTGATGGAAACACACATGATTCAAATTTCTTTTAATGCGCATTTCCCAGTAATTCGAATCACTTTGGATGGAAACATGGCTACTGTTGCGCTACGTATGAAGTTATGCAACACAGTAACTATTAAAATATTATTTTACCGATTTTTTTTGCTGCGTAATGTTTTAAATCCTAACAGGAGCTACTTAGTGTTGTGATCTATGCTTTTTCCCCGTTAAGCTATGTTGGACAACCAAATTCATTTGAAATGAGCAGAAAGTCAGAAATGTTCAAAGACGAGAAGCATCTTAGCTTTTGAACAACATTCTCATTCAAGACACTTGAACATCAGGAAGGAGGGGATAAGGAAATCATTTATCACCAAATGCTGCTGCAGGACTCTTCTGGTTCCAGTTTCACGAACAGAGTCCTCAGTTCATTTATTTAAACTAAGCTCTGTGTACAGTGAGACATACGTTTCAATTTCACATGGAGTATTGACTGATGTATTTTATATCATAGATCAGAATCGCTTAAACTTGTGTTGACCACAGATCTTGTTTCAAGACCCGTTCAAAAAACTCTTCTTTGAGACGAAGGAGCCAGAAGTGCAAACTCTATTCCAGCTGAAAAACAAACTACATTGGTTGATCCTGTAAAAAGAGGTGAAAGCACTGAGTAATATCACCCCTGACCTGAAACCTCAGTCACTCTGAAAAGCCCGGAGAGGGAAGCAGATCGGATTATTGGTCCGTCCGAAGTAATCACATAAAATCTAACCTATAATCAGTGTCCGTCCAACGGCTGTTAAACGTGTTTGTCTGAGAGGAAAACGGAGCCAATGAAGACGAAGAGAAAAAAAGAAAAGAAAGAAAGATAGGTTGGTTATTACGAGTCATTACTGAGTGGTCGGGCAGAACCCACAGACATTCCTCCTGACAAAACACACTCACACTGTGGTTGTCAACTTTCTGCTGTCTCTGCAGATTTTGCACTTTTTTTTTCCTGTGCATGTTTAAGGGACACTTAACAGAAAAAAAGTGGACAGTTTATTCTCTCTGTGACTCTTTGTCTTTTCCATATGTGCCTCTTTTTGGTGTGTCTGCCCTTTTCTGTACATCCTGTCTGTGCCTCCGTCTCTCTCTCTCTCCCAGCAGATGGATGGTGGGTGGTCAGTAAAGGGTTAAGTGCTCTGCTCCATAAACTCTGCTTTAAGAGTCTGCTGGAAGCTACTGGTTCAGCCTTTAAATACAGTCATTTGACACATCCCAACAGGGGCTTGTGGCAAAGAGCGGCTGCTGACCCAAACTCAGGCTTTGAGACGAGCTGGTGTGTCGCTGTCACTCTGCTTTGGACAGCATGAAGGCTCTCTTATTCACCTGTATGCTGGTGCCGTGGCTGTTGGCAGCCTCAGCCAGGAGGCTTGACCAGGACTCGCAGCTCATACCGGGATCTCTACCTGGCAGGGAGCTGAATGGATACTTCACTGACCATTTGAAATCAAGGAGGGCTAGGGTAAGTGCTTTATCATTCATGTAATGCTTCCCTGCCAAAAAATAAATACATGTTCTCTTCAATAAGTCATTGAACATCAAAATTAAATGAATTAATTAGTTAAATGTACTTTTTCTGTTTTGTCAGCAAATAAACTGTGTGACAAGGATACATTAATAACACTATTAAAACAATATGCATTACTGTGTATAGAATTAAAATCAAACCGTTTTTTTCGCACTCCAGTAAATTTGAGCACAGAGACACAATGCCAAGTTTTTGGTCAGAGAAATTCTGCCAACAGAGTGAGATGAGATCTTTCAAACAGATGAAAAAGATAAGGAATAAGATGTAAAATTAAACTTTACTACTACCCAGAGACAATTACAACATGCTCAATAGTCAATATTCAAAATCAATTACATTACTGTCAAAACTAATATTGCATCTTGTGGTTTAGTTCATTTGTCTTGTCCAACTAGCCAATAACAGAAACTGTCAGCACTTGACTTCCTTGTCCTCCTCTCAGAGATAATAATTCATTCAACACACACACACACACACACACACACACACACACACACACACACACACACACGCGACCACACTAGCTGTCGACTAACCAGTCTAACCTCTTCAAGAAATATTTGGACAAACCAAAAACCAAACTCTGGTCTAGTTTATCCTTCAGAAAACACTTCTGGAAAAGGAAAAACCCACAAACAGTCCCGAGAACTAGATGGACCAGCTGTTCTTCATACAAGCCTGTCAGTGCCAGACCCTCAAGAGACAGGTCCCATGCACTCTGCCGCCACAGTTAACCACAAGCTTTATCCAGGCTCACTTTTTGGATTCTGTTTCTTCCCTTTGATTGGTTTGAGGGCCACTCAGTTAGTTCACAACCCAGCAGCAGGGTTGGGGATGCTCAGGGATCCTTTGATTGGTTACAGCCACTGAATCCAGACCTTGATGACTAAATTAAATAAAACTAACCAGACCTATGGTGATGTAGGGATCAAACGCTCACGAGCGGTTTGTTTACTGGTGGCAGATTTGATTCCTTCTCTCTGGTTTAAATGTTTGAAAAGATGTTGTGGTTGTAACCCTGCAGATAAATCCACTGCAGCCAACGGCTTCTTGCTAATACAAGTTACCCAGCCACCACAGTTAATTAAACAATTTGGAGCCCAAAAGAATCTCAGCCCAGGAGGCTCTAAAGGATCCTGGGTTCAGGTGTTAAGAACGCACAAAACCTTGAAACCAACCCGATTCCTCGCTGGCTCCTTCATGACCATCGCAACAATATCACAAAGCCCAGCCACGGGTCTCTGAGGACAAAGACACGTCTGAAAAGATGTATTGACCAGGTGCTCTATTCACAACAGACGTATAAGTCATCGCCATGAAAATAAACAACTTCCTCAACATAGCAGTTCAGTGTAACTAGAATTATTTACGCAGGCTGTGGTCAGTCGTCAACCAGTAGCTGTGGAACACGATGTGGACCGCTACGTAAAAGCCCTGCGAGCAAATAACGATGGGTTGGTTGATAATAAGGGCACTGAATGGAGTCAGACCAACAGCAGAACGATGTCACAAATCGCAGCCTCCTCATTAATTTCGCTCACACTCTGTGGGGGGCATCTAGGCCCCCCTCCCCACCCCCATTGTTGGCACAACGGGGGTCCAGATGCAGAGACTCTGGCCAGAGGGATGCAGGAAATAAAAGTTGAACCCGACTCAACCTCAAAATATCATCCAACAACTGCACTGGCCAATTGAATACAGCCAAGCATACATTCCTTCTAGATGAGTTTGTACATGTGGAATTCTACGGATCATCTGGAGAGAGTGTAAACAAGAGGATTAAGTTATTATCAGCATGATAAATTGCCAGAGTTTAAAAAAAAAATGTGGCTCAAACTCGTAACCTGCTGTACAGTATTGTTTAAACTCATAGTTCTGTTGAGTTCCTGGATCATATTTCATCTTCTCACCCTTTAACACAGTGGTGTTTACGGTCTGAATGCTCACTTAGCTTTAATTATCACCTTCACTGTTTACAATTCATTCTCAACTAGATTTAATAGAGACCATCTTGCGAAGGAACCACAACAGTCACAGCCTTAAATCAGGCATCCCCCCTTTCACACTTCCTAAACCTCTACTCCAAGCGCCCTTGCTCGGACCACACCAGTCTTGGAACTCCGCCTTTATTTTGATCTAAACTACACACCTGTAAAGTTTACTGACAGCATCTTGTACAACTGTGACATTATTCGATTTTTATATATTAAAACCTGGCAAAGTATTCAGAAGTGCTTTGTTGGTAGTGGCGTCTCCACGACTCCCAAGGTGAGAAAACCAACCACTTGCTTCTGTCGAGGCTGGTAAATATCGCCATAGTCACCATCAGTGCGTAAATTGTATTTTCAAATACAACAGGGTTTATCCCCGGTCTGCCTGCCGGTAGCAGAGAGAGTAAACTACCATGTTAGTGTGTCTAATTTGACACGGCGCAATGTGCAAGCCAATTTCCAGCCCCCTAACCCTTGCAGTGTCAATGTTTCCCTCTAGCAAATGGGATGTCCCTTATATGAACATGCCATGTTTTCCCTTGCAGAGGGCGCTGCCTCCTATTGATGAACCTGATGACAGCCTAATCGAAGAGGCAGGAGATGCTACTGGTAAGAGAAACACATGTTTACCTCATGTAACAACATCCAATTTAAAGAATGATTTCTCGGGAGAAGTTAATCTGGGTTGTGTTGGCTTTGAACCCAGACGCCACACATTGCCAAACACCAAATAAAATAGCTTGGTGTCGGTGTTTGTAGGGTATCTGTTCCTTTAGGTTCTGACAGGAAGTTGAATAAGATGAAAAAAAGTCAAATTATAACTCATGAAAAACTTGGAAATGTAAGATAATTGATCAATCAATGATCAGGAGATTAGGGGTCTTTAAAAACAAAAATAATCTTCATCTAATATGCGACAATTTCCCTTAACATGCACTGGATGTTTGTGTTGCAGACCTGCCCACCTGCCTGCTGTGTGTGTGTCTGACTGGTTCAGTGTACTGTGAGGAGGTCAGTCCAGACATGACCAGCGTTCCCAGCTTGCCTAAAGAGACAGCCTACCTGTACGCCCGCTTCAACAAGATCAAAAAGATCAGCACCAAAGATTTTTCCGGCATTGGTGAGTCCGGAAAAAAGTCTGTCTGCAAAAAGTCTGTCCGCAATCACTGCAACTGTTTTATTGGATGTGTAGCTGGCAGCGGTTACAAATACGTAGTGAAAAATAATATTTCATTCAGATTTTTTTCCCATCTATCAACAGTGACTCTGAAGAGGATCGACCTGACGGGGAACCTGATCTCAGAGATCGAAGATGGGGCGTTCGCCAAGCTAACCGCGCTGGAGGAACTGTCTCTGGCTGAGAACAGACTGGTCAAACTTCCTATGCTCCCTCCCAAACTCACAACCTTCAATGCCAACCACAACTTCCTCAAAACCAAGGGTGTCAAAGCTAACGCTTTTAAGGTACACATCATCACCTCTTCCATCTTTTTCAATTAGGAACCCCATAGTAAGGTTGGTGACCGAGGTAAATCAAGGAACAGTAAACACACGTATTTGTTTATTGTCAAGTACTTCGATGGTAGAGCCAAACTGACAGTTAGCCATGAGATCTCTGCTCAGCAGTGTAATGCTGTGTTCACACCAAACTTAGAACAAGTTTTCACCTCGCATAACCCATGCAAAGTTGTTCATAACGTCACCCCGAGGTGATAACAAACAGAAGTAAAAAGATGCTGAAATAACTACGAGGCTGATTTATAAAAAGTCCAAAGTCATGGTTTGTCTGTCCGCAAGACTTTTAAAATGCTTGTTTTCTGAATGGAGTTTGGCTCTATCAGAGGTAGGCTATGCTAACATTGTAGCTGCTCCATCAACACTCCAAATAGGGTAATCTAGACATAAATACGGCAGCAACCTTGTTGTTTGTACCATAGACAGTCTCTGGTTTCTCCACATAGTCTGGTTCGGCCTCTGGACTAATATGAGGTTCTATCGTAGACCTTTGGGAGACCACAGACTGCTACGATGTTTAGTCTCCATTTCTGATTTAGTGACGACAGGAGGAGAATCTCAACGCTGATTGGCTTTGACTTCACACTTCATGCCAATTTCTCGCTTGAGTTGAAATATTTAAACTTGAAAAATGTTGCGCATTTGTCTCATGCTCGCCCCCCTGACACGACCGGTACTAATTTGTGTCCTCGCATTGTCTTTGCAAGCAACAGTCTGTAATGCAACTTAATGCAGACACCCGCACCCTCGGCAAATATTATACCACATACTACATGCTATGCAATTATATTTTATGTTGCTGTACAACTTTTTAATGAAAACCATTATAGCTTGGATGGAGCCTATACTTTCTCAGTACAGAAACACCTACATTAGTTTGATAGTTCAACATTTTGGAAAATACCATTATTTTCTGAGTTTGTGGTTCTATGGGGAGTTACATGTTGGAACTCTTTTTTGACCATATATCCATCCACCCTGTACTTTTGTACAGCAGCAGCTGCGGCTATAGCACAGATTGCCTGTTACATAATTTGTGAGTGTTAGTATTTATGCTAAGCTAACCACATCTTGACTCAATCACAAAAAGAAAAGGTGAAATGGAAAAGCATATTTCCCAAAAAGGTTAACAGATCCATATAAAACAGATCTATTCCTGAAGTATATCTGGTTTATAGCCAGGCATGCTGGGAATATGTCCAAATACACTTTGAAACCACATGTGGTGTGAATTTGTTTCCCCAACAGAAAATGACCAGACTGGTCAACCTGTACCTGGCTGACAACCAGATAGAAGCTGTTCCACACATCCCAGACAGTGTTCGGACCTTACATCTCCAGGTTTGCATTTTGCTTAAATACTAGTAAACTGACATCAGAAACTATTGATCCTCGAAATTACTGTCGAAGTTGTTTGATCTAAATTTAATTTGAATGGATTTTAATTTCTCATGATGCTGAGGATTTTGACTAGCAGCTGAGATTTTATTCACTCTGGTACAGCCTTGACGTCGTTTCTTTTTCCTGCAGAACAACAACATCACTGAGGTCAACATAGACACCTTCTGCAGGTCCAATGACACCTACTTCCTACGACTGAACCTTAATCAGGTCCGTTTGGACGCCAACCCCGTGGTGCTGTCCAAGTACCCCGACAGCTTCACCTGCATGAAGGTACTGCCTCTTGGACGGTACCGCTGAGGAGGCAGGAACTTTATTGTAGCCCCTTGGTGGGGATAAAGGTGTCAATGTAATACTTCAGCAAACCTACAAACAGTTTTTGACACTGTCAGGTCGACATGAACCCATTCGCTGTACTGAAGGTGTAGAACTGAAGGAGCTTCTCTGTTCTGGCCTTTTTTTTTTTAGATCTACTGACCGGTGGGGAGTACCAGCCATTTAAACATCTGCAGGGAATTAGTCCAAAACCACCTGAGAAACAGTGTGAAGGCCTCAGTATGCTTCAAACGTACGACTACTAGATATGATATATATCATCATCACTGAAAGGCAGGGTGAAAAGCAGTCTGCATCACACAGACTCCCTGACCTCCCTCCAATAACTTTGTGACTTCTGAATCGTGTTGTAATCTCGACACATTGAATCGTACAAACGAGGATAATGCTTTTCTCAACAGCATGTATGATATAAACTCAGATGATCCCAAGAAAAGTGATGAAAGAGCAAGAGAAGGTTGTTCGTCTGCCTACTTTCACACCACCATACTCCTGGCCAATCACTGAATACAGTTGTACAATTTGTCAGATTATTCGTTTTGGGAAAAAAAAAATCTGAGAAAAAAGAAATCCCCCCAAATAAACAAAGCTTTTGACTTCGCCACTGGAAAGGGGGCTTTAGGTGATGTTCATAAATTAGAGCTACCGATTGAAGCATATTGAAACCTTTACAACGAGACTGTAAGTGACTAATAGCCGAAAAGATTCCGGCCACCCTCCCTTCCATAGGTGACGTGACGCCAGTAGAACTGATATAATGAACCCTTGAATGAGTAGGAAGCATCAACACCTCTACAACAACAGTCCAGTTTATCGTTTCATTTCGACCTGACACTGTGCTACCTACAGGAATAAAACTACACAAACTGTTTGTAACTTTTAACCAACAACAGGCGCAGCCTCAAGCCATGTGTACAACTATGTGTACTTTAAAACACACCAGGCAAATGTTTTCACACTCTTTGTGAAACAAACTTTAAAATCAAAGTATTCCATTACTTTAAGTAACCATAAGTACTAAATTTAAGAAGATATTTCAAGATATTATTACATCGTTCTTGCTATAGCTGCCGTTTTTGCTGATCCAAACAAGTGTCTTGTATTTGTGTAAAACCTCTTCTGTCCAACAGGTGCTTTAAATGGACCCACATCTTTGGGTTTTTTTAGCTTTGAGATTCTTTGTTGTCAGACTGTAGATCCCAGCCGACAGCTGATGCACATTAGATTGTCTTGGCATGTCAGCAGAAATAATCTGTTAATTGTTTTCTCTCAGAAAATGACTGTAAATGAAATGAACATAAACTCTGGGTTTTACTCTGCCATTGTGTGAATTCATTTTTCTTTGAATAATTCAATTTAAAAAAAGTCTCTCTACGAAGCCAATGGCCATGTAGGCTTATCCAACTGGGGGCTTTCTTTAGCATTTTGTGACTTAGCTTCACTTTGTTTTGTTATTTTATTTATAGATTCCAGTTGAAGTTAACTGGGGAACAATGTATCTATGAACTATAGTAATGTGAAAGTTACTCCTTTGTATTTTGTCTGTTTTAAAATGTCTTGCTTGTGTCCCTAATGCCTTCCTTCCTGTAATAAAGATTACTTTTGAAATTATTACTTATGTGAATAAGACAATTGTGGACTGGAAGATGTGTATGTGACATGGCTGGTTTTTAAATATTTTAATAAAGTTACATTTTTAAATTAAAATGTTTTTAGAACTAATGTTGGAGTCTGCTTCACGTGTATACATGTTATTGTTGTCACATTTATTGTAAAGTACTGGCAGAAAAGAAAACTAAAATGATGCTTCACACAGGAGGTTTTGGTGATGGCGGCACCACAACAATAGCAGAGAAATGTTTTATACGGTCTCATATTGTGTTTACTGAGATAATAAATCAAGAGAGAAGCAGGGTCATTTTCTCATAGACTTAAATGCAAATGGCCTTCTTAATTTAACCAGGGGAGTTTAAGGCACTTCCACATTGGCTTCACTTTTTAGAACCAGAGCTTTCCGCCTGAACTGCATTCAGTTTAGTGTCATCACCATACACCAAAGGACCACATACAGCTTAATCACCCGTTATATCCAAAGCCCCACAGGTGAACCTTGCAGGTGTAAATGTTCATGAGACTGCACAGTACATATTACACACACATATACATACACACTTCACCTGGATATTCAGAAAGTTGCTGGCAAGCAAGACAGGGAACTTTGCTTGGGTGGAGTTTGTGTGGAGGATTTATGACAAAGAACCTGTTGGACATTTTTCTGATAGTACAACGAAAACTGTACACACTTCAGTGCTGCGTTTACAGCTCTAACGTTACTGCTGACTTCATTCTCATAGCATATCCACAATCTTTCTCTCTGGATCGAACGCTCACTAATGCTACAGCGAACGTGCAATACACTGGTGGAAACCTTGACAGGCAGACACACAGATGACAAGATGGTAGCTTAACCAAGTGAGGTGCTGGAGACTTACTGGGAATGTGGCACACGTGTTTATGCCAATGCATGTCACTCGTAAGGGAGATTTTGCACTGCAGCTAATGATGGATTTAACCTGACTGTGCATTGGTTATCGTTGCAGCTGGATGTGCTTGTTTAAGCACTTGAACCACAGCATCCCCGCATGCACACTAATCCTGAAGGTTGACGGTTAATGAAAGGTTAAGGAGTTACTAGAAATGTCGGTACAGAAACATCAAAGAGCAGTGCAGTGAAAAAAAAAAAACGGTTACACCGTTTGCCCACAAGAAAGTGTGGAAGAACTTACTGCATTACACCGTTTCCCATGGCTGACTGTACAGTCTACGGATGTTTGTGTCTCTGTGTGCAGAGGCAGTTAACACTAATGTGCACTCAATGGAGAAATGCCATTCAGTGATTGGCCACATGCTTGTAAATGTCTGCGGTTTGTAACTAAACCTGTGCCGGTCAATGTTGTACTAAACAACTAACAAAAATGTTAAGATTCCTGGATTTCTATAATTTTGTTTATTCATCTAAAAACCATGTTCATGTCCCGTGCTTCATTAAAAGCACCGTCCCCATTACAGCCGAACAGTTACAATGGGAGTTACATTTTTCCATAATAACGCTCGAGAAAATGCAACTAAAGCAAAATAAGCGTTTAGAGCACACAGGCCAATATGGAAAATGTGGGTTAATCCTCTTTGATCACAGCCAACTTGGCAGAACTTTACATTCTCCAAGCAAACAGCAGAATAGGTTCCATATTGCTTCTGCAGCTTGATTTACTATTTGATATTTTACTGCTACCTAAAGCCCTACACTGATCTTTACCATGAAGCCACACAAATTCAATCTATCTTTGTTTTCCTACCCTTTCACCAGCCTGAATCTATGCACTTCATATATAATACTGATGGGAGGTGATTTGGAGGTGAAATCGTATCTTCATGGTGTACATGAACCTGCCAAATGTTTTTGCCAAAAAAAAAAATAACGTATCCCTCTGGATTGACCCTCTGACCTCTCCGTTGGGCAAGACAACAAGGCTCCACCATTGATGGATGAGGGTGAAACCCAGCAGGGATCAAGCAGATTAAATCCAGCCCAAAGTTCCCGTTTCAGGTCTATCTGCCCAAACACTGACTGATGGACCATCTGCTCTGAAAGAATTCAGGACGGACTCATTTTGTCTCCCACAAATGATGTAATTGAGCAACAAGTCAAAAATGTACCCTTGTGTTTCTTCGACTCAGGGAAAACTCAGAAACAAATAAAGCTGTTTAGCAAACGTGATCGGAGAAGAAGAGAGGACCAAGCTGGACCAAACCCTCCGCATATAAGGGGTCGACCGATATGGCTTTTTCATGGTCACCACAAATTATTACTTACCAATTATCTAAGAGAGCGATAACCAATATTTGTAGGATGAACTGTGTCTAAGGTGTCCAAAGTTAGTGTAAATTCAAGTTTCGAGGATGAGTTTGCCAGTTTAAAGGTGTTTTCTTCAGGTGCAAGTGCGTCTTCACTGACCTGGAAGTGCTGGAAGGTTCTGTGCCGCTCGTCACATCTGTCTGAGAAAGTCCTGAAAGTCCTGAAGAACAGCAGGAGATCTCTGCTCTCCTCCACCCTGGAATGACATCGCACACGTGGTTTATTAGTTATGCCCCCTCAAAATGGATTATTGGAATTGTTGATCTGTCGATTCATGACAAAATATGCACAACAAACGTGACAATATAAATACGTCGCTGAAATGGAAAAATGGAGAGCAATATTTAGTATATTAACAATGAACTGGGTCTCAACTGCAGCCTTAAAATGTATAATATTGCAATACGTTGGCAGATCAGCAGCAGCTTTAATCCTCCATCTGTATCTCCACAGGATGTGTTCAGGTACAGCATTGAGCGTAGGTCATCTGCGGTTTGGCAGAACTTACAATAGAACCAAATACATAAACGACGGCCAATACGCTGAACTCAAGGCTTCAAAACCGTTATCCAGAAACCAATGGATGACATCACGGCGACTACGTCCACATGTCATATTTATGGTTTATGAATACATGGCGAAAGTCAAAAACGAATAAATGTTTTATGTTTATTTAACAAAAAACAAAGGACAGTTAAAATTGTTGGGGATGGCTTTAGTTTTGCAGGCACTGTATTAGGTCATAAACAGTATTGGATACAATTTCAACCTGCAGGTGGCAGTAGAGGAAAGGTCAGGAGATTTTATGAAGATATATTGTCTGGGAACCATAAACGTCTGACTTTTAATACAATGTAAAAACTTTGTAATCAAGAGATAACTGCTCACTCAACGACAAACCAAACTTACAAACCTGGTGACTTAAATTAGAAACAAGAGTGTCTTTAAAATGATAATTGGAATGATATATCCAATAAGTTGCATCTCCAAATGCAACTTGGTTACAAGCAAAATTACTAAAAGTTCCTTCATTATATTCAGTATTCTGCATATCACAATGGCAACAGCAGGTTCATTGTCTGAACGAGCCTGGGACATTCTGTTGCAGGCTTTCCAGAGTTTTCCATGGGGCCCAGGGCTAGACGGCAGCCGGGTGAAGTTTCCAGATGACTGTTATTCCACACAGAGCTGATGGAAATATGGCAGCACACTCCCATATAATGGCGCACTACCAAAACAAGACAGAGATAAAGAGCGACTGATCCCTGGTCTATATTGTTGTACTGAACCGATGCGATCCTTCAAGGTCTGGCGATGTTTGACTACATCAGTGAGGAGCAAATTAAACCGAGTTAGACGCAGAAACCTTATCATGCAGCGACTTTAATGAGATGTTCAGACTTTGAAAGTTGTTGTGGCTCCAGTTCATCATCCACAAGAATTCATAACATTTATTTGCAGCAAACAGTGGAAAAACAGACCAAATTAAACATGAAACACTTCTTGGATGCTCTGTGCTGTGTGTATTGGTTGGCAACGTCCAGTCCTCCAAACATGAGGCCTGTCACTTTAAATCAACATTTTAAAACTAATCATCAACATTTGCTTGAATACACTTGAACACAACACACGTGGCCTCCTAAATCCTTATTGTTTAATTTACATTGAGATCACTTGAAGTGCCTTTGACAAAAATTTGGGGTGTTGATTATCTGTAATGAAGAAAAACAAAAATATCCTAGTTGATTGACAGGGAAAGGGGAATGTAAGAGTATTTTGGGAACGCTCCTGCAGCAGTTCAAGGAGGTTGACATGTTTACCACACAGCTAAATTAGTGGAATTTTTACTGCAAGTGTGTGTTTGTGTCTTTAAAGCAACAACTGGCTTTAAAGTCAAACTCCATTTTAGCCATCTCCTGCTCGGCAGAGTTTGGCCTCACACGATCGGCCTGGCTTGGACCAGGAAACGCAAACAGACTGGATCAGTGTTTCTTCAACGGGGAACTAATGGTTCATGACTCAGCCTGCTTGGATTCCCCACATGACAAGAGAAGCGCCATGTTTTCATGGCAGAGGTTCATAAGGAAGTTTGACATAATCCAGTCCGCAAAAGGCCCATCCCACAATGCACTGCTTCAACGATGTTTCCACACTGCAGTCACTGGGCTGCAAGGGTTTTTCAACTGTACTGCTAATAAAAACAAAAGTTGGATTAAAAGTAAGACGCTATTTCGTGTAAAAACAACGTGCGTCCACATTAGCGTTTCTAGTTCCCACCTCCTCTGTATGTTAATACAGCTGACTTCTCGATTTAGTTCTCTCTCTCTCTCTCAGCAGCAGTGTGTCACGATCATTATCTCCAGTATTTTTCCGTCTGTTTTATGCCAGATTCTACAGACTGGACCGTACAATCCAGATGTGGTTTGGCCTCTGATATAGAGCAAATCAGACTTCTGCTCTCCAGTGGGATCCATTAACAGAACAGATGCTTTCTGACAGACTGTGGTGATTGTATATAATAATATCTCTATCTTTCTAGCTCGTAAAGCCCTCAAAAACTTTGTGTCAGAACTTTTTTTTTTACCTAACATTGTTTTTTCATTGCAAACAATAATTGTGTTCGTAAAAAAAAAAAAAATACATGACGTCACCCTTTTTTCCAACACACTTCAACCTGTTGAGAACAGCAGAGGAAAACTACATTCATAAAGAAATATGTAACTAAAACTGTTGCAAGGCCGAAATGCATTCATGTGGAACCCCATTATCATTGTAAAAAGCTCTCTGGGATAATTGGTTGTCAGGGCTTTTAAACCAAGTGGACTTCGAGTCTGAGAAACAAATAAAAAGTCAGTGATGCTATGCCAACTCAGGTGAAATCCTCGAGGGCAGTGGAAAATGTACAAACCTCCAGCTCAGCTTACCATCATTAATAAATGATCATGGAAATAGAGCAGATGTACTGTTGTGTGAGGTGTCTGAGGGTCAGGGTCTTAGGAGGCATCCCTGCCAGGTGGCTGAACCCAGTCCAACATGACGATATTGGGAGCCTGTGTGGGATGCCACACACCCCGGAGCTGATCTCCTCATGGAAAAATAGAGGACTATCTTAGAGTTTGTTTTGGGTGAAACATGTTGAGACTGAAGAGCTCCCACCCCCCTTACTTTATACATTTTAAAATGTCCTGCTCACCAATATCTTGGTCACTGTTCTATAATCTAGAGCAAAGACCATGCCGTTTTTAAAAATGGTGTAATTCAATATTTCTGCATGGGTTTCCTTAACAGTAGGAATTTGCATAAACTGGGTAAGACTGTAAAGCTGAGACTGTTGTGTATCCAATAAACTCAAGTGTATTCATGTGTGATGATGTTAGAAGCCATCTTACATCATGAGACTGTGGCTAACCTCTTTTTCAAATCAATCTTCAGGTTGCCAGCTTTCAGATGACGTATACCACTTCTGTGGGGAATACCTTGTTGACCTGCTATCTCCTTCTGAAGCATAATTATACAGATTATTTTAAACCGATCAAGACCACTACAAGCCTGTTTAAACATTTTCGATTAAACGTGAAACAGAGATTATGCTAAAATGTAATTTGTGATGCACTGGCGTTGATCACGATAAACAGACATAGTGGCTAGTAAAGTAAACCTCACCTGATTGAGGCCAGATTAGGTAGGTGTGCAGGTAAGCCAGCACATCGAAATGAAATGCGACCATATGAATGCAGTACGCTACAGTTAACGTCGGCCGTGAGGCTTATTGTTTGTGAGTAAAGAGCAGACGGAGTGACGAGAAGTGGCTGCTGGAGTGAGGGAGCTCAGCTGGAAAACAATTTGAGAAATTCTACTTAATAAGCTAAACAAACTGCTGGATTAAAATAATAATAATAATCTAGTGTTAACAAAGTAGAGCTGGACTGAGTGTAAATAAATGACAAACTCACTGGCCATCTGGTTTCGGTCCGAACACACCATAACGCTCCAATAACGTGAACCAATTAAGTCAACTCCAATCTCGTAGGTGATTCACATGTGATTAACTTAATTTTAACGGACTGGCGGTTGAAACAAGAAAGGGCCTTCATCAAACCGTTGACGGTTTATGTCTAGATGACGTTATTTTTAAAGTGTTGATGGAGCAGCTACAGTGTTAGTAAAGCCTACCTCCAGTAGATCCAAACTCCATTCAGAAAACAAGCGTTTTAAAGGTGATTTGCTTACAGACAGACCTAACAAAGCAAGACTTCAGACTTTTTTACAAATCGTCATTATTATGTAGTTATTTCTGCATCTTTTTCATCCATTTATTGCAATTAAATCGCAACAAATTTGCTGTAGTAAACCAGCCAATGTGTGTCTTGCTATTCACAGTGAATACAGCTCAGTGAACTTCACCGAGAACCTCTGGATGATGAACTCAGACAGGATGGCGTTTGGGTTCCCGGGGTATCTGGGACAACATGTACAAAGCAGCAATGGTGGTTATTTCAGGATATAATGTGTGTCGGTGTCTACGTGGCGGTAAGCTGTGACCTCACTGTGTGGAAGTGAGTGTGAGCATTCTTCTGTGTGTGAGGCAACATCAGGCCTCATGCTACGACTCACAGGCAGAACCTCATGGTGAGAAAGAGTGGGTAGATCATCACCTTCACATCAAACTGCAGGATCAGTTCTTACCCAGACAGGAAACTGCTGAAGTTCTGCAGGTTGCCGGCGTCCATCACCACGTTCATTTGACTGATCATCCTCTCAGACTCCTGACCCTTCTGTAGGACAAACACACATTCAATTACTCAGTTAAAAACAAAAACAAAAAGATCTACTGAGTCACTTAATCGGTGCAGTGATGAACGATAACGTGTCCTCAAAACGAAGCCTGTTCTTTTCTGGACTCAAAACTGATTTCAGAGTTTGTGAGTTAATTTAAATGAGGAGAGAAAACAGCAGAGTGAGCGGGAAGAGACAAGAAATCCAGAGCTGCTGATTCATGTTGCATGTATGTAAATCAAGTACAGCACAATTATAAAGTAGAATCACTCTGAAACATAAAAAACCCCAGATTATTAGCCCGGCGAAGGCAGGATTTATTATAGGACTGTTGAATTAGAATGCATTCGTTTAAGCTTGCTGTAAATAAAAACCACACTGGTTTTCAACGTTTCCGGTTTGTGTACTGACGAAACAAACAAGACATGTTCATTAGTGATGTTTATGAGTGTTTTTGAACATTAGACAGAGAGCCAGGCTAGCAATTTCCTGCTAAGCTAAGCTAAGATAACCACATCCAGCTCTGTAGTTAACACGCAGACATGGGACATCCATCTGAACATCTTCAGAAACAGAATAAACAAGCCTTCCCAGAATGTTGAACAATAACACAGACATCTCCATGTTTGTTGAGCCATAGATCATATCTTTACAACACAAAAAAACAAACAAGTGACGGTTACTGGAAGTCGTACTAGCTCACAGTGTGTTTTAGTATAAAAAACAAGTATTAAAACTGTAATAAAGAATACGGAGAGCGTGTCTGTTTACAAAAAGACTTTCTAAATTACACAGCCAAATAATTAATGTCTTTATCAAAACAAGTCAGGACTTCAGAAGAGAACTATATAATTTTAATGGCACTTTATAAGCCAGGCATGAGGAGTTATTAAATGAAACCAGTTGTTCTGCTTGTTAATCCAGTTAGAATCAAAACCAGAACACATGAGGCGGGTTTAAAGGAGTACAATAACGCAAAGTTTCCCTACATTAAACTTTACAATTACTCTACAATTACGACTTTACAGATACGGTATTGGCCGATGTTGAGGGTCAACCATTTATATGTTATGGCTGAAAATGTGCTTCTAACAGGCCTCAATGCTTGTTTGATGAAGACCAAATGTGCCTTAGTGTGAAAAACTGTCTATAGTGAGACTGGTCAGATTCATGATCTTAAAAATAGAACAAAAATGTATCAGATAGTTCCCAAATTAATATTATTATTAAATATTATTCCAGTTATTTTCTACTGTTTTTTAAATTAGAGATCATATACGGCTCCGTGAGTTACAACAATACAAAAGTGAGGTATGGATAAATGAGTCTTTCTGCATTGTTACAGAAAGTCTGGCATAATAATTCAAAAGGATACCCAGCTCTAGCTGGAGGAAAGGTTTGGATATACCTTCTGCACAAACAATTAGAAGTAGTATGCAAAATGTTGAATTAAGACCATTAAATATTTTTTTAGTTTGCAGAGATGACATCTAAACCTGAAATGTTATTGTTGCCATTGCCAGGACTTTACCTAATACCACCTGAGGGTTTTTTTCTTCCCCTCTGAGGCAGTTTGGTCTGATGTCTGATTGGATGACATTTAAGACCTGACGGTGACTTGTTTGTTGAAGTGTTTTTCATGTCTGCCAGCTGCTGCTGAGGTCTGAGAAAGCTGCTAAAATCTGACACAATTGATGAGTGAACCAGTTAACAAAGCCCTCTGTCACCCTCTGCTGGCTGGACACACCTTCGGCACCCATTCTGTACAGGATAGTACGTTAAATGAACAGATTTCTAGACATAACACTCTAATACAAGTCTAAAAGATTTTAAAAAGTATGCAAACGAAAATAAATGGCACTGTGATATTTGCTCGACCGAAAGCTCAGACAATAAATTGTGCATAAGCAAAGGTCATTATGTCTTAATGTCTAAAATGTCATTTACACTGGTCTAAATCTAAAATCACACACAGATCTTGAGACTGAGCTACAGTATTTATTATTGCGATAAATAACAGCATTTTAAATCATATTGAGGTATATATTGAGGTTTTGGCTTGAGTACCGTTTGCTGCACAAACTGGATCGGAACATCCACACCAGACATCATGAGTCGGGGCTCCAACCACGAATATACTGACGTCGCTTTAGCTGAAAAACGGTTCTTTGATAATCAATCACTTGGCGAGGGGAGGATTGGCGACCTTCTGTCTCTTTAACAGATTATTCTAATTAAATGACTCACCTTGACCTCCTTGAGCTGGAACTCCACCTGGAAGTCCAGTTCAGGGTAGTGACCTGACACACAGAGCTGCTGGACCAGGTTTATGCCATCTAGTAGACACACATCACCATACCAGGGTAAGTACACGACATTATCAGGGACCCATTAAACAAATAAGTGCTCTGGGAAGTCCTCCTGTATAAAAAATAAATAAATCAATCAAATCTTTTTTCTAAACTGTAATAATGCTATGGGTAAAATCATGGGAAATATATATATAGAATTAGGACTCCAACTAACAATTCAATTGATTGATTAATCTGCTGGTTATTTTCCTTATTCATTCGTTAATCTATAAAACAGATTTTAGATAGATAGATAGATAGATAGATAGATAGATAGATAGATAGATAGATAGATAGATAGATAGATAGATAGATAGATAGATCTGTGCTCTTACCGCTTTTCAGAGTCTTTGTGGTGCAGCTATCTAGAGTGATGCCATTCATTTGTGTCTGCAGCTTCAGATCCTCCTCCAGCTCCTCCACCTCCTCCTTCAGCCTGGACAGCACGTCATCCTTCTCTCCTCTTTGTCTCTGCCCACAAATGTACGATCTGTGGAGACGGACTTAAAAGTTAGCAGGAAAACTAGATTTTAAGATGCATGGTTGTATACTGGGGGGTAAAAGCTGAACAGGGAAAGAGGGTGTAAGAAACATTTAAACAATGAATAAAAACCAAACTCACATGGCGTCCTGCATTTCTCCTCTGAAGTCGAACGTTATGTTCTTGTGGTTGTCTTGCTTTTGGCGCTGCAACTCTGTGACTTCAGCCTGAAGAAGCTCAATCTGAGCCTCCAGCACCCTCACCTCCTCGGTGTTCTCTTCGCTCATCTTCTCCATCCTCCTGAAGGACGACACGACTGACTCTATAATAACAAAACACATATCAAAGTTTCAATGAGGCAGCAGCATAAAAAAAATTACACACCAATAAATACAAACAACATAAACAGCCTAAAAAGACAACAGTCTCTAAATAGTGTATATAATACTTTATAGGGAAGAAATTAGCCACAAAATGGCTAATTTCAGAGAGATCAATATTATAGTACTGGATTGTAGTAAATGATGATTCACATGTGATCGTCACAAATACTGTAGCTGAAAAAGATCAACTATATTTTTGATGAGCATCCCCATCTTTAATATATCTTATTATATCATAAATTAATTTATATTTTTGCATTAATAATATGAATTGACAAACAATAAAAAATAAATGTATTTGAGTAAAATGGACAATATCCAGCTCCCCATAAATGGAGTGGTGTGTAATTGCAGGGTAAGGACAGGTGTAATTGATGACATTAATTAGTGTCACTCAGTTCATTGAGCCAGCATGTACTGTACAATATCGGGGCCGTAATCAATGTCCCTTAATGTGTTTACCCTGCATTGACATGTCAAAATGGCAGCTGTGAAAAAAAGGCCAATATCTGTGGTTTAACGTTAAACGTGTACGCGCACACAGGTGTTTTCAGTTGATTAGCTCAGCTACACCGAGTGACATCTTCCCGAGTCTCATCTTAGCTAGGATGCTAGGTCGGGACAAATCACGCCTTCGTCCTTTCTCGTGGGTTAAATTAGCTAAAATAAGATTTCTGACCAAAATAAATGCGCTGTAAAAGTGTTAACTTCTGTTAACGTTCAGTAACTTTAGTAAAAACCTAGCCAGCTACATTGACGTTGGCTTCAGCTAAAATAATACCGGCGGAGGTGAAGTTAAACTGTCACTTCGCAAGTCGAACCGACCGTATTCGTCTGCGTCATAAATGTCTTATTATTTACATGAAAGTTACTTTACAGTACTAAATGAATGCCCTTTCTCCCTCACCTGACTTATTCTCGATTCTTCTTCTTCTCCCTGACAACCAAAACAGTTTTGGAGCCTCGCGCCCTCTGGACTCTACCACTTTTCAAGAGTCAGAGGGGTGCGAGATCATTTCTGTGAATGATGGACAAGCAGTGTGCCTCACTTAAGTTACACATGCCACATTTTTTTAAATAAATATATTCGTTAAAAGTACAAATCAGTGGTTTTATATTGTTCAAATGCAATAAATAAAAACCTGTTCGAGCTGGAAACTGTGAACGACCCCTCTACGTAAAAACATATCTGCTAGTGAGCCAGAAGGATGCTGCCTTCACGTGGTATCGGAATTGTGGGAAATACGAGTGTATTCTCGTAATTCCGAAAGTGGGAAGTAGAATTTTAGGACTAGCACGTCAGGGCAGTATGATTACGATAGTTTTGACACCGGTAAGTATCTATTGGAGTTCTTAGATTATCAAGAAGAAACAATATTTTCACGTTTTCATGAAAATATTTTCACAAATAGCCGTTACGTCTTTTTTTTAAGTGTTGTTGAACGTCACACAGCGGAACCTTTCTGTTCTGTGGAAACACGCCCGGAAGGGAAAGACCGTGGGATCGCATCGACCGGACCGAGTTAACGGGAACACCAGAAGGATACATGTGAGGTAAACATTTGTTGGGGTTTCTTTCTGTCGATGTGAATTAAACCGGTAGTTTGACCGTGATAACTATGAGCTCGGTTGTACGTTAGTTTGTTCAGACTGTGTGTGTGTGTGTGTGTGTGTGTGTGTGTGTGTGTGTGTGTTTTCCTCTTGGTGACGCACTATGCTTGTGATCATGTAAATCTTTCGCCTGTACGAGTCTTAGTGAGGATTGTCATGAGCACAGCAAAATTGTGTCTAATTAACTATTTTGTGATCAATAAAACTTTACTTTGGCACTGAAAGTCCACCAGAGTCAGCAGCCATGCGTGGTGTATAGATGAGTAACAGCAGAGGTGGGAAGTAACGAGGTACAAATACTTCGTTACTGAACTAAATTAGAAGTTTCAGGTATCTGTACTTTACTTGAGTATTTCATTTTTCTATCACATTTTTAATTTTATTCCCAACATTTTAAAAGGAATATCTGTACTTTCTTCTCCTCACATTTTAAAAACAGGCTACTTTAATTTTAATGCATTTGAGGGGAATTATAGATTTTATTATTAATTTGACATGAGATTCAGTTAGCCTTGAAAAAAACAGCCAGTAGAAATGTCCTTCATAGTGATACTTTCTACTTTGAGCATGTACTTTTTACTTTCTGTACTTTTTTCACTTTTACCTGAGTAAAGAAGCTGAATCAGTACTTCTACTCTCACCAGAACACAAGTATCTGTACTTCTGCTTGAGTATAGGATCTCTCTACTTTTGTTGTGCGTGCAGTGACAGCGTTGCTGTGGATACGGAGCCATGAAGCGGCTGTACATCGGCGGGTTGAGCCACTTGGTCACCCAGAAAGATCTGAAGGATCGATTTGGAAAGTTTGGAGACGTGGAGGACGTGGAGCTACGGACGAGGAGGGACGACGAGGGTGAGGACCAGAAACAGGACCATGTGTTACTGTCCCGATTATCCAACACCTCTTCTGACACTCAGACAGCCGGGATGATAATTAGTGTTTTACACTTTTTATCATCTTAAAAACACTTGAGATAGAAGACTCCATAAGAACCTCTTTGTTGCATTTAAGGAAGCTGCTCCATGTGTTTTGTAGTTAATGGGATAATAAAAATGGCAATAATCATCCTGCAGTGAACAGAAGTGCTTATAAGTATCTGTTGTTGTTGGTTCCATCGGGTATAAATCATATTTAGTTGTTTTATTTCTTTTCTTTTGCGATTCCTCGGCCTCCTTGGTGACTCCTGTCGTTCTCCTGCAGGCGTTCCTCACAAAACCTTCGGCTACATCAACATCAACATTTCAGACGCCGACCTGAAGAAATGTAAGTGAGCCGATCCAACCGCCTGAACACGTCACGTAATCTGCCTTCAGGTCCTTATTTAACTTAACCACCATCACTGTGGGGAGATAACACACTCAATAGGTCAAAGTCAGGAAATTCACTGTGCAGTTTTTGTTATGGAACCTTGTTAAATCCTCTAGTTTTGTGTTCATGTCCTTTACTGTGACTGACATGGGAGCTTGTGTTGTGTCATCATATCTAAGATCAGCGTGTTTCCTCTACAGGTATGACGGTGCTGAACAAATCCAAATGGAAAGGAGGAACTCTGCAGATTGAAACAGCCAAGGAGAGTTTCCTGCACAGGTGAATGTTCACCTCACAAGAAGCTTTTGTCTGATGTTAGAACGATGGGCCGAGTGGTAGATGACATTTCAGAATCAGTCCATTTAATTTGAACAATTCCTCTCAATATCATATCATTTTTCCCGATTTAAGCACTTGATTATCAAAACAGTTGCAGATGAATTTCTGTTTCTGCGAATGTATCGGGGAAATCAAACCCACTGATGAGTTTGTCGCCTCGCTGTGTCAGACTGGCCGAGGAGCGACAGACGGCGGCCGAGCAGCGCCTCCAGCAGCCTGCAGCCGAGGACAAGAGGCAGAAGATGCTGGACTCGCTGAGCAAAGCCGGCGTGGACGACTTCACCATGAAGGCCGCGGTGCCGGGGACCGAAGTACCGGGACACAAGGTCCGTTCACCGGCTGCTTCCTGTTTCTGTGTCGACGTTAGATCCCGTAGAGACAAAGCAGCACTTCTCCCTTTAGGCTGATGTCTGTATTTAGTGTAGTTTGTTTCACATACAGCTAGAGTCACACATAACAGCTCATTGAAGGAGGTGAATGCCTGCATGTCAGTCTCTCACATGGTTAAATTCTTGAATGCTGTCTCTAACTGTTCTGTTGTTTCAGGACTGGGTGGTCAGTAAGTTCGGACGAGTCCTCCCCGTCCTGCAGCTCAGGTGTCAGAAAGGCAGCAGAGCTCGAACCCTGAAGTACGACCCGTCCAAATACAGCCACAACATCCGCAAGCTGGACCGCTCCACCGGCCCGCCGGAGCAGCCCACGCCCGTCGACCAGCTCACCTGGGAGGTGCGAGGAGGAGATGACGACATCAGCAAGAAGCGGCGCGGGGAGTTCCCTCCCTACGAGCCGCCGAGACGCAAGAAGACTCGGACGGACGCCGTCGACTCCCGTAAAGCTGACGTGGGATCCAGGTAACCGCGTCACGTTGTTTCTGGGATTCTCAGGTTCTGGTTTGTTGAATTCCCAAATGTCAACACCGATCACTTTAATTAAAGATTTATGTGTTTTTATGTGATTCTCATGAGCAAAATTGTTACATTAATATAGAAACTGATGGATTACTTTGAATCAAAATCCTTTTCTTATTTATCCTCCTCAAGTATGTTTTGTGTCGAATGTCACAGATATGTGTGATGTTTATTTAGTGGGAAGATCAAGAACTTGAGTAATTACAGCCTCCTCCTCGTTGTTTCTCCTCTCAGATTCAAACAGACGTCCGACTCCGTCCACCACGCTGACGCTCATCCGTTCACCAACGGAAACAAGCCGCCAGCCAATCACAAGCCGGCTCAGAGGAGCGGACCACTTTTGGCTGACGATTCAGACGAGGAAATCCGCAGAATGGTGTCGTCCCAGAGCTCCTCCCATGATGCACTGCAGCTGGACGAGGAGGAGGACAAACTGGAAGTAGTTGGACTCGACTACCTGGTGAAGTCCGGGCTCGCTCGTCAGCAGCGGAGAGGTAATTTAAACTCTTTTCTATTTATTTATTTTGAGAATTAGAATCTGTCTCATCTGCATTTCTCTTATAGAAATCTTTGGCTGATGTATCATCCAATTTGTTGGTCTGGTCTTAATGATTAATTACTTAAGATTATTAATCCAACCATAGAAGGTTTGTGAATGTAAAGCCTGAAGCTCAGAAAAGATCCAAAACGCTGTAAACATGTGACTTCTTTGGGATTCCAGGAGGTGACGAAGAAGAGGATGACTATGACTCCGCAGACACCGATGAACTCTTCGCCTCCAGGAAAGCTCCTCCTCCAGCGCAGGAGAGACTGACTCCGCCCACTTCTGGACAGCTCTCAGGAAACGATGCTGGCGGGAAGAGAACGACGAAGACGAAGAAGAGTAAAGCTGCTGAGGAAGAGTACGATTCATCGGATGCTGAAGAAGTCATGAATTCTGGTAAACGCAGTTCTCAGAACACAAGTAAGAAGATGAAAGTCCTCCCTGTGGTAAAACCCTCTTCCTCAGAATCGGATGATGAAGATGAGGATGATGAAGATGAGGATGAAGATGAGGATGAAGATGAGGAGGAGATGGAATCAGCTGATGACAGTTCAGATTTGGATTATGAAGCCATGTTTTCTAATGTCACCCATCTGGAGATTTCCCTGGCTGATCTACAGAGGCTGGCCGAAGAGTCCGAGCAGGCTGACGAGACTACAGCTCCCAGCATGCCCGGTGCCTCCTCTGGACAAGCAACCAGCCATCCTGCTCACAAGAAAGGCACCTTGCCGGAGGAGATCCTCGCCGCCATCATGGAGGACAGCAGTGAGGACGAGCAGAAGAAGAAGAAACAGAAGAAGAAGAAAAGAAAAGCGGTTGTTTCAACGCCGCTGCCTGCCTTCCAGGGGACGAGAGTGCTGAACGGGGGGCCGAGAGAGGAGGAGGAGGAGGAGGAGGAAGAGGAAGAAGACGGAGGAAGTGAGGTTAAAAAACAGAAGCTGGACTCTGGAGCTCCTCAGCTAAACCACAGAGAAGTGGAGAGCAAAATCAGCCAGAAGAAGTCTTCGGAGAGTAGTGAGGACGAGGAGGAGGAGGAGGAGGAGGAAAGTGAGACGGGTTCCTCCGAGGACGAAGAAGAGGGGGAAGAGGAAAAAGAGATGGAGGTGGTGAAGAACACAGCTAAGAAAGCTGAGACGCGTTCCTCCTCTGGCAGTGATGATGATGAGGAGGAGGAGGAGGAGGAAGAAGAAGAGGAGAAAAAGGGGGAGGTGGTGAAACACAAGGCTGAAAAAGCTGAGACAAGTTCCTCCTCTGACGAGGAGGAGGTGGAGGAGGAGAGGATGAAGGCCAGTCTGACTGTTACAGCTGCAGCAGCTTCGTCTTCGTCGGAAGACGAGCAAGAAAACACTGTGAAAGCAGCACCTACCGCTGCTCCTCACCCTGACTCCTCCTCCAGCAGTGAGGAGGAGGAGGAGGAGGAGAAACCGGCTCCTCCCCGGGTGCCGTTGGGAGCCAAGGAGGAAGAGGAGCGTCAGAGGAAGGCCAACACGAGGAGGCTGGCTGCCGTCCAGCAGAGACAGAAAGAGGCTGAAGAAAACAAGAAGCTGATCCAGGGAGCTCTGGCCAACCTGGTGGGTGAACCGTCCTGGACAGACTTGTTTGTTTGTTTGTTTGTTTGTTTGTTTGTTTGTTTGTTTGTTTGTTTATTCAGTTCTGTTTTCATTTTAATGCATGGACAAACTGCATACATACAAATATATATTATAAATGTGCAATATTCATCTCCCATTAGGACACTCCAACAGGAGGAGGAGCAGGGAAACACATCGTCTTTGGCTCTGATGACGATGATGATGATGATGGTGATGATGATGAGCTGCAGGCGACCCCAAAGGTCACAACACCAAAGAAGACTCTGTTCCAAGACAGCCAATCAGAGGACGAGGCCACGGGCGATGCAGTCGCTGAGAACAACGCGAGAAAAGAAAAGGTGAGTGAAGACTTCCTGCTGGTATTTTATCGTTTTATTCATTAACACGAACCGACGTGACGGGAAACCTTAAATCAGCTGTTGTTAAAGTGTGTGTGTGTGTGTGTGTCTGTGTGTGTGTGTGTGTGTGTGTGTGTGTGTGTGTGTGTGTATGTGTGTGTGTGTGTGTGTGTGTGTGTGTGTGTCTGTGTCTGTGTGTCTCTGTGTGTGTCTGTGTCTGTGTGTGTGTGTGTGTGTGTGTGTGTGTGTGTGTGTGTGTGTGTGTGTGTGTGTGTGTGTGTGTGTGTGTGTGTGTGTGTGTGTGTGTGTGTGTGTGTGTGTGTGTGTGTGTGTGAGATCAGGTGCGTCTGAAGCCGTCGGGCCCTCAGCTCTTTGGTGACGGTGAGGATGAGGAGGAGGAGGAGGAGGACGGCGACAAAGAGGAGGACGGCAGGTTTGACATCAGGCCTCAGTTTGAAGGTCGAGCAGGACAGAAGGTGAGAGGAGGAGTGAAAACACCGGTTTTCTTACATATTTGTTGTTTTTGCACACGTTCTAATGCAAACCCATAATTATTTGTGCGCAACCAGCTGATGGCGCTGCAGTCTCGCTTCGGGACAGACGAGCGTTTTCGAATGGACTCTCGCTTCCTGGAGGAGGTTGAGGACAAGGGGGAGGAGTCAGGTGAGGCTGTGGGTGGGCGGAGCTCTGGTCGTCTCGCTGAGACATCGCGTTACTGGAATGTCGGAAATCACAGTTTTTGTTTTGAAAATGAATTCTGGACGTCGCCAGTAGAGGAGCTCACAGTTTACAGTTTGTCTTGAAGTTGGTGGCTTGTTGTTAATAATAATAATAATAATACATTTTCTTTATAGGCGCCATTCAGGATACATACATGTACAAATAATAAGAATAAAAACAGACTGAAACCCTGTGAGCTTCTGGTGAACAAAGCGACTGTTTGTGATTCAGAGAAGAAGAAGAGCGTGACCGAGGAAGAGGAAGCCCTGGAGGAGGAGAGGAAGAAGAACCTGTCCATCCTGCAGGACGTCCTTGGCAGCGGCGGCCAACAAACCGGCAGCGGCAAGCCGGCCGCCAAGACCAAGACCTTCAGGTGAGCCAGACCTGCATCTGAAGAGTCTGGAGGACTTCTGGAGACAGGAAGTGGATCAAAATAAAATCTAAAATGTGTGTGTTTGCAGAGACGTGGCAGCGCTGCATTACGACCCGAGCAAAGAGGAACACGCTGCGTTCGAGACCAAAACGGATGAAACCAAGAAAGAGAGGTACGAACACGGAAACACACACCTGACTCAGAGTCTGTTTCAGCAGCGTGATTCACCTGAGTAACAGGTACGGGTTTGAAAAGACTCGGTTGGTTGAGGTTGAGAAAACGGCCTGATAATGTTGTTTATAGCAAACTTGAAACCTGGGGAAACAGAGCATCTGTTGGGGTTTGTATATTAAACAGTGACGTATGGTTGGAAGTACTCATCCAATCAAAATGTACTCGTGTGTCATGTGATCTGTCGTCTTCGCAGCAAGTCAGCCAGGAGGAAGAAGAGGGAGGAGGCTGAGAAGCTTCCGGAGGTCTCTAAGGAGATTTACTACGACGTGTCCGTCGACCTGAAGGCCGTGTTTGGTCAGACGAAGGAGGACGACGCCGCTGTAGAGGAGGAGAAGACCAACTGGGACCAAGAGGAGAAGGAGAAGGAGGAGGAGGAAGGAGGGAAGGATGAACAGCCAACCCTGCAGTCATCTCTTCTCTCAGCTGATCCCAGCGCAGAGAAGGACGACACTTCCGGGTTTAAATTCTCCTTCTTCGGAGACGAAGCAGAAACAGGAAGTGGAGAGACGGGTACGTTTTATCTCAGACATTCATCTCAGACTGTCGGAAACGAAATAAAATTAAAATTAAATCTCTCTTCCGACAGAGTACAAGGTCGAGAGCATCCAGGCGCCAAAGGTGTCATGGCAACAAGACCTACGTTTCCAAGACAGCAGCTCGGATGAGGAGGAGGAAGAAAAGGAGGAAGAGGAGGAGCAAAGCAACGTTGCTGCCGAAACCACACAGTGAGAAAATTAAGATTAAATATAGTTTGCTTCGGTTTTATCACTGTTACAGAGCCGGACGGTTATTCTGAAGTGTAAATCTGACGTGAACGTTTCCGTTCACAGAGAGGAAACTCCGTCCAAGGCGGAGCTGTTCTTCTTCCAGCCTGATGACAGCAGACTGACGGGTAAGATCATTGATTACATTCATTACAGAGAGCCGGAGGGTCTGTTCTGTTTCTCTAAAGAGTGTTCTTGTGTTCCTCCATCAGAGGGTCCCAGGTTGTTCTGCCGGCCCTCTCAGCTGGAGGAGCAGAGGGAGCAGTGGGAGGAGAGGAGGAGCGAGCTCAGACAGGTCCGTTTAAATCCTTCACGCAGCATTGAAATATGTTTGACTTATTATGCAACAGTTTTATTATTATTTAAACACTAAATCTACTTTGTGATGAATCATTTTATCCATTCTGGTCTGTAGTGTTTATTATAACGGCAGTTCTTCATTGCAATGAAATACTTAGGATCATCCCAATAATGAAAATGATCTTCTTATTCTCTATGTTAACAAAATGAACACTTAATGACTTAATAATAATAATGTGTTGAAGATAATTTGTTGAAGATATTTCTACCCGTTCTGTTTCCACAGGAGTACCGCAAAAAACACAAGGACGCCCGGAGGAAGCTGAAGTCCTCCATGAAGAGCTGAGGATCATGGGAGGTGGAGTCTTTGTGTTTGTCTGGACTTCAGAATCGGGGAGCTATCAGATAAATGTCTCCCCTCTTCGTGGCGTTTTTCAGCGCCAGACTGATTTCAGAAGGAGGGACACCAAACGGCAGCCTGTCAGTCCATTGGTTCGTGTTCTTCGTTAGTTGCCATGGAAACTATGCTGCAGATAAACTTCTGGACAATCAGTAGCGGCAGCAGCAGCCAATCACAGCCTACATCTCCACGTCTGTTAATCAGCAGGCTGAAATCTGCTTCTGGAGTCAGTCTAAAGGCAAAAAATCCTCCCGTGTTGAACTTCACGATCATTTTAGAGGATGTAGTTTGTGTTGAACTGCCCTGATATAACTTGTTCATAAATTGTATTTCATGAAAATGCAAGCATCTCTCAGAAGTCATTGAATTTCACTGGATTTCATTATTTTCTTCTGATAAAGATATAAACCTTGTAAAAGTCCACAAGATGTCACTAAAAATAACAATAAAAAAAAAAACATCTATAATAAAATGACCACCACAAACTCTTTTTGCAATTTATTTATGAAGTGTTGATGCAAAGGGAGTTTTATTTTGAAGTCTCGTGGTTCACTTCCTCTGTGCTTTTTATCGCGTTCAACGTTTCTTTATTTTGAAATCTAGGAACCGGAAGCGTCGTGTTGTATTCGGTCCGGCTTGATCCTGAATGATGAGCAACAAGTGCCGATGAAAGTGAGAGCACTAGCAGACTGAACTCCCATCAGGACCGGACCCAGGTCCGACTCTGAATAACGGGTTTATGGACACTTCTTTATCCCGGGAGTCTTGATATTTGTTGCGGCACATGTCTGTGAAAGAGACGGAGAACTCGGACCTGGTACGTTTAATTCAACGGTTAAAAAAAACAAAATGAGTCCCGTTTTGTTTCTTTTTCTCCTCTGTCTGCGGACCGCGGAGCTCCGTCACGTCCACAGAGAACACACGGCCCGGGAGGTTGAGTCCGGGTCCGCGCCGGAGACGAAGCGGGCGGACGATGCTGGACCGGCCGCTGTAGGCACAGTGGAGCCTCTCTCCCCGGACGGGACATCTCCTGGCCGGGTTGAAAGTTCGGGAATTCCCGCCCTTAAGCGAGTCGCGCGAGGAGCCAACGACGGGAGTTTCAGGAAAAGAGACCCGCACTCGGCGAGCAGTTACGGGCCTCCGCGACGGCACGATGACCCGAGCGGCTACTTCACGACCACGCCGCGGTCACCCGCCCCCGCCCGGCCGGGTAACTCCTCCTCGGGCTCGGGGTTCCACAACCCGCTGTTCCCGGTCACCGACGGCTCCTACTGGGCGTACGCGGTGATGCTGCTGGCGCTCGTGCTGTTCGCGGCGGGAATCGTGGGGAACCTCGCGCTCATGTGCATCGTGTGGCACAACTTCTACCTGAAGAGCGCGTGGAACTGCGTCCTGGCGGGGCTGGCGTTCTGGGACTTCCTCGTGCTGTTCTTCTGCCTTCCCGTGGTCGTCTTCCACGAGCTCACCCTGAGGAGGTTGCTAGGAGACCTGTCCTGCAGGCTCGTGCCCTATCTGGAGGTGAGCTGAAGCTGAACGTCGAAGAAACACATTTTAATCAAGTAGAGTTAATTAAATAAAACTAAATTTCTACTTTGACTAAAAAGCTACAAGAGCAAAAATATTAATGTCGTTTTTACACAATTTAAAACAGTTTAGATGTTTCCTACAACTTTTCCAAGTCTGTTCAAATTGAATGAAATAAAATATACCAAAAGGTAAATTAATAAAAACGAAATATACGAAATGCATACAAATTACTATTATTATTTATATATATATATAAATAAAGTTTCCAATCAACACTTTTCTGTGTTTGCAACAAAAGGTAAACCTACTAAAACTAATCAGTAAGGATACGTTTTTTCAATTATTCTTTTGATCAATATATACTTTTTTCAGATTTAAGTCTGGAATAAAATGTAAATTAAAAAAAGTTTAAAATGTCTTTAAATGGCTTATTTTGTCAGACCAACGGTTTAAAACCCACAGATATGTTTTTAATTATATAAATGAGAGAAAAGCGACATTAAAGAAGCCTGTTTAGAGAATCGTTGGTGTTTTTGATTGAAAAAGGTTGTGAGGAATTAAACATTTAAATTGAGTAATAGTAACATTGTTTTTTTTAGTGTCTTAGCACAGGTTATATCATTGTGTAAATGAACTTAGTTACATTAATACTTATGGGATAAGTTGTCCCAAATCTCCGAGACCATCCAGCCACAGTGAGCCAAAGAGATGTCAAACAAGCTAATGTGATGATAATGAATGATTCAGTGTGCAGCGCTGTCTTTACTCCCCCGTGTTCGGCTCGTTGTGAAGTTCTCCAGTTTAATAAAGAGACACCAGGGCTTGCGATGAATGGCCTGTTTGTGTCTCGTTGCTCGCCGGTTTCAGACCCCGACCAGCGTTTGCTCTCAACAGACGTGCTGTTATGGGCTGTTTTGGCCTCTTCGGTTGTCTGTTGTGAAGCATCAGTGGAGGTCGACATGAAGCGACTCTTCTTCCTCAGCTCACACAATCAAACAATGAAGCACAGAGACGTAGTTATCAGGGACGGGGATGTTGTTTTTACAGGGTCAGCTTGGAGATATGGAAGACAAGTTGGGCTTTTTTTTGGCATAAAGCAAACAGATCTTACTGTTATTTATTCAGTTTTATTAAATACCAAGTGTTCCCACGTCAGGATTTAGCATTTATGAATGTGAAGTTCCTGTCAGCATTGGGGAGGCCTGAAAACAACATGGAGACGAGGGCTGGAACTAAAGAATATGTGTTTATATAATTTCTGTATACTATAATAGTATACACAATCATGAAATCAAAGAAAAGTTGCAGAAAAATAACCAGGAACAAGGGAATGTTTGGCATCTTTGGTAGAGGAAACTGACTTAAATGATGAAAATAATTATCAAAATAATTGCTGGTCATTCGATTTGGTTCATCATTCAACCGACAAATCAATTAATTGTAAAATTCTCTAAATTTCACAATATATTAAATCTTCAATCTGCAGATTTGTTTCTAGATTAAGTGATTTCTTTCCAGATTAAATTATTATATATATTAATTTATATATATGCACTTCCTGCACATTCCTCATTTATACTTACTTTTGCACGTCTTGTTTGATGCTAAATTGCATTTTGTCTCAGAACAATGAATGAATCAGATCAAATCTATAAAATATCAGATAAAGGTGGAAAAATAGTTTGTCTGAGTCCAAGGTCACAGCTCCAAATGTTTTGTGTTTTCTGACCAACAGTCTGGATTTAAAACGGAAAATCAGAAATGTTATTTGAGTGATTTTGGCATTTTATCTTGAGATATGACTTAATGAAATATGAAAATAGTTGCCTGTTATTGCTTTGCATTGTTGCAGCTCTAAATATAACATTAACTTCTGTCTTTAGAGTCCAAAGGATTTTTAAAAAGCTAAATAACTCGTTAAACGCTCGGCCAACCAGCAGCTTAGTTTAGAGGGTGATTTGTCCTCACAGACGGTGAATGTGGAGCCTCTTGGTTACCATTGTAGGTTTTTCTCTGGTCCTTTTTTCAGCCGGGACAATATGGCCGGCCTGTGGAGTCCTTGTTTTTGGCTCCGAACCAGCTCTAAACTCCTGCAGCGCCTTAAATCACTGAAGTGCGCTTTTACTAATTTGTGATAACAGCTTGTATGCAGCAGTCTTTAACAAGGTCAGGCGGGTGGCCTCCTCTATTCCTCCTCGCTTCACCTATTTTTATGCTAATGAGAGAATGAGTTTCTTGCTAATTAATTAAGGTTTCCTGAAGTGGTGTTGAGCGGTTTGTAGTCGTTGCATTGAGCGGTGTTTAAAGCGGGTCAAGGCTGCCAGCTGCCCCCGCGCTCTGTTGGTTAAACCATTTTCATGCTAATTACGGCTCTGTGTTAATTATCTTCAGTTGTGTCTTAACTGTTTGAGGTCGTTAAGTGCTCGCGGAGGGAGGACAGCGCGGCGTAATGACGGTCTGTGTTTCTGGCCACATTAAAGTGCACAAAGGCAGCGATATCCGTCCCCCAGTCTGTTGGCTTAGAGCTGTCACCACATAATGCCTCTCTATTCCCTCGCTGACTCCTTTTATGTCCCCTCTTCCTGTAGTCTAAAGCGGTTTCTTACAACCCGGGTCTCATTACTGTAGTTGTTAGGCGAAGGGAAGCCTTAAATCTGCTCTTTGAGAAACAAAAACACCTTCCTGCGCTCAATTCAGAGCGACTGGCGGGTCACGTTTGACCGGCAACATGAACAAATATAGAGCACGTTCAAACCTGGACCTTGTTCTGCAATGCAGAAAGTCATATATTAGATATTATACAGTTTAAAAGCAGAGCTTCCAATGCTGATACCAGAAATGTACCCTGTTGAGTTACACGTTTTAAAACGGCAGTCTCTATTATAAGAAACAAATTGCTCTGTCAATGGAAATAATCAATATACTAATCCAGATATTAGATATTAGCTTGTTCCCTCTTAGTCGATCGGCAAAGAATAAATGGCCATTGAGTATGGATGGATTATTGTAAGAACCCTTGGATGGATGGGTGGATAGATAGATAGATAGATATGTAGATATATAGATATATAGATATGTAGATAGATAGGTAGGTAGGTAGGTAGGTAGGTAGGTAGGTAGGTAGGTAGGTAGGTAGATAGATAGGTAGGTAGGTAGGTAGATAGATAGATAGATAGATAGATAGATAGATAGATAGATAGATAGATATGTAGGTAGATAGGTAGGTAGGTAGGTAGGTAGGTAGGTAGGTAGGTAGGTAGATAGGTAGGTAGGTAGGTAGGTAGGTAGGTAGGTACTTTATTGATCTCAAGGTCAAGCATCGAGTAGCAGCTTACAAAGCACAACATGACAGACCATCATCTATCTCATCGTCTCATGGTTGATTGCTTATACCTGATCTGTAAAAGTATTTGTGTGCCATTAAGCTTCACCCTCTCGCCTCTCCCTGTCAGGTGACCTCTCTGGGCGTGGCCACGTTCAGCCTCTGCGCTCTGAGCATCGATCGCTTCCACGCCGCCACCGGCCCCGGGCCCTTTCAGACGCCGAGGGTTGAGCCCTGCCAGTCCATCCTGTCCAAACTGTCCGTGGTCTGGGTGGGCTCCATGGTGCTGGCGGCCCCCGAGCTGCTGCTGTGGCAGCTCGTCCAGGAGACCGTCCGCCTGCCGCTGCTCCCCGGTGACCGGCAGCCGGGAGCCTCGCTGATGGCTGCCTTCAGGGCCCGATCGGAGGCCTTCAAGGTGGACGTCTGCGTCCGCGAGCCGTCCGCCGAGCTCCCGGACAGCGTCTACTCTCTGGTGCTGACCTACCAAGAGGCCCGCATGTGGTGGATCTTCGGCTGCTACATCTGTCTGCCGCTGCTCTTCACGCTGGCCTGCGATCTGGTGACGAGGCAAGTGTTATCCCAGCGTCCCGCGCAGAAACCCTCCGTCGACAAGGTGGCCGGCCGATGCTCCTCCTCCTCCTCTTCGTCCTCCTCCTCCCCGAAGAAGAAGCAGCACACCAGAGAGCAGCGGCTGCGCTCCACTGTGATGGCGCTCACCATCCTGTACGTCGTGTGCAACCTGCCGGAGAGCGTCTGCAACATCACGCTGGCGTACGTCTCCGTCCACGTGGCCGCCACGCTGGCGTCCGCTCTGCCGGCGCTGAGTCTGATCGGACAGTTCCTGCTGTTCGCCCGTTGCTCGGCGACGCCGGTGCTGCTGCTGTGTCTGTGTCGCTCGCTGGGCCAGGCCTTCATGGACTGCTGCTGCTGCTGCTGTGAAGAGTGCCTCCCCGACGGCAGCTCCTCGTCCGCTTCGACCGCCTCGACCGCCGCCACCTCCAACCTCTCCTCGCCCACATCGCCCTCCCCGTCCTCCCTGTGTCCGTCCAGCAAAGACGAGACGATGAAGAGCTTGTTGACCACGGAGCCGGTGGTCTGCCTCGACAGGGCGAAAGACGCTTCCACAGCCATCGGGACGCCCTGCTGAGGTCCAGAACTCAATTTAACTACACGTTTGAAGGGTCATAGTTTATGGCAACTTGGGTCTTATTTTACCTGGTTTTGTCCATGATTTTTCTATCAGTTACAATAATATTATACTCGGCAAGTGAATCTGGTGATTTGACTGAGAGGAAGGCTGACAGGCCAAGGAACATGATCAAACAGTTGGTGGACATTCCTATCAGCTCCTGTCGTCACTGAATCAGAAATGGAGACTCAACATATCGTATAGCGGTCTGTGGTCTCCCAGAGGTCTACGATAGAACCTCACATCAGTCTAGAGACCAGACCGTGTGGAGAAACCAGAGCTGTCTTTGGTACAAACTGATCTGATTGATCCGGACTCCAGTCACAAAACAAGCATTTTAAAAGTTGTTTGCTTGTTCTCTTGCAGACAGACCGAACAATCCATGACTTCAGACTTTTTACAAATTGTCATCAATATGCAGTTATTTCGGGCATCCTTTTTATTCATTTATTGCAATTAAATCACAACAAAATAGTTTATTTTTGGGTTCATACCGCTGTAGTAAACCAGCTGATGTGTCTATTCTTGGCGTATCTGGGACAACATGTAGAAAGCAGCAATAGAGGTTATTTCAGCCGTGATGGATGAAACCTGGTTCGTTCTACATGAAGCTAAGCCCCGCCTCCTCTCCGGTGCGTCCAGTTAGAATGATAAATACGACTGATCCTGCTGTCGAACGAAAACTAGCTTTGCGTTTGGCGTGAACGAACCTTAAGGCTCACGGTTTTGGAATTGCAACGTTTCCCGACCTGTTAGACCCCGAGGTATTAACTTGGTGAGTATAAAGTTATTATTACTGATAGACAGGATGGACACGAGTACCAAAATAAAACCCAAGTTTTAAAGAAGTCTGTATGAACTGGTGGTGTAGAGCCATTGTAGGATGTAGATGATTATATACAATATAGACTATGTGTTTTTGTGTTGTTGTCAACATGTGATGGATTTAATCCTGTATTGTACTTTTTTATATGACACATTATAGTTAATTAATAATTCTTAAATGCTCATTCAGGATATTAGTATGATCTGTTCTCAGTACTGTATGAGATGACACATTTTAATTTGTTTTTTTAAGATGCTAAACTGAAAAATAGACACTGAGCAGACTGATGGACTGCTGGGAACTTTTTTTATTATTATTATTTTTTTTACTTTTACCTGATTTTGCTGTTTCTTGTGTCGATAACAGGTTAAAAATCGAGTGAGAAACAGTTCAGTTTAAATGTAGTTTTATTACCTTTTGGTTGAGTAAAGTTTGGATTTTCTTCTTTTGCATTAGCGATTCCCCCTCAGTGTTTTTTTTTTAGATGTCTGGTGTACAATTTATTTACTGATGCAAACAGTAGAGCTGCTGTTACACTAATCATCGGAAAAGAAATGGGCCAACTGGAGTTGAATTTCAGGTCTGAAAGTGTTTGTATCCGTATTTTAAATTTGATTTTTTTTAATAAAACAATAATAATAAATGAAAGTTTCTTATAAAGTATTAGATTTAAATCTGCAGACATACAGGACCAGTTAGAGTTAAAGTCAACTATTAAAGGACCAACGACGACGGTCAACAAGTTTACATAAACCTCCACCACGTTTACAAAAACTACTCTATTTTTTAGATATTGTGAGATAGTTGGTTTGTTTACATTTCGTCCATATTCAATAAACTTTCTGTAATTGTACCTGAAAATGTTTCACGGTTCAAACTTGAGCTCAAATTAAAGACAGAAATTCAGTTCATGTAAGGAACTACTTTTCCAGGCGTAATAACGTTTGGCTCTGTTGTGATTGACAGCTCAGAGGGCGGAACCAAAGGATAACGGAGGTCAACGATTGGCTGAAAGTTACAGCTCATCCTCATACAACTCCACAGACGCCATAAATGAATGATTTTCTCATATTCGTACTGGAACATGTTGGAAAGTTGTTCTCTGACCAGTTTCTTCTTCTTTACGTTGAATAGAGGATCGTAAAGCAGCGTTGAGCGGTATCTCATACAAGCTTGTTTATCTCACGCTTCCTGGTTACAAAGTCCAATCAGACCAATGGGATGCAGCCGAGGGAACACATGTTCATGTGAGCTTGTTATTAGATCGAGGTTCCCTGAAAATGCATGCATTTTGATGTATTTTATTACTGTAATAGAGTAATTTAGATCAAATATACACTACTGTGATTTTCACATGGTTTTACAGAGACTAAACACCCCGTTTCAACATGAACGGTGGTGAACGAGGTTGAAACAGGGAGGCTGAGCTCTACTAGAGTAAACACTGCAGATATGTGTTGAAGACTATAATCTCAGCCGATGGAGAGAAGTCAGAATTACACCCGTGTGGTCCTTCAAGCTGTCAAGCATAAAGAAAGTCAGAGAGAAAAATCACAAAGAGAAAAGACAATAGAGAAAGTAAACAATGGGGAGAGGAGAAATCTTTTTATTCACAAACAAAGAATGAAAAACAGAGAGAGGCAGCGGAGGAGGGAAAGGAGAGGTTCCTCTGAGTGGAGAGTTGCATTTTGTTCCCAAACCATCACGTTTTCATTGAACTTCGCCACAAAACTCTGCCGACGGCTGACGTTTGTCCTGATCTCCGCTGGAAGGAATGCAACGCAGCAGCGCTCTGGACACCCACCGACGGGGGAAAGCTGTTCACGCCTGACTGTGACGCTCCCTTTTTCTCATTATTCAATTACTGAAGGTCACGGCTTCACAATAACAGTTGGCCTTTGAGTTTCTGCAGACATAATACACACAGTCGCTCTGTGACCAGTTGCTGGGAGAGCAGACAAGAATCCGTCGCTCACTCTAGTATTTTCTGGCATTTCTCACATTTTACTTTTCTGTCGATCTAAAAAGAAAAAAAAACGTTTTAGACGAGAAAACAATTTCTTCAAATTTTAATAATAATTTCTCGTGGATAGCCCCTGAAGTCCCAGTTTTAATAATACTATTATATAATATAATCCAGGCAAGATATCCAGATCTTGATCTTATTATTAACGTTTTCAGATACTGTGCATTAGCTGCACATCTGGCTCGCAGGCTCTGAGACACAATACGACAGATAGATGTCGAACTCAACTTGTTCTTTTTCAGACTTGGTATCTTAGTCATCGTTTTGATTGAAATCTGTGTAAATTAAGAAACTCAAAATGAAGTAATGTGTGTCTTGAAGCTGCTTATCCAGCAGAAAACCTGTGATTTCTAGAATAATGAGGACAGTTGAGAAACTTCAGAGTAAATCTGAAAGAGAACAAAGAGGTTCTACCCCGTTGTCCACTTTCAGCAGGTGACTTTTATTTCTTTTTTACAAATAAATAGACATCAGACAAAAAAAAACCCCATAGAAAACAACCACGCCACCTGAAGGCACCTTGGCATGACTGGTTTCCAGAATGAGTCCAGTCCGTCTGATTGTAGTTTCAGGTCCACAGCTGATCTGAATGCTGCTAACAGGAGCAGATTCTCAGCCCAAATCCACAAGTCCGCCTCTTTAAACCTTTGAATCTTGCAGCTGTGGTCGGGCCATTTTATCTGGTCCTCTAGGTCCAGAAAACCACAGGCAGATGACCCGACACTCGGATGTGACTCGGTTTGACTTGGAAATCTGGGACTTAAAGTTGGTAAGCACTTTATTTTTGTTCTTTGTGATATTATATTTAATATTTTTGCTCTTTCACCAATCCAAAACTGACCTATGTCAAGCCCAACATATTTTTATGAACCTTATCATCATCTCGTCATCTTGACTTGATTTAAATTGAAAGTCTCAAAGCAGTGGAAATTTCTATATTCAATCCCATATTTGAGGCCAAATGACTCAAACTTCAAATCAGATGAAAAAGTTTTCCAAGTAGATTTAAGTAAAAGAGTTTGTCGTACATACGCATCACAACTCGTGGTTGTAGCGTAGCGGATTCACTTGGCCGGGAACACCTGGAGGCCCTTCAGAGACGTCAGCGGGGCCCGAGTTACACTCTCAGGGCCCGCTGTTGTAAGTTTGTACGTCTCGGTTCCTTTGAGCTGAGAAATGTGTTCTCCCACGTCGCTGTGCCCGGGCAAAGAGAGGGAGGAGGGGAAGCTTCAATAAGGCCGGCTTTGTTCAGGCGTCCCCCCCTCTCCGGCTCAGAGAGAGAGAGCCAGAGAGACACTCGAACAAAGCTGCATATCAATCGCCGTCCACAGAGGGAGTTGCTAAGCTACACAGCACCCACCGCCGCCTCCCACCAGCTGCCCCGGTCGCTGACGACAAGGAGAGAAGAAAGAGGGCCGAGATGCAGGGGAGGAAACGCCGCTGCCATCCGCCCAGATAAGCCAAAACTCCTCTCTTCTTCTTGGTTGCCTCGACAACCAGCCGAGACGCAGCAATACGGTCTGAGAGCAACGAGGTCACCGGGGGCCCCCGTGTGTTGGACTTCCTGCTGGGTCCATGTGGGCTCCCTCAGGTGCTCCACCAGCTTCCTCCCGACACAAAGACAGTTGAAGTGGAACCGAGGAGCCGGACTCGTCTGCTTTCATCTCAACAACATTAGAAAGGAAGGAAGGTTAAACAAGGTCGAGTGAAGAGGACTTTCAAAGGCGGGGCTTTCGTCCAGTAGACGTCACGCCCCCAAAACTAATAGTAAACGTTATCATTTTGTCACGCCGGTCAGTCGTCGCTATAATCACGTTACTCACTCAAGTCACTGTCTTTTCAGAGACCCATAAAGTGTTTTTGTTGTCGCTGACAGATACCAGTATTTACCTGAGAGGGAACCAGAGGGAGGGCTTCTACGCTTCCATGGCGACGTTGGAGACATTACTCCACTATATTACCTGGAAAATAGTTGTTTGATGCGATATTAATGCTCTGAATCCTCCATTTGTTGACCATATTTTCTCAGCTAATGCTAGTGCAAAGCTTTTTTTTCACGGGGCAACCACGACATGCCTTATATTACTGCACATTTTCTAAATAAGCAAACCATTTGGTTCCCATTTCTTCTTTATTTCTAATATATATTTTTTCCATTTATCAGGCGAGTTGACACGTTTTCATCTCAACGTACAAACATGTACAGAGAGATAAAGAATATGGAAAAGAAACACAACGTGTGAATCATAGCATAAATAGGACACACGCTTGTAGAGGTATGAATTCATATTATTATATCGTACAGGCTCTTCACATGGTTTATTAATGGATCCCAGGTTTTGTGAAATACCCCAGTGGAGCCGTTTATGACTCATCTGATGTCATTCTAGCTCAATTTATTCTTTTATGTATTACTGTACGATTCCGCTACACACGTTTGCCAAAGTGACGTTAGCTTAGCATGCTAGACACCTTCTCCATTGCAATATCACAGTGTGACTTGTGATGGTGATAGCGGCACACTTCTCTAAACAACAGGTTTGCAAAGTAAAATGCAGGTTTTTTTGTGTGATGAAACAGAAAAAAGTCTTGTTTAGCAAAATGAATACTTTGTGTAACATTTCAAAATAAAAGTCCTGACCTTTATGTATTCTGGTCTCATTGTCTTGACGTCCAGGCTCTCCTCTGTGCGCTCTGACAGTTTTATTATTCAATTTTTTTAAAAACGTCTTCTGCCTCGAGCCTCAGCTGGGTCCGGAAATACACAGCACAATATCTGTTAGCAGCAGCAGCCATCACCAAGACGACGGCTCAGTGCTAACCAGCTATGCTACCAGCGTCCTGTCCACATGTGGAGCTCTCTGCAGAGCCGGGACGAGGCATCAGCAGACCAGGCGGTTGCTTAGGACCCGAGATCGCCAAGAGGCCCTCTGCTCATTTTCTATCAATATTAAAAGTACACTCCTTATAAATAATTTTGGGCCTCACGTCACACGAGTTTGACCGAAGGATCAGTTGTGTTTATTCGTCGGATCAGCTCTAGACATGCTGGGAAGGAGGCGGGGCTTACCTCCATGTCATTCATAACATCACCCAGAGGTGCTTGGTGAATTTCACTGTATTCAATGTGAATAACAAGACACACATCGGCTGGTTTACTACAGTGGTTAAATTGGAAAACAGATAAAAAAGGATGCTGAAATTACTACATAATGATGAGGTTTTATTAAAAGTCTGAAGTCCTGGTGTGTTAGGTCTGTCTGCAAGATGACAAGTAAACAACTTTTAAAATGCTTGTTTTCTGAATGGAGTCTGGATCTATTGGAGCTATGCTATGCTAACATTGTAGCTGCTCCTTCAACACTTAAAATAACGTCATAAATAGCTTGTTTGTATTATTACTTATTATTCCCTTATTATTCAAAGGCTTGGTCCATGACCCTGCATGATGCCTGAGTCCCCCGCAGAGACTTTTGCACCATAAGCTTCCCCATCAGGACCAAAGAGGTCCAGAAGCCTCCGTGTCCCGCCGTCACCAGACCACAGAAGAGGGTCCGGTTTGTTCTGGTGTCAGTGTGAGACGGCAGGCAGTGAAAGCTGAACTGAAGCCCCACCCAGCAGGCTTGGGTGCTGGGACCGCTTCCTCATTGAGGTCTTGAAGAGGACATGGGAAACATCGGTGAACTCTGGGGTCCCTTTCAATCCTGAACAAACACGGCTTTTATTAACTTGGCAGCGCTCAAATGAGAAAAAGCCGACGGTGGTCTTTCAAGGAAAAACATCAACGGTTTAACACAAATGAAATGTTTGTTTTGTGTGTTCAAGGGGACAGCAAGGTGTCAGGGTTATTGTGGTGATCCTTAATGGCTTATATCCATCCATCCATCCATTGTCTACCGCTTATCCTGTATTCAGGGTAGCGGGGGGGCTGGAGCCGATCCCAGCTGTCATTGGGCGAAGTAATAGCTTATATGTTGTTGTAAAATACTCTTATACGTTACAAGTAAAAGGTCTGTGTTCAAAATCTCACTCAAGTAAAAACACAGATGGATTTGCATCAAAGTATGTCTGTTAAAGTTGGTTTCAAAGTTATGATGCTGATGATGCTGCTGCTGCTGCTGCTGCTGATGATGATGATGATGAGAAGTTCAGGTTCAACAGTGTTGTATGTCTTTCTTTGGCCACATGGGGGCAGTGTTGCTTCATGTCCGAAGAGCTGACAGACCTAAAGACACCAGCAAGGACTTCATATAGAGTCAGATGTGGTTCATGTGTGCTGCTGTGTTCATATACAAATACAAATGACAAAGTATTTTTGTTTAATCGTGCAGTGAATTTACTTCATTCTGTCTTGTTTCAAGATGCTTTTGTAGTTATAACTTCTAAAAAATTAAATAAAAATGTACCCAGCTAGTATTATCACCTGGCCAAAGGAAGACATAGAGACAAGAAAGCTCCTCACCCTTGAATGGAGGGTTTCACCCAAAGACAAGCACTCTGAGATTAGACACTAAGCGGACGGAGGGAGGCCGAGGACTAGTGAGCATCACTTTCCAGGATGAAAACAACCAAGATCCAGGCGTACATCAGGAAGACGAGTGATGACCTGCTAACTGAACATCTCAGACAGCATGAGGAGGATGAATCATCATGGGAGGACAAACCCCTGCACGGCATCTACCTCTGGCAGATTGAAGAAGTGATATGGACAATGTGTAATATATACTTGTGCCTCTCTTCCCCAGAACTAAACTGTACTTCCTGCGTCACATTCATATCTCCCAGCTATTAAATCAGACCTTTGGAAGGCGTGCTATGACTAACTTTACTGCCATAGCAACACAATGTTAAACTGCAGTTTGCTGTCTGCTTGTTACTGTAGGAGGCTTTTTACAACCGAACGTTACTGCCGAGGATTTTCCATCAGCAAGTGTGTTCTCTCTCTCTCTCTCTCTCTCTCTCTCTCTCTCTCTCTCTCTCTCTCTCTCTTTCTCTCTCTCTCTCTCTCTCTCTCTCTGGATGTTTATAAAGGAGGGCTGCAGCTTCCTAACACAGATCAGCTCACAACGTCCATATTTAGACAATAAGAAGATCGGACAGCGCTGCGTGTTTATGACAGCGAGACACAAGACAAAACCCAGCATTTTATACCCGCATACGGGTCGTGTGTTTACGCGTGTTTGTGTGTGTTGGCGTGTGTGTGCGTTGACACAGTCACATGGTTAACGATCGGACTCAGACCCGAGTTAAAGTCGGGGAGTTCAAGCCTACATGTGTTTTATGGACTTGAAGGAAGCTTGCGACCACCGGGGCTTCGGCTCTTTGCAGATGATGTGATTCTGTTTGTCAGGATCTGGACTGTTGTTTCGTGTTGGGCCACCAGATGGCGACTCTATTAACTTTTTGTGTCATCTAGTTGATGTGCTTCACCTGTGTATCTTGCATCTTTTGAGACATGTGATAAAGAATTAATGCCAATAATGCTTTAACTTAAAAAAGGAGATAATAAAACCATTTTCCAAGCCGGTTCTACAAGATCATACAAACGTCTCCCCCAAACCGACTCACTTATGCACCAATCACGACTCATCGCTGCCCACCGCTAACGTTAGCGAGCGTCTTTGTGCAGGATAATGCTTCGTGTTCTTGTTTTTGATTCGCTAGGAATCAAACCGAGCAGCTGCTGTACATGCAGTGTCCAAACCCTCTACTTCCCCTCTCTCTCTCTGTCTGTCTGTCTGTCTGTCCCTCATTCATTCTGTCTGTCCCTCCACCTCTCTGTTTGAAGCCGAGCTGTATTTAATTCCCAGTTTCCCTCCCCCTCAGAGACACAACATCCCATCCTGTCCTTCCCTTTGTTTCTCTCTTCCTCCTACACCTTCTCCCCCTCTTTCATTCCATCTCATCATCATCATCCGCCGCCTTCAGCTAACCAGCCTCCCAGCAGAGAATTATGAATAGAATTCAAATCAGTTGAGCTTTACTGTCTCCCACCCCCTCTCCGCCGGCCCCCTCTGTGTCTGCCTTCCACTTTCTAACTTTTCTCCAACTGTTTCCGTATTGATTACGGCGGCCTCACACCCACCGCCGCTCACCCCTCCTATACATTAACCCCTTCCTCCTCGCTCTGTCATTTCTGCTCTCGTGGCTTCTCGCTGAGTCTCGGCACTCAGCCAATGATTCAGAAGAAGAAAAAAGAAAAGCACCACCTCCAGCATGAGCGAGGGAAAGTGTTGCATCGCTTTCTGAATATCAGTGGAAATGTTGTGGACCACTTAGGAACTTTTTTTGGGGGGTCTTTCTGAAAATGACATGAGAAGATGGGTAAGCAAGTAGGATCTGGCGGCATCTAGTGGTGAGGTTACAGGCTGCAACCACACGAAACTTCTCTAATTATAGCTTTCCCGTTGTAGCGTGACATCGTCCCAACTGACTGAAAGAGAAGTCGTGTATAGATTATGTTTTAATGAGCTGCTTTGAGACTGTGTTGGTTCAGAGCCGCTGAAGAGGATCTCTGTCTGCAGATTATTAACGGCTCAATCTAAGGTGACGAAAAACACACTGATTCTTATTTTCAGGTGATTACATGAAAGAAAACACACTTTAATAATATTAGATTACATTTCTGCCAGTAGTTTCCCCTCAATGCTTCGCACTGTACCTTTAAATCACTTTGTGTTTAGCCTAGCTTAGCACGAGATCATTAGCTTTGTTCAAAGTTAAAATATGTACGGAAGCCCTAAGCGGCCATGCATACATACATTTTATTTCGTCCGTTTTCTCGTGATAACGAGATAATTTGCATCCGTTTTCTCGTGATAACGAGATCATTTTCCTCTGTTTTCCCGTGATAACGAGATAACAAATGAAACGTGATAGGCGAGATTTCAAATTCGGTAAAGTTGGAAAGATATTCACAGATTCGAACTGACCATAAAGAGACCCTTGATGTGTGTAGTGATTTTGGAGTCTCTGTAGCCTACTGTATAACAGTGGAGTTATTTATTGTCTTGCAATTTGCAGACGGTCCCTGCGCACTCGCCCGGCTGCCGGTTGCGCATGGAGATCAATGTTCTCCGTTCAGCTCGCAGGACGGCTTATTTATGTAAAAAATCAGGGTTTTGGTGCTTGTAGCTCGTAGTCTTTGATATTACGGTGAGACAGAGGTATCATTTGTGTTTGAAAAACGTTTCACTTCTGATTTATTGATCCCGGAAGTTCGACTCTGTCTTTCCAATTTTACCGAACTTCAAAATGATCTTGTTATCACTGGAAAACGGGTGAAAAATTATCTCGTTATCACGAGAAAACAGAGGGAAGTTATCTCGTTATCACGAGAAAACGGAGTAAAATTATCTCGTTATCACGAGAAAACGGAGGAATTATCTCGTTATCACGAGAAAACAGAGGGAAATTATCTCGTTATCACGAGAAAATGGAGTAAAATTATCTCGTTATCACGAGAAAACGGAGGAATTATCTCGTTATCACGGGAAAACGGAGGAAATAAAATATATGTATGCATGGCCGTTTAGGGCTTCCGTAAATATGGACCTAACCCCTTTAAAGGAATACTTCACCCACAAATGACCTTTATTATTTGTGGGTGAAGTTATATGGCTATTATTATTTGACCATTTATGTCAATTCTTCAATATAACCCCGGGGTTTTAGAGAAAAACAAAGTTTTCTTTGAGACCTTCAAGGTAACGCAAGGTGATACATGGGAATTTAAATACAAATGGTCTATTTTGTGGGTGAAATATTCCGTCAACACCTGTTGAAAAAAAATCATCCATTATTGCTTCTTTTTGTTTCATCTTCACACTGAATTTAGGATCCACGAGGTGTTGATGTTCAGTCACTGACCGGCCCGATTGATGCTGTTGATAAACTATTGTTTCCAGACACCTCCACTGGCTGCTGATGACGGTTCAAAAAGTTAAATATGAAATTACAACAAGGCCTCTGTCCTGTTCTGGTGGCCATCAAAACTCAATAGCTGCCTTTAGCGTACTTTATTGCGGAAAGTAAACATAATCAATCGTCATGATCTTGGACATTGTTTTCTTTCCACTTTTATTTTGTAGTCTCTTGTGGTGTTGATTTCCTGTTTCCTCCTGTTGCTTGTGCTGACCTCTCGTTTCGGGTGACTTGACTCCCCCGACCTCTTGTGTGTTGATTACCTGTCTGCCCTCACCTGTCTCCCCTCCTCCTGCTGTGATTGGTCCAGTCAGCCTTCCCTCATGTGTGTTCAGCTGTGTCTCGTTCCCCAATCAGTCAGACCCTGGATCCCCTCATCTACTTGCCAGCTTTGGACTGCGTTGCCAGTAAGTTTATTTTCCTCATTAAACCTTTTTCTCGTTCAGCTTGTTGCCAGAGTTTACCTTTGGGTCCAATACCTCTTTGCTTCCCGCAAACCGTGACAATCAATGTTTCCTTTTGGTTTCACACAGCAGCGGTCTGTGGTCTCCTGGGTGAAAGTCTTGCCAGGAAAAGCAGCAAGATTAAGACTCAGTCACAGTTTAACACGTCCTCGTTCACCGTGTCTGTGATCTTCTTCCTGGCTGTGATAGGCAAGATGTGATGAATTGTAAAAACAGGAATACACTCCCCTGGAAGACATTCACGGTGTTGCACTCAGTTGTCTTTATGGTTTTCCACCATTTATATTTAATAATTGAGCATCCAGCCCTCGGTTGAAACATTTTCTCATAGAGGATTTCTCTAGTGTGGACATAGGAGGTCGTTCTTTAAACATGACATAACAAAACTTTCGTTACCAGCCCTTCAAAATTGTGATGCTTGTAGAAATTGTGCAGTTTACATTTGCCCTTTTATTCAACCATGTTTTAAATCCCATCTCACTTTTAGTTCGGCGGAAGTTGTTGGAAAAACAACGAGAACTCCGGAGAATCGCTCATATATATATATATATATATATATATATATATATATATATATATAAACATACTTCATGCCAGACAACAATGGTGTTTTTCACAAAGGGATTAACTGTGATTTTTCTTAAAGTCTTAAAGGGAGCAGAGTATGAAAAGCTACCCAGCGTCGAGCCTTTTGAGGACAGCAGCCCTCATGTGCATCCTAGTAGAACCGCTGTTGGTAGATATAACCCTCCTCTTAGGAAAGAAAATACAAATAGGAGTCTAAATCTTGGCTTCCTGTTATTCCAAATAAAGATTAAAAGCAGCTTTTTTTCACTTTAGGGAAACTTATAGATGGAGGTCCTCATGAAATGTCTTGGAAAACATCTAAAAATGTCAATAATACATAAATCTTAGTTACATTTATTCCTCCCACTATAGTGTTTTTCCATCTTGTGCTGACATCGTTGGTCGCTGCTTATCGTTTTTTCTTATATCCAGATTATTTTTCACCGTCTATGGCGTTTACAAATAGATATCGTTGGGTTTCATCTTTCTTCTTCATTTTGAAAAGATAATTTATCTTTTTTCCCCTGAAATCCAGAGAAGCTGGATCTTTTTTCACATTTTTCTTGGCCAATCACTGCGTTAAGAGGCCTGATCGTCCGTTCCAGAGGGTTAAACATACCGACGGGTGTCTCCACGAGGAGCTGGCAGGATGTTCTCGCTAGTGTCGGTGCTATAACTCTATCAGAGGGTGCATCTTTGAGTGGATGGGGGAAAAAGTATTAATTTTTTCCATGTGGAGGTTGATCGGCTAGATTTAGAAGAACAGCCACCAGTTAATCAGTGTCACAGCTTGAGCACCATGACTGCAGCAGAGAGCTGGTTATATAATGTATGACTGTAGGATTCCCAGCAGCTCTGCCTCCTCCACTCAGCAGTCTGAGGAGGTGGGGGGGTGCAGAATGGATGGCAGCAGAGGGAGGAAGGTATTGATGTTTGAGATTGTGATCATGAGTGTGAAGGGTTCAGGTTGGCCACCAGCTCCTCCACTCTTCAATAATCCAATAATTACAGGCAGCATCTTAACGGGGGATCCCTCAGCTGCTGCTGCTGCTGCTGCTGTCGGGCTCAACGCTGCCTGTTAGCATCGAATCGGAGCGCCGCGCTGAAGTATCACGTCTATTTACTGGATGATCCCCAGAGCACACCCAAGGTTTCCATTGGGGCTTCATTGTCGATGTCAGGCGGTTCATCAAGACTCGGGTCCACTGCCGAGGCTACGTGTTGACTTCCACACAAGCTGCACATCTAGAAACAGATACACACTGGATGTAAGAAGTGGACGTTACCACGGTGACGTTACCCATCGGTTTGTTGGCCCATTCACACCTGAAGAGAGAATATGGAGAAATCCTACCCAACGCTGAACAAGACAATTTCAGGCGACCAAAAAAAAGTTAACGATTAACTTTCAGGAGCTGAGACGACGCCATGGTAACGACCCCAGACTGTATATAAGACGTGGATGTAGTCGTCGGCATTTTGGCCGTCGCCATCTTGGATTTGTTCAGGAAGTGACCATATTTGGACTGTGGGGGAGCGACGGGTGGATCTGATGAACAACCTTACTGGATCTGAACCAGATATTGATTGAAAAATGTTTTATTGATGAAAAATATATCTTGCTTCCGCTGAAAAAATGATAGTCACACTTGATGTGTATGGAAAATGCTATAATTGACCAATTAGTATTCAACAAAGCCATATAATTATATTCTATATACATAACACATCCCTCTAAAAGACCAACGTCTTAGTTTCTCGATCCTTTCTCACTTCTAACTCTCTCTGGAGCTCCAAGTCCCAAACACATTGATTTCTACTGAAGACGTAAATCTTGGGAAATCGGCTGCTTTAAAAAAAGTATACTTTTTGAACAATGGAGCTCTGGCACAAAGGAATAAGATATTGGATCAAAAAATTGGTGGTTTCCGTCTTTTAACGTCATTTGTTGACAATAATAATAAAAATAGGTTAAAAGCAGATTTGTACTTGTACTTGTGATGGATAAAAGTAGGTACAAACATGAGTTTGTGTGCGTATATGAACATGCATACTGCATGAGTGGTGCATGCTCTCGTCACAGAAACAGGAGATTTTGTCAAATATGTATGTCCATAAGAGCAAAACCTTATATGACATATGCATTATTCACACGGAGACGTCCGTTTCTCACAGAAATCCGTCCTCCTTCCATCACGTGCTGCACTTCGTCCTCGCCGTGTGGAAATGTGAGTTTTATCATTTGTATGTTTCTTTTACTTCCTCTTTGTTTTAAAGGTTCCAGGTACATTAATGTGCCGTTGAAGATCCTTATTGTTACGTGTTACTTTCCAGTTTGTTCGTCCTGCAAAACCCAATAAAAAAGTAACTTGAAGTAACAGACATGAAGGAAACAGTCAAAACTCCAAGTTCAAATATTAATGCAGGCAGATGTCATAAACAGGAAGTGAATCTGAAGTACAAAATAAAATGAGAGTTCAGGCGGAGAGGTCCACTTCCACATGAATGAAAATCTAAAAACAGAAAAACAGGACAGCAATCACAGGCGTCAACTGTTTGAAGTACACTTTGTGGATAATACTTATATACTTTAGTATAACTGGAGTGCTTTTCCTTTAGTATTGGGGTTGTACGGAGGTGTAGAAGACTTTACTTTTAATATTTGACACAAAATTCACTGACGTGAGAAATCCACTGTGTGGATTTTTAATATTGGCAGTTTTCTTTTTAAAGAAAATTGATCAATTTCATAAAAAATGTTGAGTTGAGAATCTCCACAAGCAAAAATGCTTTTTTTTTACTTCCTTCGTCAGGAGTACGTATAGGACGGGGTTTGGAATCCAGCCTCATTAAATGAGACTTTCCTCAGCCCGGTCATGGAAGTGTTGATTAATTTTCTCTCTGCATTTACATTTTATTAATAGTTGAGTATAGAAAACATGAGAAAAGTACAACCTGCAGACAGAAGGCAGACCAACGTTCTTCACAAACGGGAAGGATAACCTATTAACCAATTTGTTTTTATTTAAAGCATTTTTTCGCCATTCAGAACTCTCCGTCCACGTCCGCCATCATGCCCTCTGGCTCCTCCCCCTCCCTCCTTCCTAACCTGTATACACACACACATTCTTTACCTGTGTGTCATAGAATGACGGTTAATTGATCGTGGTGCTATTAATCATTGATTGATATCTCTAAAGTCAAACAAGCGGCATTCTTTCCCTTTAAAGGGCGGCTGTCTGCTTGTTGCCGTGTGAACGTTGTGATAACAGCCGGCTGTGAGGGTGCGAGCTCCGACGCCGACCTTCACCGCTCATCCCAATAAATACCGGCCTTCCCTTGAGACGAGGTCAGCGGTCCGGTTATTGAGCCCTGATCGATGGATTATTAATTATTCTATGACTATTTATTATCCTCTCTGATAACTGCTGCTCCAGAAACAGCTACTGAATGGAACATCGACTACTTAAAGTCAAGAATGAACCATTTTAAATTCTTAGGGTCCAGAGAGTTGATATTTTTTATAGTTTTTATGCTCTTTGGAAATCTCCAAAACTCAAATTGACCTTCAGAAAGGCCGATACACTCAAACACACAGGAATAGCCGTAAGAAACACAATAAGACAGGGATATTACCACAAAGCTGCTCCTCCCCCTCTTTTCCATCAGTTTGACCTCCTTTCCTTCCTTTCATCTCCATCTCCCTCTCGTCCTCCCTCTCTCCCTGATGACCTGTTTCCTCCCTCTCTCCCTCCCTCTCTCCCTCCCTCCCTCTCTCTGACTTGCTGAGTGATCTCGCAGCTCTTTTACTGGTCTTACTGGACAGACCATAAACTGGATTTACAGCTCCCTCCCCCTTCCTCCTCCCCCCTCCTCCCCTCTCGCTGTTTGTCTCTGTGAATGGTCACACAGAGACAGGAGCCGATTGAATATTTACAGCAGCCTTTAGAGTCTCAACAAACCGGCCGAACGACGTGTCGGAGAAACAGACGGAAATATATGTTTTAATCATTTTTACATCTTTTCTTTTACTGTTGGCTCGACGGACTGAAACATATTCATCCTTTATTAAGTCATCCAGCCGGCAATCCTGCAATCAATCCATTCATATACATATATGTATATATATATACATATATACTGTATATATATACATACATTCATCCATGTATCTGTCTGTCTGTCATCCATCCTTCCATTCATCCATCCATCTGTTTATCCATCCATCCATCCATCCATCCATCCATCCATCCATCCATCCATCCATCCATCCATCCATCAATCCGTGTGTTTATCCATCCATCCATCCATCCATCCATCCATCCATCCATCCTTCCATCTGTTTATCCATCCATCCATCATCCATCCATCCATCTGTTTATCCATCCATCCATCCATCATCCACCCATCCATCCATCCATCCATCCATCCATCCATCATCCATCCATCCACCCATCCATCCATCTGTTTATCCATCCATCATCCATCCATCCACCCATCCATCCATCCATCCATCTGTTTATCCATCCATCATCCATCCATCCATCCATCCATCCATCCATCAATCTGTTTATCCATCCATCCATCCATCCATCCATCATTCCATCCTTCCATCCATCCATCTGTTTATCCATCCATCCATCCATCCATCCATCCATCCATCCATCCATCCATCCATCCATCCATCCATCCATCAATCCGTGTGTTTATCCATCCATCCATCCTTCCATCTGTTTATCCATCCATCCATCATCCATCCATCCATCTGTTTATCCATCCATCCATCCATCATCCACCCATCCATCCATCCATCCATCCATCCATCATCCATCCATCCACCCATCCATCCATCCATCCATCTGTTTATCCATCCATCCATCCATCCATCCATCCATCCATCCATCCATCCATCCATCCATCCATCCATCCATCCATCCTTCCATCCATCCATCTGTTTATCCATCCATCCATCCATCCATCCAGCCATCCTTCCATCCATCCATCCATCTGTTTATCCATCCATCCATCCATCTGTTTATCCATCCATCCATCATCCATCCACCCATCCATCCATCCATCATCCATCCATCATCCATCCATCCATCCATCCATCCATCCATCCATCCATCTATCCATCCATGCATCCATCTGTTTATCCATCCATCCATCCATCATCCATCCATCCATCCATCCATCCATCTGTTTATCCATCCATCCATCCATCTGTTTATCCATCCATCCATCTGTTTATCCATCCATCCATCTGTTTATCCATCCATCCATCCATCATCCATCCATCCATCCATCCATCCATCCATCCATCCATCCATCCATCTGTTTATCCATCCATCCATCCATCCATCCATCCATCCATCCATCCATCTGTTTATCCATCCATCCATCCATCCATCCATCCATCTGTTTATCCATCCATCCATCTGTTTATCCATCCATCCATCCATCCATCCATCCATCCATCCATCTGTTTATCCATCCATCCATCCATCCATCCATCCATCCATCCATCTGTTTATCCATCCATCCATCTGTTTATCCATCCATCCATCATCCATCCATCCATCCATCCATCCATCCATCCATCTGTTTATCCATCCATCCATCCATCCATCCATCCATCCATCCATCCATCCATCCTTCCATCCATCCATCCATCCATCCATCCATCCATTAAACTATCCATCAGAATACCTATCTGCCCGTCCACCCAACTCTCCATCTGCTAATCTATCCATCCACCCTTTTATGAATCCAGATATATCCATCAATTCACCGAACCATCCGTCCATCACTCCATCCTTTCCACCCGGCATCCATTTATGTATCCAGTCGATCGATTCCCTCCATCCATCAACATATTAACTCCGATTGCTTTTCTCTTTAGAGAAACGCTGGAGGATCCCAATCCTCCCAAACCCTCCACCCGGCTCACCGTTGATGCATTGAGCGATCTCACACTTTTCGGGGGAAGAAGCCGTCGGATGGACACTAAGTCCGAAACTCAGACACACAAACAGCAGCTGATGGACGCGGCGGCCCCGAGCGCTGCTCCCCGGGGAGCTGTTTCCTCTCCACGCCGTGAATCAATGTGGATTATAGGAGCTGAGCTCTGACACATACAGCCGCATGCAGCGCTGATCGCATGGCCGTGTGCTCTAACAAGGGACTGTGTGTGTGTTTGTGGGAGGGTGGTGGTAAAAAGTGACTGCAGTACTTTGCTGAAGCTAGATGCCGCAATGGACACATAAATAAGTATTGCACCATTCACACACACACACACACACACACACACACACACTGTGCAACACGTCCAATGAAGCCATGATAGGTGGTTGATGGTGTTTGGGCAGCGACCCAGAGGTTGGATTTTGCTCTCCAGTCTGTTAAAATTAACAGTTCAACAGCAATGTTCCTTCCGTAACATAAACAAATCTGAGCCTAATCCTAAAGCAAGCTGTATAATTGATGTTGTTCTGGAGCAACAAGCTAACAGGTGACTGTGAGGCGGCTGCATTTGACAGTCAGCGAAAAAACGCCCTCATGCTCGCCCATGTATGCGGTGTCGAATCCAAATCGCTTTCACACATTACTTCCTGGCTTAGCATTGTGATCGTTGGTTAAGCTCAACCGGCTACAAACAACCGCGGAGGTTACTGATATAGGTCACATGACACCCGATCTAATCGTTCCAATCCCCGAAGGCACAGTTGAAAGGAAAACACTTGAACCCTTAAACTTTCTGCAATACTGAGACAAATTACAGGATTCTAACCTCCAAAATGAAAAAAAAGGCTGACAATAAAAGTTGAATTCCACAATAAAATACAACAAATTTAACGTTACAATAATGGCAAGTTCAGGGGTGATTCAAGGGAACAGAGCACTCAGTGATTAGGACTATCGTTCCCACATTTGTCAATGAAGAACATCAGACTTTTGGGGAAATCACTGACTGGAAATCTTACTTTGATGCTGAAAAAAAAGCATCACTTGGTTTTACAAAGTACTACAAATGAAATTGTATGAAATTGGATTTCCTTTTAAAAAAAACCACATGACTGCTGATCTATGCATTATTTTATAGGGGTGCTGGGACTTCACCCCTAAAAACGGACTAGATACGCCTGCAGGATGTAATGACGTACTTTCCGCTGATATTGGGAGGGGGGGATTTTCTTACTAAAGTCTCTCTGAAATGTTATTGTCCTCTGAGTTATTCAGCCTGCAGTTATTGCTGTGTGCTCAGAGTAATAAGTGTATCAGCAGCAGCGGGGCGTCATGCATGCAGGCTGCTGTCTCTAAAGGCTTTTGGGGCCTATATGAAGCCTGAAGATGAAACCTGCAGACGACACTCAGGATGGAGAGCAATACTTTTATTTGAATTTATATTCAAAGTTAATGTTCTCCGCCAGAATCGAGACACTAAAGCTCAGCGCTCTCGTAATAAAGATGCAAACGCAGCGTTATATAATGGTAGAATATATAAATACACAGTCAAATGTGACCTTGGGTGTATAGTACAGGAAGCAGTGAAGTCCATGTAGGGAGGAAGTCGGGGCGGGTAGTTGGGTCAAACAAACACAGGACTTTCACCCAGGAGACCTCCGTTTGTTATTGTGTGTGAAACTGACTTATTTTAACTTGCGGAACATACTTGACTCACTTAATATACATAACAAATGTATATTTTTATGTATTTTTCCAGAACCTAACCAAGTAGGAACATGTGCTTGAATTGTGTCACGTACGTAAGGTACGATTATTTTAGAATATATATGAATAAAACTACTATAAATAATAAATATTTTCTCATCTTAAGATCCTGCTGCCCGCTGCAGGTGGATGGATTACAGAGGGAACCAATCTTACTCAAGATCTTTGTGAAAATGTTGTTGTGTAAACACACACACACACACACACACACACACACACACACACACACACACACAAACAGTGGAAACCCTGGGAAAGCCCCGACCTGATCCATCTAATAGCAAAGTCATCAGTTTTTCGACTCCTTGACTCTGAACAGCTGAGGGAATTGTTCTCACTGACATCAGATCGGACTTCATATTGACCGCTTCATGGCTGGCGGACTGTTAGGGAGCTGGGCGTGGCACGCTGCCGTAATGAGGCTGACTCCATTACTGGAGCTGTTTGGCGTCGTGACTCTCAGTGTACATTATTTATGCTACACATGAAAACCCCACAAGACCAGCGGTGGATTCCTGGAATGGATTTTTGTTAATTTGCATCATTAGGAACGAAAACGGCAACAATTATGGGCAGATAATATGGCCGACGCTGTCCATCAGCTTTGAAGATGTTTGAAGTGATGAAAGTACAGCTCAATCCGGGGTGCCACGATGGAGCCAGTCTCTGATGTTGACTGGGTGGACCAACCTTAGCTCCCATCCTGACTCTCCTCCCTCGACTCCTGTGATAAAGACGATGCTCAGAGTCCCTGTTGTGGGTCTGACAAACACAAGATTAGAACCCAGGAGAGCGGTTTCCGTGTCCCGAAGTGTTGTTGAAGTTACGTTGGTGACGTTTGTGACGTGATTTACGTACTTATATTCTTTTTAGGCCTACTTAGTTTACGTACTTATTCCACACTTATACTTATTCTTAACCAGGATGTTTTTCTTAACTTAACTAAGTGGTTTTGTTGCCTAAAACAGAGTTTCGCAATCCTTTTGTAACTTGTAACTTTGTAACTTAACTTGTAACTTAGGTTCACTCAGTCAGTCAGGCTATGCTAATGAGGGTCCATTCTGCAGAAGTACTTTTAATAGTACTTTAATTCTGGTACTGAGGTATATTTAGATACTAATAATTTTGTAGTAAGTACGCTTTTGAACGCAGTTCTTCTTGAAAATAACATTGCAAACTCACATTGCGAAAGAACCAGCAAATATTCCCGTTTAAGGAGCTGAAAAAAGTTAATACTTTCAGATTAATTAATTAAATTATCTGTGAATTCATCAACTGATTGACTAATTGATTCAGCTCCAGTGTTTGTGCTAAGAGCTTCTAAATGATTTGAGCTATTTTATCTGACATTTCTGCCATTGCTGTCGAATTCACAGATTTCATCTCGTGACTATTTCCTCAAGTCTGGTTTTTCGATGCACTTTTAAATGATTTAATTATTGAATCTAAAACAGAGTGCTATGTTGCTCTTTAATAAATCAATACACGTGTAATGAAATGGGAGAGGGGGAGGTGGGGATGGCTAGCTGCTCCAAGCAGGTGGATCTCATCCCGTCTGGTCCTGTTTCTTATATGCAACACCTTCCTCCCGTGTCGATATATGAATATGTTGTGGGGGGAGGAGTGGGAGGCGAGGAGGTGAGGTGAGGAGGTGATGGAGAGGGAGCCAGAGGGGTGACATGAGGGGGGGAGGGACGAATGAAATGTGTCCTGCTGTTGGAAGAGTTACGGCTGCCAGTCAGCATTTCATCGCAGGCTGCAGTCATTAAACACAGAGGTGGAAAAAAACATAAACACACACTCATACTGTACATTTCCAAGACATGAATAATAACAAAAGGCTTGGATCCCCTCAGACTGTGTTTGGAGATCAGCCTACTCATGTATGGGACAACGGTTTCATCGGCGTGCGTCAGCCCGTGGAAATGTTTCTGCAGAATTATGCTTGCTTTGCATTATTGCTCCCCCGCGGTTCCTGACAGCACCAACATCATCATCACGGCTGCCGGAGCGTTGCCAATTTAGCCGCCGGTGACCTTGCATCTGTTCCGACGACGCTCCTCCCCCGGCGGTCGTAAAAGGAGATCCTCGGCTCATTCGTCTCAGCGTGGTCAAATTAGACGTGACGATAATGACTTCTTTCGGTTAACGTCCTCAGAGATGAAGCTCTCCCTCTCTCATGTCGGCTTCGTCCGTCACGTGTCTGAATGAAGTCCACACATGTAGGCTGGCTGGGAAATCTCACTCTAAACTGAGTCAAGATGCAACAAAAGTGAATTTTTAGAGCCAGACTATGTGGAGAAACCAGAGACTGTCTATGGTACAAACAAACTGTCTATGGTATAAACAAGGTCGATGCTGTATTTATGTCTAGATGACGTTATTTTAAGTGTTGATGGAGCAGCTACAGTGTTAGCATAGCCTACCTCCGATCCAGACTCCATTCATAAAACAAGCATTTTAAAAGTTGATTGCTTGTTGTCTTGCAGACAGACCTAACAAACCATGACTTCAGACTTTTTACAAATTATCATCATTATGTAGTTATTTCAGCATCATTTTTATCTGTTTATTGCAATGAAATCATAAAAAAAATGGTTTATTTTGGGTTCATAACGCTATAGTAAACCAGCCGATGTGTGTCTTGTTATTCACAGTGAATACAGGAAACAAACACGACTGCTGTATTTCCATCAAGTTTTCCACATGTAATTCCATAATATCAGGTTTATCTGACACTCCTTTAGTTACATCATCTTATTGGGAATTAGCATGTTTTACAAAATAAATTACATTTTCTTTGGGCAATCTTCAAGAAATTTGCTAAAAATGCATGCTTATATTTGCTTCACTTTAGGGAAGGCTGGAATGGGGATAAATGCTCACTTGGAAAGGGGAATTCCTCTAAATGAAGTATTTATTTGACAACAGGTTTAAAATAGAATTTAGTCTCTGAAGAGAAAGAGATGATGTCGTGCTCGTGAGGTTAGACGCTGAAATAACGGCTGCTGACTCGATGCTTCGGAGATGAAATGGTATCTTGCATCTTCACGCTTCACGTCTTCCCTCTTTCTCCCTGTATTTTGTCTTCACAGGAAAACATTCATCGCTGGTCATCTATTATAGAGCAGCCTCGGCATTTAATTATAAATGACGGAGTCCCTTTGAGAGCGCTAATGAATCTCCTCTCACACAGCACATTCCCACCGGCTAACTTCATTTTCCTGTCAGTCGAACTGTGTGCCCGCCCATCCGCAGAGAGATGCCGATATATATATATATATATATACACATACACCGTTGGTCCATTTTGAAACTGCTTTAAAGGGCCAGTGTGCAGCATTTCAGGGAATCTCTTAGAAGAAATGCAATGGTATATTCATTAGTGTGTAATCACCTGATTGTTGTGACAACACACATCAGTGGGGCTGTAAAGTGATGTCACAGCTCGCCGAGAAGAGAGCGGACGCAACTCCAGAGACGGACAGCTAGCTAGTTAGCTAGCTAGCTAGCTTGACTTTCTCTGGAGTGGCGAGAAGCGAGGCGGAGGGAATTTTAAACCCGACGCCTCCACTTGTTCATCATCTGTTGGCTAATTTTCTGTAACAAGGAATTGTTGCATTACCAAGCCACCTAACCATTAAGCCGTTTGGTAGTTAGCTAATTCCACCATGCTTACATGCTGCGATGGTTACATGAAACAGGCTGGAGTTGTCCCCCATCTATAGGAAGCGCTGTGCTTTCCTTTCCAGCCACGTTGATGTGAATGAACGTCTCTTCTAATCCTGGTTTTTTTCTTCAACAGTCTAATTGCTGAAGAAGTGTGACTTCATTTTTTTTTAACCTCCTGTCTCTACTCATAAAGTAGAGAGGATTTAATTTGGGCTTCATTAAAGGCGATAAGGTGCTTTTCCCTGATGCAAACTCATGATTCGGTTTTACATAAAAATTTAAACTTTAATATATTCGCAGCCACGAGAGAAAACGATGGCGTGCAGAATAAGTATGTCTGGAAGGGGCACTTTGGTTTTTTTATATGCTGTTTCACCACTTTTTTTCTGTACTCCCCCATTCCTCCCCCTCCTCCCCCCACTGCTCACCCCTCAGCTCTCTTGATCTCTCTTTAGTCTCTCCTTCCTTCATCCAGAGAGAATCATTAAAGGGAAGATATGATAGTTGGGATACATCAGAGGGAAGCTGTACCCCCACGTTCGGCTGCTTCACCTCCTCTTTTCAACTCCTCTTCTGCTTTTCCTCTCTAATCTCATTAACATTTGACATTTACATTCCCACTTCATCCTCCGCACCGCACCGTCCCGTCTCACTACCTGCAGAGAGGCATTGTGTCGGTTAAATGAAGCCAACAACAACATAAAAAAAACCTGGACAAACTTTTAAATCCAATATGAAAAACCGCATCAGCTTCAACTCAACTTTCATATCGATGTTTTGTTCTGTTCAGTCGTGCACGGAATAAAACATCGGTTTCGGAAAGCACTGAAGATATTCTGCACTGCGTCTCGGTCGTCGTTTATTCGAAGGCATCTGTTGAGTGAGACGATGATAATTGTAACGGGAACCTGAGCTCAGTTATGGTGTTAGACTGCAAATTAAACTTTCTGAACCTTCTGTCATTCACACATATTTCTTATGTTCTCATGTTGAAGATCAACCCAGCAGATGTTCTCCTGTGAGAGCTCTTTTTACAGAAACATCTTATTTTTATTTTTCATCATTTTTTTATGTGTCACGAATTCTGGTCTGTTGGACCCTAAATGGACCATAATGTACTAAATGAACATCATGCTGGATTGAAGAAGACTTGAAACCAGAGATTGAGACCATAAACTCATGTTTACAATGTTTACTGAGATAATACATCAAGTGAAAATTAGGATAATTTCCTCGTAGACTTCCACGCAATCAGACTTCTTTTTTACAAACAGAGGAGTCGCCCCCTGATGGCCAGCAGATAGAACGCAAGTTTAAGGCATTTCAGCTTTGGCTTTACTTTTCATACCCGGAGGTTCCCGTCTGGTTTAAACAACGACGAGGAGAGTCTTAAATGAACTTTTAATGATCGGGAAGTTTAGCTGGAAAAACGACATTAAACAAACCAACATTAAACTTCAGCTTTGATGCAACCAAACCTCCTTCTTTTCCTTTTGTCATTCACGTCGTCTGCCTTGTTTCCCAATCTGGCTCATTGCAGGACTCTCTCCTCCTCCTCCTCCTCCTCCTCCTCCTCCTCCTCCTCGTTCTCATTCTCATTCTGCTTCCTGTTTGTCTCTGTCTCTCGCCCAGGCCAGCTCTGTCTCTCTCGTCGCCCTCTTCCTCTCTGACAGGTAATCAATGAGCAGGCAGCTGTGGGGGGAGGAGGCTCGGGCCTGGGCTGCATGGATTTCCAATTGGACGTTGACCCGTAGTGAGGAGGCTATCACTGGAGCGTACCGCAGAATACTAAACACATGAGCGGCGTGCCGGGACCTCGGACGACACGTCCTCTGTTCCCGTGGGACGTTCTGCTGTGTAATATCTCTGAACAATGCAAATGTTCTTTATGCTTAACACTGAAATGTTGCACATTCCTACACAAAAACACATTAATTCTAATAATAAAATAATAGGATTTTAAAAAATCAACCTCATTGTTAATGATTCTGTTCTAAATCCATGTTTCTTGTCTTTTGCAGTGTTTAATTTTGCTTGTATGTGAATGCCTACTCGGCAACAAACGTGTGTCTCATGATACATTAATGCATGATTCAGTGTGTTTACCTGTGAAATAGCGTCTTATATCACTGATGAAGTTGAAAATATATAACTCATGTTTATATGCATTTCTCCTTCAAGCTTACAGACTAATTTACACTGCAGGAATTGTGAATCCGAGAGCTCGGATTACAAATCCCTTCACACTGATTTACACCTCATGTTTTCAGAGGCTGCAGCTTTCATTTGAGGCACGATAGTAAAGCGTTGATCTGAAAGAGATGAATTTTCTTGTGATCTCGTCATAATGCAAGAATCTAGCTGCCGTGCAAGATAAGGGAAAACGTGGGACACCTCCGGTTCTGAGTAGTGAAGCCAAGGCTGAAGTGCCTTAAACTTGCATTCTCTCTGCTGGCCATCAGGGGGCGACTCCCCTGTTTGTAAAAAGAAGTCTGATTGTACAGAAGTCAGTGGGAAAATGAACCTACTTCTCACTTTGGCAGCATGAGTTTATGGTCTCTAGTCTTCTTCAATCCAGCATGATGTTTATTTAGTCAATTATGGTCCATTTAGAGTCCAACAGACCAGAAAGCAGGGGTTTCTGGTCTGGTCTGGTATTTGTCTGTTTATATACCTATTGTGCTTTTCTTCTTTTCCCCTTTCCTGTAGTATTCTATCGATGTAAAACATCTCCAGTGTGTAAAATGCTGAACTAGAGGCTTGAAAACGGTCGTCCACAGACTGAGAGACTACGTCCACCTCCCATATAAATAGTTGGACTGAACCCGTGACTTTAATCCAAACCACACGTTTCCTGGATCTGAAAATGAACATTTAAAAGGGCAGCTGTGATTGATGCAGGCTGTGTCAGTTTAACCTGCTGGACATCGAAACAGACAGAGCTGCAGTCAATTCAGACCAATTAGTGAGCAGAGCGGAGCGAGGGCTGCTGCTCCCGTCTTCAGCCTCTCCCTGAACGTTCGAGGTTCGTTTCTCTGCGGTGACAGAATCACCAGCTTTTATTTGTTACTTTAACATGTGATTCTGTGTGCAATCGTAATCTAAAAGGATTTATTCTGTCTTTATTGGAAGGTTTTAATGAGGTTGTGAGTTGTGATTTGACAAAACAAATCTTTGGTAAAACGGTAATTGCTATCATGTGATATGATTGGTCCTGTTCCGTGTAGATGATGCGGGGCGGCGGGAACACGCTGTTCGGTGACCACATGATGCTAATCCGTCGTGGCGCGGAGATTTAACGGCCGTGTTGCCTGACAGATGTGGCAGGAACGCGGATCGGCGGGACCCCGGCGGGAGGAGGTGGACTCGAGGTCATCCTTCGCCGCGCGTAAGCCGTCTACTCGGCGAGTTGCCGCTCTAAGTTGCTGAGCGTACGAAGATGCTGAGTCAGGCCTGCAGAGCCTGATGGAGGTCGAAAGCCTGTCCGATGTGCAACGTGTCAACACCTCGGTTATATTTCTGTAAGTGTGATGAAGCGACTGGCGGCTCCGTCACGCGGCTGACGGTGCTCTTTCAAAAGTCTCCGAGGGAAAGTGGAAGACAGACAGGATGTGATGCCGTTACGGCGGCCGTTTGCAGAGTTCCTCTCCGGTATACGACTCTTTACCTCGCGGCCCTTCTGGGGAAGTGTTGAGGTGCTGATCAACACGTGTCGGCGTCCACCGAGGACGTGGAGGTCGAGGTCATTGTGGAGGTTCAGGCGACCTGTTACGAAGTAACTGATGTCTTTTACCCACAATGCATATGATGCATCTCCACCTCCGGTGCACCTCCATCAGTCGTCACCCCCAAACGCCTTCATGTCTTCATGTGTGTGGAAGAACTGATCAGGATCATCGACAACAAGTTTTTCTTGAACACCAAGAGGTGGGAAGTATCAAAGTACAAATACTTTGTTAGTGTACTTAAGTTGAACATTCAGGTATCTGTACTTTACTTGAGTATTTATTTTTCTGACCACTTCATACTTTTCCTCCCTAAATGTTAAAACATCTGTACTTTCTACTCCTCACATTTTCAAAACAGGTTACTTTAGTTTTAATTTGAAGGAAGTTACTGATTATTTCTTTTGTACTAATATGACACAAAAACAGCCAGTAGAAATGTCCTCCATAGGGATACTTTTTACTTTATGTACATTTGAGAGCCTGTACGTTTCCACTTTGACTTGAGTAAAGAAGTTGAATCAGTACTTCTACTTTTTAAACACAAGTATGTGTAGGCCTACTTCTACTTGAGTAGACAACGTCTGCTATAACATACATTTATAGTATTTGGGATATTCTCGTCCAAATCCACGGAACATTTATTCCTGCTTTGATTTTCATCTGTCAAACATGATTTTCGTTCAGCTGTTTACATTTTATTATCGGTTTATTTCTTCAATTCTCAGAGCCTCATTCAGAGAGTGTCACTTTCAGTCAGACTCCGTGCTTGTTGAGATTAGATTTGCCAGCGCTCCATAAAATAAATAACCATGAGGGATGCTGGACGAGCTGCTGTTTACTTGGTCGTCGCTGGCTGACCGGCACACGGCCGCTTGAAAATTAATTTCAACAGAAGAGCTGAGCTGAGCTGGATTTTTTCACCTTATTTACATTCAAATACATCTCTGAATCATAAACGATGTTTCATTAGAGATAAAACTCAGCAGTTGAACTGCACATTTAGCAGCTGAAACATGAAAGTGATTAACTGCAGCCTTTTATATATATTATACTGAAGTGGGACATTCTGCATAATGATTTGCTCGCCTACGTTAACTATATGCTGATTCAAACACTTTTATAATTTAACTCCAGAAATATTTTAAATGCAGGACTTTTACTTGCAATGGAGTATTTTCTTTTACTTCACATTCATTCACTGAAATATTACAAGGATATTCTTTCACACACAATCTTATGATAGGGTTCATGCAGTAAGTACCATAAAGTAACTTCATGCAAAAAAATTAAATGGCACAAACGACCATGATGAACACAAATGTATTAAATGTTAGATTAGATTAGAGGAGATGGGATCGTATGTGTCCCAACGAAGGCCAAATAGGAAAATAAACCAAAACAACAAAAAATAAACGCTTTAATAAACTAAATAGGACACGGATGAACCACTATAATCGGTAGAAACCAAAATGCATACCTGACGGGGGTGTTTTCAGAACGAGGATAGAATAAAAGAACTTAAACTCAATAGAGAAACCACTTGATACATATTATTGTAAATAATGCTAAATAATGACAGAGTCAGAGTTGAAATATCAGCCTAAATAACATTTTGCCATTAGCAGGTTATCCTGTATACCCGGAAGTAGTAGCGTCATTTAAAGTCACGTCAGCTCGTTCCCGTAAACGGACAAACCATTTAATACGAGGGGCGGACCCACCGGTAAGACAAACTTATACACGTAATACAAATAAACTAAACATTTAACAGGAGCGCACGGTGTAGCGTTATTATTCTACCACATGAAAAGGACGGATGAATATGTTAAATAGAGAAGAGAATAATGTTATTTACACCCGCTGCAATGATATTTATCATTATCAAGCCTAGCAAAAAAAAAAACACTTAATAGAAATATCCTTCATAGGGATACTTTTTACTTTAAGTACATTTCAGAGCCTGTAGGCTTACTTTCTTACTTTTATTTGAGTAAAGAAATTGAATAATTACTTACTTACTTACTACAAGTATCTGTACTTCTTCTTGAGTAGACCCTCCGTACATTTGACACCTCTGCTATATTGGCTCACTTCGATCCCGTCCCGCTCTTAAGGAAAACATACAAACAGACTGATTTGTTTCTGTTTATAATTACTCCACTCGTCCTGCAGCGAGTCACTCAGTGCTAACGTGATACTACGACATCATAGCAGACAAACATATTGCATAGTCTGAACATTTAAAACCACAGAAAATAGCTTAAATATGAATAGTGTTATTTATATATAATGGACCGAGTAGTGACCCCTGTGGCACCCCGTTATTGATGGAGCTGTTGATTCAAATCAGTCTGAATTCTCCCTCTAACGGATAAACAGTGAAGGTAATAAGTCTGAACACTATCGCAGTACTAATAATCAGTGATTTTGGTTCTGTTCCATACTATCATGGTGTGGCTGTAATGAGCTCTGCCTCCAGTAGGGGACACTAGCAGGACTTGATGGGGCCGATGCTTCACCTGACTCACAGCCTGGAGGAGATGTTTGTGTGAATGAGACCCTGTAAAGTGGAAACTGAATAGTATTCAGTCCAGAACACTGAACGCACACACACACACACACACACACACACACACACACACGCACACACATCGCTGACAAACTTCCTCGCCGCTGCAGAGTGCAGATGATGATTTCTCTCGGCTTCGTTCCTCTGTCAGCTCCTCGGGCTGGAGATGGGTCTGGTGGGCGGTTATCGATCGGAGGAGCATCATCACCCACACTCTGCAACATGTTCAGCAAAGGTCAACAAAGGTCGCAGAGTCAGCTGTGAACCTGAATACTTTCTCCTTTTTTATTGCCTTCGACTCTTCTCTCTCTCTCTCTCTTACTCCACCGGCCGGCGTGGGTTATAAGGAACGCTCTGCAGGACTCGGCAGCATGGCGGTCACGTCGGAGAGGAAGCGCTTCTGGCAATCTGGCACGTAGTATTGATGGATTAACGGTCAGAAGGTCATTTAGCTACAACAATATGCAGCGTCTTGTGACTTAATAATCAGTGTGGAGTTCATTCTGGAGACGTTTCCTTCCATCGTCTTGGACCCTGCGGGTGTTTCGACTCAGACTCATTTACTCTGACTCGTCTCGGCCTCCATGGAGGGAAAGCTTCCACATGAATCCGTCTCTTTGGTATTTCTCAGCCTCATAGTTGTTTTGACCTGGACTCGTTCCAGTCTTGTTCCGATCATGTGACTTTGACCAGTGAGGGTTTTTATTTGATGGAAATTTCTCCCATTTGTCAGGATGTTAAAATCCTTCAGGACATGTTGACGTCCAGAAACCCTGGTTTCTTACGGGTCAAAATCCTTCAGGACATGTTGACGTCCAGAAACCCTGGTTTCTTACGGGTCTTTTGACTCTTTTGGGTTTTTCTGGGTCCGACCCATTTGGGGACTTTGGACTGCCTTGCTGACTTGGTCGTGTCTCTGTAACGTTGGTATTTTAAACCAGACTTATTTTGGTCTTGCGGTTGTCTGGACTTGAAGTCTCTCGGGTGTTCTAGTCCCAGCCTCGCCATGGTTTTAACTCTGACTTGTTCACTGAGTCATGCCGGTGTTTTGACTAACTTTTCTTGAGTGTTTTGACTCGGAGTGGTGGGTTTTTGACCTGTCTTGTGTCCGTTTTATTGGTTTTTAAAAACATTTAACATTTGTGCTTCATTCATCAAGTGTTTTGACCCGGCTTTGTCTTTGTTCTGGACTCGTCTGTCCTCAAAGAATAAAGGTCTGACTCAAAAGCCTCCCATAACTGAGGATACGTGTGATTTGTTTCGACACACACTGTTCCATTAATTACGATAAGTGAAATAATACATGAAACAACTGTCAACTTGTGGGTGTTTGAGCTCAGACTTGGACTTGAATCTGAATTGACATAAGTGGTCTCGACTAAAAGCTCTACTTTTTTTTTTCCTGAATATTTTAAATACTTGTTCCTTCTCTCCTCTGTTCCTATATCAACATTAAAAAGAAAACACAGCATGTGCTCGGATCGAAGGAAAGACTTATTTATATGCATCTGCTCTCATACAGCTTAGGACCTAAGACCCCGAGGCCAAACGGTGAACATATTTATTGTTGATTTTGGTTTTGGAGCTTTGATAAATTCAGCTGCAGTGAACTGCCGGAGAATAGGAGACGTCTGTTTTCGCTCCGGGGGTTAAGAAGCAGCAGCATCCGGACGGCTGTTTCTCCTGAGACGGTGAAAAGCGGGCGGCTGCACAGACTTCTGGGCAAAAATCCTGTTCGTAAACAAGCAAACGGCATAATCAGGCCAGCTCCCAGGGTCTGTGCACAGCAAAAGTGCTGGAGTGTTTGGAATATGTAAAATAATTATACATGAGTTCTTCCCTGGAAGCAGGTGAATGTGTTTGGATGTTTCCCTGAAAAACATGAGCCGCATTCACAAGCGTTCCAGCAGAAATGCAGAAGTTGAACGCTCGTGACACCCGATAAAATACTGAAATCTAAATAAATCTCTTTATTGTTATCGTAGAGGAAATATAGCAGGGCAGCTACAAGGTCTTCAGTCAAAGAGTCTCCAGAGAGACATATAGATATGTACGTATACATGTGTATATGTACAGTATGTATGTATGTATGTATGTATGTAAATACATGTATTTGTTGGCAGCACGTTACAGTAAAAAAAGGAGTTAGAAGGAAATATAATTCTCATAATCAACATCAATAAATATGAAATGTCTGAAGAGAAGGAAAACTAGATCCTCCTCCTCCTTTACTCAACTAACTTTATTTCTCAGATCAGCTCTGGAAGCTTTTATTCTTTTTTAATGTCAACGGAGCTCAGTAACAGTAAAGTCTAGTTGTGATGTCAAACAACCCAAAACAAACCATAAATAGATTCTCTCCTACTAGGGAAGGACTTTATGCATCGAAAGAACTTGTATAAATATGGTCATTAAAGAGGGTTAAACTGCTGTTTGGAGTGTTTTCATGTCTGAGACCCAAAACACTAAAGTTGCTTGTCAGAGAGCTTAAGTTGGACATTTGTTGAGACACTTTGTGAATGAAGGAGTTAATTCATTGAACTGAAGAGGTTATATCTAGTGAATGGTTTGGGGGTTGGGAATCGTGTTGTCCGTTTTTGGGTCACAGCCCAGAAACTGTACAACACAATTACTGGGACAGATTTTTTTGGCTGTTTCCTGACATTTAATTACATTTCCAGTAGTTATTAAGCCCCGTCGCTGTTGATGTTTACGGCTCGTTACACCAAAGTGGAAAATTTAATCTGTGAATGAGAGACAGTCCTGTTAGATAGAGGGGAATTTGGGTGATTGAGGGACATTTGAACCAAAAGATTGAATTGTTTTTGTCATCGTCACATGCTTGCCATTGAAAGGGCTTTTCCCTTTTTTAAATTATATTCTTTACTCCAGTATTTCTTCATAATATTCTCATCATATTGTCAAAATGGTACTTCAAAGCTACTTTTTCCTGCAGACCCCAAAAATATGACTCCTTTAATGTTTTGTCAAGGGGAAGCTCAGGCACAGCATTAGACGTGTACAACAAGCCACACATCAGCTGGTTTACTACAGCAATACCAACCCAATTTTGTTGTGATTAAAATGTAATTAACAGATAAAAAGGATTCAGAAATAACTAAGTAATGATGAGAATTTGAAAAAAGTCAAAAGTCATGGTTTGTTAGGTCCGTCTGCAGACATCTGACTAGAGAAACATTTGGACTTGTTGAATGCACCTTCTTTCTTCAATATTTTAACTTGGGATTGGGATCTGTTGACGCATTGCGAGGGGCTAAACAGGATCAGTTTGGATCCCCCCCCCCCCGTCTGCATCTGTTTTTGATCAGTTTGTCTTTTTCACTCTGAAACTCAGATTGTCTTTATGTAACCACACAGCTTTGTGTTGTTGCCATGGCGTCAATATCTGACACTCTGCTGCAGCGCCTACATGATTTAGGTGGCACAGTCACATCTGAACACACACACACACACACACACACACACCTACACAGTGCGTATGTGTGTGTGTGTGTGTAAAAAAACAGTATTTAATATCTGCTGCCTTCATGAGCAATACGAATACAGGTTTATTCAGACAGACGGCATGAGGATGTTTATTGAACATTAAAGCATGTAAACATGCAACAAGTATGAACCTGAACCCCTTTAAACCACAATCTGGGTTTGAGATCTGCAGCCGGATCTCGTCTTTGTAGTCGCAGCGTGTCTTTGTATTCAAGTCAGTTTAAAAAGGAGTTCAGAGTAATAAACCTGCAGTGAACAATGATTAAAAAACAAAGGCGTTGATCTGTCCTCCACTTTGGTCTTTTATCCCTGTGATCTCACAGTTAGCTACTGTGCTGTTTCACTGATTGCGTTGCCACGGTAACAAGTTCACTTGCTGCCAGCTGTTGACAGCAAACAGTCAGACATTTATAAAGTTGACGTTGGAAACAGTGGAGTCCAGGCCCAACAGCAACTCACAACCAGCGAGTCTGAGTGTCGTGTCGTGTTGTCAATGTGTTCGACGTTATTTATATTATTTAACACTGTCAACTGTCAAAAGGGATTATAGTCTCAATATTGTTTTCATACAAATCTGCAGAGCTGGGATCATTCAGTCATTGCTTTTTCAAAGACTCAAGTCTTTGAATCAAATCCCAAGTCAAGAAATTTCACTGAGCTGTATTCACTGTGAATAGCAAAACACATCGGCTGGTTTACTACAGCGGTATGAACCCAAAATAAACTATTCTGCTGTGATTTTACAGCAATAAACTGATTAAAAGGATGCCCAAATAACTACATGATGATGACGATTTCTAAAAAGTGTAAAGTCATGGTTTGTTAGGTCTGTCTGCAAGATAACAAGTATACAACTTTTAAAATGCTTGTTTTCTGAATGGAGTCTGGCTCTATCGGAGGTAAGCTATGCTAACACTTTAGCTGCTCCATCAACAGTTAAAATAACGTCATCTAGACATAAATACAGCAGCGACCTTGTTGTTTGTACCGTAGACAGTCTCTGGTTTAAACTCATAGTTTGAGACAATTTGTTTCGTCTGATTCAGTGACGACATTATCGTGTTGTCTACGACTAAATCCTCCGTAGCAATGGCAGCCGAGGATCATGGGTATTTAAGTATTTACAGCCACATTATGTGAAACTGATGAAAAAACAAGCAGGTTCTCTGAAATTAAGTTGAAATAATTGAACTTGACGGCGTTAAGATAATGTGTGATTATATCATCAGCGAGAGATGTTTGTATATTTTGGATCATTGAAGATTTCGTATCGCAGAGAGACGAAAAACTATGTCCCATATTGAAAGCACCAACCGTTTTCTTGTTTTTTTTTGTGTGTCTTTCATGGCTCAGTTTTGAGCCGTGGAACGCCAGCGTCACCGTGTCACAGTCATCTAATTTCAGCCTCAGCATGAAAATAAATAAACCATCTTCAGTTGTTTCTGTGACGTCGGCGAGTGAATTCAGCTGGAAGGTAATTTACGCCACTGTGGTCTTTACGTAATACACACGAACGCACCATCGGGAGCACATACAGTAAGACTGGATCTCATGTCATTAAAAAAACAGCAGCTTCTATCTGAACACATCTGCTAATTAATGCATTCTCGTGTCGACACCCAAATGTTGAGAATGTGTAATTAGAAACTAACATCTGGGACGAGGCAGAGATCAGTCCGGAGGTCATCGCCTCATGAATACACGGATGTTTGTATGACGACCGACGACCAGTCCTGGACTCGGGACTACGAGCAGGATTTGATGTAACGTTGGGTTTTCAGTCCTGCAACGGGGTTCACTTCTTCCTGGGGTTCCAGAGCAGATTGTGTTCGAGATGAGATCAACCGTCTTCTGACCAATCAGAGCAGACCGTTTGATCATATTACACAAAGGTAAAGACTAGACTAGAAGCAAAGACAGATTATACAGGCATATGCAGAAAAAATGACTTATAATATCACTGCCCGTGTTAAATTAATGTTTTATTACTTCAATAAATATCAAAATAAATGTCAATATTCTTCCAGCTGCAAACCCTGGCATTATAAATCGGACTTGGGAGCAAATAAAAAGAATAATAGGCGATAATAATTCAAACGCCCTGTTGGTTTATGTCCTGTACCTTTCATGTATGCTGTGGGTGATTATAAGATAAGAAAGTAAGCCTGCCTGCTGCTTCGAATGTTCTGGTATTGATGTTATTTTCAGTTTCACACCGCCGAGGTTGCAGCTGAAAGGCGAGGCTAAGATATTGCCGTACAAGCCATAAATCCCCTGAGGGGGAATGGATGAAGCATCTTCTGCTTTATGAGAACACATCTAAGTAACACATTGATTTAAGTGTAATTATAGTCGGATCTAATCGTGCTCTAGATGATCAGTGATATCATCAGTCTATTAATTTACACGTTCACACAGCCGCTGATTTGTTGCCAGCGTTCCTTCCTCTATTTGGCAGCTGCAGCTGTGTTGATTTTGGTCTGTATTATGCGGTTTGCTCTTTGTTTATAAGACATGCCGCTCCGCTACTATGTCAGCATCCTTTTTTAATCTGTTTATCGCAATTAAATCACAACAAAATGTGTTTGTTTGGTTCATGCCGCTGTAGTAAACCAGCCGATGTGCATCTTGCGGTGGTAAGCCCCGCCTTCTCCCGTCTTAACTTGTCAAATATATTTTGTCAGCCTCCTTTACTGGACTTTACTTTTCAACTATCTCCAATGTAAGTTAAGAGCATGCAGTATAAAGTCGGTGAGTCTGCTTTAGGGGGGGTGGTGGTGGTTTTGCAGGTGTGGGGTCAGTACGGGTTTGCAAACTGGACCCGTGCAGGACTCTACAGACGAGAAACAATAACATGACCACATGTGGCTTTGAATGGTTTTCACCAGCAGGTTTGTGGCACAAAGGTGGGACGACTGTGGTTTCAGACTCGGCATACAAGGATGTGGCTACTTCCTGAAAGCAGTACCAGTGCCAATACAGAATACACCACGTATTTGCTTTATTTGATATTTTCTGCCTGTACCCCACGGCCTCCATCTTTGAGGAGGTGTCGATCAGCTCTGGCGGAGGCTGTGGTGCTGCTGCAGAGGCTCTCTGGCTCTGTTGCTATGCGCAAACCTCCTAATGCACGAGTTTAAATCCAGCTCAACACTCAGACTCTCTCAGAAGCTCGTTGGATTTGTACTTTGGGGAGCGAGTAAAGAAACAGAAAACACCCTGAACAGCTGAGGAGTTTCTGCAAAGAAGCAGAGTGAAGGATTGCCAGGGTGTGTGTGTGTGTTCAGGTGTGTGTGTGTGCAGCGTTCACACTGTGTGGGTTGTTAATTGTGTGTGTGTGTGTGTGTGTGTGTGTGTGTGTGTGTCGCTGCGTGGGTTGAATGTCAAATGAATACATCTCATTGACATGTACAAAGTGTTTTTTCTTCTGCTGTTGTGATATATGAACTAGACTACATGGTCATAGTGTGACGCTGTGTGTGAGTGTGAGTGAGTGTGTGTGTGTGTGTGTGTGTGTGTGTGTGTGTGTGTGTGTGTGTGTGTGTGGGAGCTGAGGTTGTGCTGCTGTTTGAAGTGAGCAATGGGGTGCAGCGCTGCAGCTGCTGTTTGCATGCTAATGCTGCGGCAGAGCTGGAGGACGTGGGAGAGGAGGGGAAAAGGCCAGAGCCCACCCACCCACCCACACACACACACACGCACACACACACACACACACACACACACACACACACACACACACACACACACACACACACACACACACACACACACACACACACACATCATGAAATCACAACCTGCTGTTCCACCCTTCTCCTGGTGGAGAATCAGAGGACAGACTGGATATGTTGCTGCCTCATTGCAGAGCATCAGTCCATTGATCCTCTGCTACATTACGCCCCGACGAGCCGAAAACCTCAAATTCAAACGTCGATGGACCAAAAAACATAACATGTGGTGAGGAGTCACCAGTGATGGGAGAACTACTCAGATCCTTTATAAACTCTTAAGGTGCGTTCACAGCCAACTTTTGCATACAACTTCAATGCAAATGCCGGGTGACGCGATGTCATCAGAACTCCATTCAGAAAACAAGCATTTTAAAAGTTGTTTGCTTGTCTTCTTGCAGACAGACCTAACAAACCATGACTTCATGCTTTTTACATTGTTGTTATTATGTAGTTATTTAGGCATCATTTTATTATCCATTCATTGCAATTAAATCATGACAAAATAGTTTTTGAGTTCATGCCGCTGTAGTAAACCAGCCGATGTGTGTCTTGCTATTCACAGTGAATGCAGCTCAGTGAAATTCACCGAGCACCTCTGGGTGATGTTATGAACAGGATGGCGTTTGGTTTCCCAGCATATCTGGGGCTTCACAACATTTCAGCCATGATGGATGCCGTGTCTACATGGAGGTAAGAACCCCTCCATCTCTGACACGCGTAGCCCTGGTGATGCAAATAAACACAAATGATCCTGCGGTCAAACTCGCACGAGCAACGTTGTGATCAGAAGTCGTGACGAGGGCATCTGGTGGACATAATGGAGAACGGCTTTAAAGCTTCATGGAGATGCAGGCAAAGTTTCTGAAAGCAGGAACAGATGAAGCAGATGTCAAAGAGGCAGTTTATCAATAGGCTCGGTACACGACAGGCATGACTTTCCTGGACATACATTCTGTTCCTACCCAGAAGGTAAACATCATAGATAAACACCTCCCTTCCATCATTGCTCCACCCCAAACCAACACAAGAGGCAACAGAACAGGTTGCCTGACTGGTCTGTGACTGGCAGGAAAAGAGACTCGATGGTGGTGTGTTGACTTTCCTGTACATGCTCTGATTATATGATGGACTGCAGAAGGGAAACCAGTCTCTCCGAGCTGCTGATGAAAAGTTAATGGTACCAGTGAGCACTTTGCCCCCCCAGGCAGCAGTAATGACGGGGCTGGACTCCATGTCAGGGACCGCCAGCAGAGCTCCGGGCCAGGAGGCGAGCCTCACGCTGCTGTCCGGGACGGGGACTCGTCTTCTGCCTGGGTATCAATCAGCTGACAGGTGGCTGCTGCTGGAGCCGCGGCGCTGAGGATGATGGGTAACTCCTTGAGCAGGTGACTGGGGGATTGATGTTCGCTCTGAAACAGTGTGTCACCATTTATGGATTCTCTTCTCTGACCTTTAACCTTGGCTGTCGAAAGGCAGTTTTTCTTCTTCGGCCTGCGTGGAAACAGCCGAGGTCGTGATTAGACGACATATTTCAACATTTTATTGTTACAATAAATGTAACAAAATTTTATTCAGCTGTTTATTTCAGAGTGAGTACTTTAATTTTCAAATAATCTCAGAAATTATCAATGAATATGAACTAAATGGACTAACGACAGCCTCAGACTTGTGTTCCTCTATAATGAAACGGCATTATCACTTATGTTTCCAGGGAACGTTTTTCTACCGGATAACGTTTGTTTTTGACGTTCCTCAAATATGTTTCTAATCAAAGTTCCTGCAACTCCGTGTAGGGATGCGTTCGAGTTCTATTCAGTAAAAATGAGCTTTGGGGCTCAAAATGTATTTAAATGCAATCTTGTAAAATTTTGTTTTTGGTGCAAAACTTTTATAGATGCATTTTTTAAGGAGATGTTTTCATGAGATGTTATAAAAACATTTATTTGAGGGGTAATTATGACCTGTTTAACCTTTTATTGTTTTTATTGCACCGGTATCGGATGACGTTTGAAATGTTGACATTCATGATATCCCTGGTTTGCAGAAATGTATAAATGCAGGCGTTTTATTCTGGCAGCTGCATCGTGCATTTAGGTCAAAGCATTGTTGTGCAGCCTGGAAGTAAAGCCTCGTAGCTGCTAGCCTAGCGGTTGACGTTATCTCTGGTTTAGCGGATCGTGCTGCTCGATAACAGACGCAGTCGTAAAAAAGTGATGGTGCCTGACCAATCACAGCCCTGCAGCCAACCCCTGAAAGTACCTGGAGATTGTGTTTAGTATCACGTCCAAAGCAGAAACCACATTCAGGTTGCAGGAAATCTCTGCACCATGTCTGCAGAAACCATGTTGCTGACTTGTACACCAGATAAAACAACAACAACCTTTCTCTGTGTTATCGAGCCTGTTTGGAAATATAGAAATATAGAAAGTGAATCTGTGTACATCATGTTAGCAGGAGGCTCGGGAGAGAAAAAAAAAAAACAGAAAAGCCTTTGTGATAAAAATAATACAGATTACGTGAGAAGGTAGCCATGGATACAACATCCAGTCACCCTTGTCAGTGCATATATGGAGAGATTTATGTGTTTCCACCTCAAGTAGTTGTCTAAATGCTGTGTGTTGTCAGAAAGCTGCAGTGTAGGTGGATCCTGACCCCAGGAAGTCACAGCGTTACATAAGCCTGATGGATTTGAATCACAGCCTCCATTTCATAATTAACATTAACGCTGAAAAGTTTCTGCTGCATTCCAGCAGGATTCCACTGATCAATGATTAGATCATGATTAAATCACTGCTTTCGATTGGCTCCTGCTCTTTGCACCGCGTTCACAGAAAACTCCCCCATGTTGGACGACACCTTGTGAAAGCCTCAATGTGTTATTTGTATTACTATGGAACATTCGAGGGCGATTCTGCTTTTTTACAACCTTTTTCATCAATATTGACCTTCCTGAAAATGTGTTACTCACCAAGGATGCGTGTGAAATCGTCCTCTCATTCACTAACCTCCGTGTAACGAGGACTCAATGGCTCCTTAGTGACCATCGTTGCCGAGAGCGCGTACAGGCCAAGGACACTCGTTGTGCTTCGCTGAGAGGAGTTTGGAGGGCAATAGATCTCGCATATATTTTCTCTCTCGGAATTCAGACAAAAATAGGCGGTACATTCAGTAGAGGGATTTAGGACTCACCTTCTGTTACTAAATGAAGATGAATTGTGGATTCAAGTCCTTCAGTTCAGTCTCCATTTTTTTAATGGCCAAGCTACGCGATCGTTCTCTGTCAAATCACCTCATCGTCACTTAATATACTTTTACTTCACAGTGTCACTACCTCTTCACATCTCTGAATACGCACAATTACTTCCCATTGTGATGCTTCGCAGGCGGCTCTTGAAAGCAGTGTGAGCAGGTTTAACTTGTAACTTGGTAACAGTGATGTTTATTACTTCTGACCTGGAAATCGGGTGTTAAAGATTCCTTCTTGTTCTGAACTGAAACTTTTTTTTTTTTTTTAAGAAAAGTCAAACTAACAGGATCACGTCAGTTTCAAGGCTGAAAAAAGCCCTCCGGAAATGTTGAGCTTGACCTTTATATTCTGTCTGATGCTCATCAGTCTCTGTCTTTATCTAAAGAGCAGGAGTCAGGATGTGGTTACGTAGCTAGCTTGGCACAAAGACCGAAAGCAGAAGTGAACTTGTAGCCGTGCACAAATATCTACACCTCCAAACACATCTGGATGTGTTCTTTCAGCTCCCTTTTTCCTGAATTTTGGGTAATTACCTCAGAGCAAGTCTGTAGAAATCAGGCGGCAACCTCCGGCTCGGAAAAGTGAAGCCGAATCTGAAGTGCCTTAAACTTGCATTCTCTCAGCTTGCCATCAGGGAGCGACTACTCAGAAGTCTATTAGAACATGAGCCTACTTCTCACTTGATTTATTATATCAGAAAACATTGAAAGCATGAGTTTATGGCCTCAATGTCTAGTTTTAATCCAGCATGATGTTCTTTTAGTAAAATATGATATTTCGGGGCGGTCATCATGTCATCATATTCCAGGGGAGGGGCCGCCACCTTGGCCCCCTGTTGACTCCACCTCTGCAGTCCGGTAGCTCAGGAAGGTTCAGTAAAGCAACGGTGCTACATGAAGAAGCTAGACGATTCCTCCTCAAAGGACCTTGAACGTCTGAACCAAACTTTCGTGGCATCCATCCGACGGTATAAGCGGTATATTTGGCTCTGATGCAAAGTGTTCAGAACCACGCAGTTAAATATAAAACAGGAAATTCAGCCACAGCTGCTCACCGCCGCAGTAACTCGGAGCTGCAGGTGGAATCACTCTTTCGTATCTGTGAAACTGCAGGGCAGCAGCACCAATAACACATCACACAGTGATGTATGACGCCATTACGCTGCAGACAAAAGATCAGTCAGCATCCCGCTTCGGTCGGTGCCGCAGCGAGCTCTTTTTATAATACAGCTAAAGACTTTTTCTTTAATGGAATTGTTCACACATATCTAACGATATCCTGTTTATGGCAAACGACTAGTTTCATTTCCATTGAAAGAAGCAACAGAGAGGAACTGAAAGCCAGACGATGTTAGATTTGATACAGGTGGGACCAACATGGACTGGTTGAGGGTCCAACAGGGCTGGACTGTAAGTACACATACTCAAGTACTGTCAACTTGTACTTTACTTGGATGCTTCCATTTTATGGTATTTTAAACTGCTCCTTCACCATTACAGCTTTAGGTAGTAGTTACTTTGCAGATTTATATTATTAATCAAAAAACATAACATGAACTAATTACAACAATATATTATTAAAGAACTATATAAATATAATAACAAAAAAACTTGATTTTGGTACTTTACATTTCAATGCTAATACTTGCACATGTTTATTGAGTACAATTTTGAATGCAGAGTATTCAGAGTACTTTTAGATCGTCGTACTGCTTCTTGCAAGTAAACATTATACGGGTACTTCTGTGGTCCAAGTGAACTGGTCTGCTTTTTCATTGCAGTTGGATGCAGAAAACGGACGTGAGGTCCAGCGATGCTGCGGCTGTCAAAAAGGCATTTTGGGAAAATTTCAAGTGTGTGTGCGTGAGTGTGTTTGAGCTCCTGCTGCCTCCAAAGCCACGGACAGATGGAGAGGTGACTTTTTTTGCCCTGAACGAGTCTCTCAGGACGCCCTCCCTCCAGGCCCTGGGACGTCTCCAGAAACTCAATAAATGCTTCAGAGGGTTGAGGTTATGGATGAAGGGCTCGTTCACAACACATCTCCGGGCTAAACGTTGCTTCTGGTTGGGGGAGTGAGGTGAAGCTCAATGTCAGTCCCAGGAGTTCTGCAACCTCTTGTTAATCGTGGTCGTCGTGACTACGGGTCACGTCTAACTTTGTGCTCATCACCACCTCCTCTTTTTTTTTAGAGAGAGAGAATTGTAAAAATTCCAAGACAAAACAAAAGATTTCTATGAATCTTTAAAAAATGACATAAATAGTTTAAAATGTTTGAGTCTGATTGAAAGGAATTACTCATCAAACAGACATTTAATCTAAAGGCAGCGTGAGTCGGCCCCTCCCCCGAGGGTTACGGTGCACGCCGCCCGGTGAAAGTCCACCTTCACTCTTGTTTTGGAACGACCTTCGTCTGCCATTTGTGTAGCTTCCTTTTGGTCGCTACATTTTTATAATGGTTAACGCCGAGAAAGCTAAAAATAAGAAAATACAGGAAGAAGGGCAAGGTGTCTGCAGATACTGACTCTACCAGAGGCCACCACCATTGCTTGTCCTCTTTACATTTTATCTTCGACAGTTTATTTTGGATTCCCGTCTACTCTGGCTTTGTGATAAAGTCTCGGCCTCTTCTCCTGCCTTTTCGTTCCTCCGACTGACTTCCCAGGACGTATATTGACAATAGATACACAGGTGTGTTGTGACAACAGTGTGTTCAGGAGGGGAGGTGAAGGGCTGACGGTGGAGGAAGTATTCAGATCCTCTATTAAGGTGAAATTACTTTAAAATACACTAATACACTATAATACACTGTAAAAATACCTGCATTGAAAATGTTAATTCAGTAAAAGTTCGCAAGACCCTGTGACGCGTTGATTCATCTAACCAACAGTTTCAAAATTATAAAAAGATTTCAGAACCATGAATTAATTTCAGAACCATGAATTGTTTGGAATTTTTGCATGAAAAATTACAAAACTATCACTAAAATAGCCAATTAATTGTCTGTCAATCGATGAATTAATTAATTGTTGCGGCTGTACTTCTCATGGTTTGTGAACAAAAATATCAGTTTATGAAGTAACTGGTAACTTACTGTCAAATATTTGTTGTAATGGAGTGGTATAAAGTGGTAGTTACATTCCACTACCAGAGCAACCAGTCACCAACTATATCAGGAGACTTTAAAAGTTAATTAAATTCACAGCTTTCCTGAACAAATGATGAGAATCTCCCCGTAAGCTGCCTGCAAAAAACTATAAAACTAAATGAACTTTTAAATCTTCACCACCTGTGAACTCTGAAAAGCGCTCCCGACTTGAACCAGAGCACCTAAAGCATCGATAACAGCCCGGTCTGATCGTTATCCACGGAGAGCACCGTCTGCAAAACACTTGTTCCTTCAGACCGAGGACAGAAAGTCATTGACCATCTGTCAACTTTATCTCCCTGAAATGATGTTTATATCACTTCAGCAAATATGTCTGAATTACGTTTTTATTTTCTATCAATTTCACGAGGAAACGTCTTTAACTGACAGGCAGCTGTCGTCAGCAAACAGACTGATAATCTCAGTCTACGCCACCTGCTCAGCACTAATAGCAGGTGTAGCAAAGCCTTCAAATTCATTGCTTTTGTAGAATTTATTATAAATGAAGTGATACTCACCTTGAAAATGTCCTTTGGCTCGTATTTGTTCAGCCTTCTTCCATCACACCGGCTTCACTGTTTACGTTTGTCTAGGAGTGGATTGAGTGGTAAATATGCTGATATGTTGTGTACTATAGCTCCTGAAAACAGTGTATCCCAAAGATGAGTGCGTATAGTTCTGGCACACGGCGAGGATTATCATCCGTGGTCGGTGGTGACTGATGCTGGCTTTGGGAACAGTCATGAGAATCTGTAGCTAGTTTGTATTGAAAGTGAGGCAGTGTGCTGTGCTGTTAAATGGCAGCTTTAACCACCTCTCTGCCTCTCTGTCATTAGCATAGCGTAGGAGGCAGAGCTGATTGAGTGGCCAGTTGGCAGTCAGAAAGAAATTTCTTTTCAGATTCTTTGTTCTGCATTTGGACAAGAAAAAAAGAAGAAGAAGAAAGAAATCACCACACATGAGCACAAACCTCAAACAAACATCAAGGTATAATATATATATATATATATATATATATATATATATATATATATATATATATATATATATATATATATATAATATTCTTCTCCTTTCTGAAAACAGCGCATTATCTGCCTTTCATAACTACATATTAAAGACTTTAATCATATTATAGGAGCAGTTTTGTTGATTTCCAACAGATTTCCTAACTGAAAATGTTAAACATCGACATCTATAAAATTACTGAAAGGACAAATATCTGCTCCTCTAAAAGATACATTCAAATCAATATGCACGATGGCTGTGCATTCATATACAAAACTAACCTAGTTTTATGAGCTATTTATTCATCTTAATGTATTTTCCTAAATTAATAACTTGCGATTTAATCATCAAAATTATAAGATGTGATGTTTTTTTGGTAATTTTTTATTTGTTTATTCCATACCCAGGTCCAGAGTACACCTTAAACTCTGGTGTACTCTGGAAATGGACTGTCCCAGTATACCAGTATCATATGCAATGGGCTTTACAGGCCCACAACAACAAGCCCAGTATTCACTAAATATTCACTTTCTTTTTTACAAAGACTTTAATCTTTAACTTTCATCTTTGACTTTTTTCTTCAAAAATTAATTTAATTTCAACTTTATTCTCTAAATCAAAAACATTACGTTATTCATGAAATATTATTTCTACTCAATTTCGAAATAAAGAAATGTTATTCTAAAAAAATTGAGGTTTGTATTACTTTTATTGAAATATGCAACATATATATATTTTAAGAATAATTTTTTCTTCTCAGTGTATTTTGAATTTCAAATCTGCAAATATTACTTTTTTCATTTAATTTTTTTTAAATATGTTCTTAATCAAAACATTGCAACTCCTTTTAAAAGCTGAATTAATCTACAAAAAAATATGTCTGGCAAATAATTATTACATTTTCTATTTTTCAACCTTGAAATGTTATGATTTTTAATATTTTTTAGTATTTTCACTTCATTCTCGAAAGTACTTCCTGGAACCATGGTAAACTCTTGTATATTATAAATACAATCAGAACACCCAGGCTACTGTGTAATATAATACATGAGATAATATGTCATCATTTGATTCACCGCAGTGGGCGGAAGTGAGCCTCCACACGGTGCTCCAGAGATCCAGATGTGGTTTCTTTAATTCCTCACTCAAGTTTCCAGCAGCCTCGAGGATCGTCACCCCGGGGGGCTGGTGTTCTCGGCGGCAAAGGGGCTCCGTTTCTACCTAATTAATTCATAGATCCACCTTAAAAACCGGGGTGATCCCGACTTGGTCCCTCCCTCTCTCGCGCTCTCCGGCTCTAGTTCACTTCCCTCTCTCTCTCTCTCAGTTCCCCCAAAGCGAGCCAGGAAAAGACGCCGCTGACCCCGGACTTTGGGTCTTTTCTCCGGTCCCTGTTTCGACCGTGTCGGACCCCTTCCAGTCCCCCACCCACCGCTACTGGATTCTGCTCTTTTGTTAGCAGAGCCGTCACCCTCCTGCTTTTTTATCCCGGGAGAGAGAGAGAGAGCGAGAGAGAGCGAGAGAGAGAGAGAAAGGGGGAGTTTGATTTCTTCCACCGTAACCGGTTTGACTTCGGACTGGGATCTGGATTGTTCCCTCTTCCTCCGGAGGGGCTCACCGCTGCAAGGACCGGAGCCGACGCTCCCACCCATCTCCCCCCGTCAAACTAACTGGTTTAAAACGTCGTAACAAAGGGACGTTGAAGATCGCCTCATCCGGGTCTGTCAATCATTTTTTCCACCACTGCAGTTGTCAAGTTGGAGCCCTGCTGGGAAATGGACAAACCCCTCTAAACTGCCAGACGCCGCTCCGCTTCGCCGACACCACAGCCCGCAGGACGTGATTTTCTCTTTTGTTTTTCTTCTTCTTCTTCTTTTTTTGGACGAGGACAACCCCCCCCCCCCCCCGCCCGAGTGGAGGTAACGTCAATTTTAAAACTTTATTCACCGCTAGTCCGATTCCTTTCTGTTCACTTGTGGCTGAAAGCAGAGGAAACACGCCGTCGTTCGCGTGTCGTTGCCCGTTAAAGTGATTGTTTTCTCGGGTCCCCCCCCCACCGGTCGTCCGCACCGCTTAGCATCCGGGTAAGTTCTCAACCGCCGTTTCTTTACCTTGACACCCAAGTGCAGACGCATCTTTTTTTGGAGAGGGTGGAGGGTTTCCACAGGTGCGAACGCACAACTATCCCGTTCAGGGACGGTATAATGTATATTATTCTTTAACTAATCTCAACCGTGTCCCCACAAAGCGGTTTATTCACGTTTCCTACGCCCGTTCCTCCGCGCCCAAACGTCCCGGCAGTTAGCTAGGTTACGGACCCGATACGTGCCTCTCTGGTCTGCAGTCAAGGCTGTCAAGTCTCCATTCAAAAACAACGTGGACGTTTAACGCCCATTTACAGCGCTTTTCGACCGAACCACACACATACGGCGACACCGTACGATCGTTTAGAGATTAACACATCCATAATGGCTTTAATTTTTATAAAATATCAACTTTTTTGACGTGTTATGCAGTGCTCGCTGCCTGTCTCCGTCGCTCACGGCGACGTATTTTTTTTCGAGATCGTGAGTGCGTATCCGTTAGTAAAGTTAGCATTTTAGTCAAATTACATGCTTGTACGTTCACTGCATGTGCGCCGAATTGAAACGCAGTCTTCGCGGATACCGAATCTTGGGTTTTTAGGACTTTAAAGCTTCGCGTCCACTATTTAACGAGGACTTTGTGTAAAGTAGTGAGATTTCTAATGGCGCCGTCGTGATGGGGTCTCCCCGGGGCGACGTAACGGCACGTATCGACTGTTGCAGTGGTCGCGAGGCAGGAACCAGACCGCCCGCGGACGTCCCCGACCGTCTGGAAACAGTTTGCTCATAGTCCCTGCCTACAATGTTTATGTTTATCATCATATTTCCCCATGGTAACCGGAAAAAAAAGAACAATTCGCCATCACTAAATCACAAGGTCTCTGGTAACTTCATTACACTGGTTGCCGCTCCTGTTTTCATATTAAAACGTGTGTGATTTTGGAGGGACTCTGGTGTCCTCGCGCGCTGTCTTCACGAATGCGGCGCATTTCAGGACGGTCTTGTCCAGCTTGTTGGAGCGGTTTGCTCACATTGTAAATAGCAGGCCTGTTTGTGCGGCAGCGCAGGGCGAGGGTGGAGGAAGGGGAAGGAAAACAGGTCGTTTTATTTTAATTAACGGGCTTTCAGCTTCGCGGATGAACCGTCCTTACGTCATCCGCGAAGACGGGCGGATGAGCACCAGCTCTGCTCCTCTTTTCCTCCTCTCCTCTTCATTTCATCCATCTCCTCCTCCCCCCCTCTATCTGGGTGTGTCCTGCCTTATTGCGTTAGGAAGGAGGGGGGATCCCGCATCTTGGCTCATGGTGACTCCTCCTCAGCTTGTGACCTCCAAACGAGGGCATTGCTCCTTCTGTTTTCCTCTGCTGCTAATTCACCAAATTCACACCGCTCCGGTGTAAAGAAAACAAGATAACTTTGATGCCTGTTTGTTGAAATGGTTTGAATTTGTGTGTTATTTTTTGGATGGGAGCAATGACTCTGTCAATTGGATCCCCAAAGGAGAGCTGATATGATGTGCTGGATCACTATGGGTGCTGCGACAATGTAATAGAGTTTGTTTCTATTTTATTGTAAAGGTTAGTGTGGTTATCTGTGTTCACGTTTCAGTTCAGGGTTTCCTCCATGAAATGGTTCAGCTGAGGTGGTTTTCCACTGCCGAGCGACCCATCCTGTCTTGTGATGCCATTAGTCAACAGATGAAGGCCTTGACAAATAGCTACTCTACATATAATGGCATTTGTTGTGAGTTATGGCACTTTGCCCCTCCCCCCCCGAAGGCTGAAGGTGTAATTTTTTAATAAAAGCTTATTTATCTTTCATGATGTTAGCGGAGGCGTTCTTTGCTTCAGGCAAGGTGGCCAACATCAACTGAGGTGAAGCAGTTACTCTACTTTTTAATTGATCGTCATGCCAACGGCGGCTTCTCCAAAGTGAGGATTTGCTGCTTTTCTCTGTTTTTTTTTTTATCACCGTAAAGATCTTTTGGTTTTGGCCTGTTGGGTCAGACAAATCACCGTGGGCTCTGGCTAATTTGTGGACCTTTTCACTATTTACTGGCATTTCATGACTACCGATTTAATCAATTAAATGAGGAAAATATCAACCAGATGAATCGCTAATAATTATAATAATTGTTGTAACTGTGGCTATAAGACTGGAATTATGCTTCTGCAGGAAAACACATGACCCGACACGAACGTGTCCTAAATCTCAACAATGGGAAGTGGGGGCCTCCGGTTCAAGCAAGCTGATTGGTTGACCTGACATCCTGGCATGTAGCAGCGTTGCCTATCTTGTCATTGTTGCATCCATTTATGTTGATAACTTATGTCTCTGTCTGCCCTTAATTGTTGGCTTTTAGTGTTGGGAAAAAAAACACTCTGGGAAGTGTTATGTTTCATTAAAGCTGCAGGTAATTCCAACCCATCAGTGTTTAATTCACCTTTACTGGCAACTGGTCTTTTATGTGTTTTTGCTGTTATTTGAGACCGGCATTAATTGAATTTTGGCTTTTCTATGATGATTTATAGATATATGAGCATTGGGGTTTACTGGCGACCTCTTCAGGTGCACCCCCACAGTGTGCTGGAGCTGGGTGAGCCTCAGACACCCCCGCACAGGATGACGGATAGGTATCGGTAATAGTTGGATGGGTGGAGCAAACATTACATTACATGCTGCTGAAACGACCCTAATAAATAATGCCTGGAAATAATGCAGCTTTCACTCTGGTGAATATAATCTCTGCACCCTCGCAGCAGAGGACATACAGTCGGGCGTACCTGCAGAAGGACTAGTGCTCTGTTTGTGTCTGGAGCCGAGGACCTGATGACCACAGGAAGTGACGGGTGCTGACTCGGTGTGTCTGTCTGTCCTTTTAATATCCTGCAGGAGGTTCAGTCTAGGGATCTGGATTTAAAAAAAACTGTAGTCACGACACGAGTGACTTGAAAAAGCTGTCTCGTTTGCGATCATGGTAGAGAAGTGAAAAATAAACCCTGATTTTTAAAAAATAAGGGAAGTATCATGTCATAAAAAAAGCAGACTCGTGCGTCCTTGACACTTGCACTGTCGCTGCCTGTTCAAAAATAAATGAACAGAGCTGTGAATTTAGTGTGTCGTTACACCCGTAACTGCAGACGATGTGACACTTTGCTGCGATGAATTGTGGGTGACTGAGGCTATTATCTTTGAAGGAACTGGTGGCTGTGTTTCCTCGCGGCTGACAGATCTCTTTCAAAATGGCAGCGGCTCTATAAAAGGTGCTAAATCCACGGTTGGAAATGGAATCATTGAATTATATGTACATTCTTGGCTGCTGGGCTTTTTCGACGCCCCTCGGATGTAAATCTTAGCGCCGGTTTCTTTCTGCATGTGGTTTTGGATGGAAGTGGGTTTGTGTGCACACCTCAAACCAACCTGCCACACTGACAACGGGGCTGCAAACAAAGAGTGCAAGTGTGATCTCAGTGATTCAGAACTTCAGACCCCCAGATGGAGTCTGAACCACCTGAGACTTTCCTTTTTTGTTGAATGAACAAACAGGAGTACTGTTTCCCTCTGGGACTCAAGTCTTCTGTCAGTTTGTGACCGTTTAGCTGTTGAATTGTGACTCATTATGATGTTCACACTTGGACACACACACACACACACACACACACACACACACACACACACACACACACACACACACACACACACACACACGTCAGTTCATGATAGCTGTCAGTAAAATATCAGGGGTCGTCTACACCAATAGAGTGATTAAAAAGTGAAGCTGTCATTAATATAATAGTAACATCATGTTTTATCTTTTTGCTCTGCACTTTATTTGAACAAACTCAACAGATTTATGCTCATCCTGAAGAGACGATTCATTTAAACTATAGTTGAAATGACAAACTCCACCTTGACACTTGAGCACCGCAGTGAGAAAACGCCGTCTATGACGGACTCTTACATAGAAGAAATGACCCTGGTGTTTTGGTGCATACCAATAAGCTACAGACAGGAAAAAGAGAACACAAGTAGTACAAAAACCAAGAAAAATATGTCGAATATATCTGTATTTAAATAATCGCAGACTATATACATCAACACTTGATTGAGGACCCATTTTTAGGCAAAATAATCAAACGGGTTAATCCAGTCCAATAAGATAGCTGTAAAATCAAAGTACTCATCGATGCAAAATTCCAATGAATCCATTATCAATTATTATAATCAATAATTACAGATATGTAAGGATGAGATGATTAGATAAAATCAACCTTGGTTTAAACAAAAATCTGTAATGGCTGATCAATGATCCAGCATATCGAGCCTGGCTGGTCTGTATAACGGTACTTTTACCGTGGAGTCCTGGGATGAGTGGATCCATCATCCTCATCCCGTAGCAGCCAGAGTACAATTCCATTCACAGCTCAGAAAACTGAAAGAGCACATACTGGACCTGGTGTGAACAGGTGTTTTTTTAAAATTCAGTGAAATGTGGAAACCCCTCTGCTGACGGAATCCCTGCCTGTGAACCAGATCCAGCAGCGCACACGCTTATGTAAGTTCACATCAATTATTAATGGCTCAGGCCTATATTTAAGATACGGGAGATCTCTGCTCAGCAGAGACTCAGTGTTTGTGGATATAATAGTTGGTCTTTATCATTATTTTATAACCCTACTCGCAAAAAAAAGGCAAGGTAATTGGAACTCCTGACATATGACTCTTTAATGTTTTATTATTTAGCTTTTTGTAAATGGTAATATTAATTTGCAAAAGCCTTGCTGGGAATAAAAAACTGTATCCTGGTGAAGACGAGCAGCAATAACAAGACAAAGCGTGGCCACTGGTTGAACACCAGCTTTGATTTGAAGTATGTTTCTGATTGGCTGGCGTGTGTTCAGGTCAGGTCCTCTCCCTGAAATATCATCATTACTTTACAAAGATAATTTCGCCTCGTCCCGTGTGCCAGCTGAATGTGCAACGCATGCACATTTAAGACCTGTGCAGCTCCTGTACCACGCATGTTAAAGTGTAGGTAACCATAGCAACAGGCTCCCTGATTGGCTTGGATAAAAGTGACGACCACACAAACCTTCAAACACAGATGAGGGTTGTCCCTCTGGTCAGCTGATGTGGAAGAAGCAACGATAACACGTCAGCCGCTTTGGCGGTCGTGACCGTCTGAGGGTGTCGCCGTGACAACACCCCTCCATGACACCTGTGTGCATGCATGTGGAGTTGCCGGGTGTCAGGTGGGTGGGAACGTAGGAGTATGTGGCAGACGGGAAAAGGTAAAGCCAACACACATCTCTCCACCTTTAACCTGCTGGAGTCGACGGAGGCATTTGATCAAATCAACGTTTTAAATCCAATTAGCTTCTGCTCGCATCATTTGCAAGCAACTGAAGTCAAAAATGACTAAAACTCAAAAGATTCAATTTAGGTCTGTAATCACCTTTGTTGGCTGGGAAACCAGACACATTTGTTTTTTTTTTATCAGTGGCCTAATTAATAGGGACAACCTGACTATGAGATGAGCAGAAGATATGAAATTCTATTTGAATGTGTGTCAGATCCTCAAATTCATGTGACATTCATTCGAGCACAGACGCATTAACCGGACAATTTTAACAGTTATGGTATTAACGCTCATTATCCACAGCCGATATCATCTTCCACTGTTGTACATTGCTCTTGGCTAATAATAAAAAAAAAAGAACAGCGAGGGTTTGATAAGAGATTAGCATCGGAGCTTAACGAATGCGGGTATTTTGAGAACGGGGGAGCTAAATCTGAAATGAAACCGGCTATCACAACCAAACCTTTTTGTGTGTTGTGTTTCTAGTATGGCCAACATGGCCCCCGAACCATCGCTTCACGGGAAGTCCAAGAAAGTCGAACAATTGTAATTACTCTGGACGCACAGTGAACGGCGAATATTAATCATGAAAACGACAGGAAGTAAGGAAACAAAAGCACAAAAAAACATGGAAAATAAAACGTACGGACTAAGTCACATGGAGGCTTTTAGGGAAATCTTAACGATGAAAGAAAACGATGATGAAATATCTATGTGCGCTCTTATCATATTCATTCGTCGTTATATATTCATGATCTGAAATTCTAGAGGAGGATTTCTGGGATTTGTGTCTCTTTAGTTCCTTCTACTCAGTACTCTAACTTTAACTTTTCTCACCTCCTGAAGGTGAAGGTGCTGCTGTGACGTGTGCGTGCGTGTGTGTGTGTGTGTGTGTGTGTGTGTGTGTGTGCGTGTGTGTGTGTGTGTGTGAATCCTGATGAAGCCGTCTGTGCAGGGAGGTGTTGAAGCTTGGTGTGAATGTGGTGAGCTGTGTATGTGTGATGTTGTGTACTAACAGGTGTGTGTGTGTGTGTGTGTGTGTGTGTGTGTGTGTGTGTGTGTGTGTGTGTGTGTGTGTGTGTGTGTGTGTGTGTGTGTGTGTGTGTGTGTGTGTGTGTGTGTGTGTGTGTGTGTGTGTGTGTGTGTGTGTGTGTGTGTGTGTGTGTGTGTGTGTGTGTGTGTGTGTGTGTGTGAGAGAATGTTGCATGAAGTGTAATTGATGCTCTGTGGGTTGTAACCATGTTGAAGTGCATCATTAATGGCCACGCGGTTCAATAATTATCAGTTTTTGCTGATCTTTATCAGCTGATATTCCGTCTCCACAGATTGATCCATCTGTCATTGATCTGCCAATGATCCTTCAGGTTGTGGAAGTATTCATACGGTAGAATATGAAGTTATATGGATATTTAAAAAACTTCTGATTTGTAATCCATCATAAAAAAAAAACAACAAAAAGGCTATATCCAAGAAAATATAGCGTAAATATTTTTGTTAGATGTAAACTTTTCTCTTATCTTTCTTTTCTGTTAATATTCACTTTTGGACGTTACGCTCTGGAGTTATTGGAAATGTTGGGAAGCAGCCACCGTTGGAATCTACTTGTAAAAGCACACGAGCAGAGGATGTTCATGATCCTGGCACAAACTTTGAATCTGATGTTTTTGTCACTTGTTGTTTTTATTGCATGTTTGTTCACTGATAGCGATGTGTTGAACACCGGTACCTAAAATCAACTCCTGCATGTTTGCCTTCCACAAAAGAAGGCAGTCATAGCAGGCAACCGCTCGCTGGCTGAGAGTTCCTTAAGTCCTAAAGTTTCCTCAAGTGATGAGCTCAAAGATTTTCATTCTAATAAATCTCTTTCGCCCGATGAATTAAAGCCGTGTGCGTTTAATACCGGGGAAGCTGCATTTACCGCTTATCGCCATGGGTGCCGCCAAAGAGAAGGACGGGGAGATGCTTGAGATTAGAACTTTATATTTTAAGTATTCAACAGACTGCAGTAAACTGACTCAGCTCCAGGACTGAGCAGCTGTGTAATTCAGACCAGTGTCTATGCAGATTCTGTAGTGTGTGTGTGTGTGTGTGTGTGTGTGTGTGTGTGTGTGTGTGTGTGTGTGTGTGTGTGTGTGTGTGTGTGTGTGTGTGTGTGTGTGTGTGTGTGTGTGTGTGTGTGTGTGTGTGTGTGTGTGTGTGTGTGTGTGTGTGTTGCTTACTTGGCATCCCTCTGCAGCATGTTAACAACTGATAAAGATGAGAGAGTAGAGAGAGCTATGCTGCAGGAGAGAGAGAGTATTATGAGATGTTTGTTACCAACAGGCCTGCAGAAATGAAACGCTTCATTATGTCATCCCTGTTTAAACTTGCATCTAGAAATCCAGCATTCTAAATGTAATCCTGTGTGTGTGTGTGTGTGTGTGTGTGTGTGTGTGGTTGCATTAACTGTGGCATGTTTAGGTTTGCTCATGCTCTCTTTACCATGTATATTGAAGAGAGAGACACCAATCTTGCAGGCTATATCGCCATGTGGCTCAACCCGACTACATCCTGGAAAACATGGAAACTTGTTGACTGTTTTTATTTCATTTAAATCAAAAAAGATGGGAAGACATTAAATGTTTAAACGTGCGTTTTGAGCCCAACAGCAGTCTTTCAGGTGTGTGTGTGTGTGTCTGTGTTCCCAGAGATAGTCATATAAAGGCGTCGGTCAGAGAAGGAAGTGAGCAGATGGAGGGCGGATGGAGAGCCAACAGGAAGTGGAGGCTTGATGGTTTCCTCATGTTGTATTGGCAACAATCAGGATTTCACTTCTATGCACTAAAACAGGTGCTGTGTGTGTGTGTGTGTGTGTGTGTGTGTGTGTGTGTGTGTGTGTGTGTGTGTCTGTGTCACTCCAGCTCTGGTATCATTTTCACCTCCTTAATATTGCTTAAAGAAGTGTTAAAGACAGAGATGCCTGGACCATGACTCCAGTACATTCCGACTTCAGCTTTTTATTTCCATAATCCATGTGTTGATTGTTGGTTCAGTGCTTCGTTTGGGGCAAATCAATATCACACTATTAATAAGAACATTTCCCTGCTCTATAATAGTGAACTGCATACCTCAGATCTTCCCCACTAAGTTTGATTGATGTTTCGTTATGGAGGCGCCACACTCGCCTCCCAGAACAATACTGTTAGGCTTGTTAAGCTTCAGGGAAAATGAGCAGCACAGGCCATACATTTAATGAGCAGTTTAAAACCATCGTCCAGTAATTACGCTGATGACAGATGAGGTGCGTCAGGTATGGATGCAGATTTTCTTTTAACCCATAGCAGAGTCGTTAGCCCATCACGTTAACTGATTAGTGTCTTGCACGCTGTGGGTCGAATTGCTTCACGACGCTAACCGATGCACAAACGGGTTAAATCCATCATTTAGCACCAGCTGCAGTTTATGTGCAAAACAGGCAACTGAGTCTCCAGCTCAGCCGTCTGGGAGAGTTGGCATCCGTGATGTTGCGTGCATCGTAGTTGACACATGCAGCCACTTTACCAGAAAGTCTCCACCACGTCGGTTAGTTTAGCTACGGGGCCGTCAGCTGTGTGTCTGCCTGGCAGACTCTGTCAGGGATCCCCCAGGGTAATGCAAGGCCGGCAACTTTAAGCCGATTTGCCGATGAAATATTATTTTCTTATCTTTGGCTCTGCTGCAGCCGGAGTCACTCCTCTCTGGTCTTTATTTCATTGAGTTTAACTTGATAAAACTTCAGGGAACTATTGTATTTGTTTGTCCATTTGTTCAACCTCATAACGCTTGTGAGGGCTCCTTGAACTGCTTGTGTTCACGTCACGTTGAAAGGTTCTGTGAATCAAACGTGTGCTTTAAGGAATTTCTGTGGTTAAAGAGTTTGTTATTCTAAAGTTGGGCACCTTTGACATTGCAGATACTGACGTAGATACTGTCGACCCAATGCATACCATACCTCCAGCTGGTTCCAACTCCTCCTGTTTGTAACTGAAGCCATTCATTGTTTGGTTTACAAGGACATTGTGTCCACACAGTGCTGTTGAGAAATACAAATTCAGATAATGAGTTCCTGCTTGGAGCGAGGTTAAAGTGATCAAGTGCATCGCTGCCCATGTTTGGTGTTTACTTCTGGAGCATTTCAGTCGTTCACAGGAGGGGATGTCAGGGAATATCCACTTACGCTGAGGTAAGGCAGTTTAGTTGACGACATAGAAAAATAGTCACCTTTGAACAGCCGTCCATCATATTGTTTTGTATTTGTGTTGCTTTTCTGGACCACAGACATTGTTTATGTGAGAGATTGTAAGATTTTAAATCCTGAAAAACAAAAGCCATATATGGCATTTGTTTGATAATTAAGGCCGTGCAGCCATGGTTTCCTACATGTTTTTAGATGATCATCATGGCTGGTCAAGTGATGAGATGAGTCAGGATCTGGGTGGTGTGGTGGGGGGGGTAGGGCTTTAAGGGGAATCCCCGCTGACAGTCATTCCTGGTTCCTGTTCAGACTCAGATGCTGCTGAGAGTCCCTACTGGGTTTTTTCTGCCCTCCTGTCAGTGTGATGTCGAGCTGGCCGGGAACTCTGCCAACAGGGAACTCTGCAACACACACACACACACACACACACACTACCTACCTCTACCAGGTCTGGATCCTGCTCAGACCCCAGTCCTGAGTCCTGTACTACGAAGCAGGATTTGTGGTTAAAATGCTTGTTTTCTGTTCAGCTCAATCAGAGGTGAATGAGGTTCCAGTTTGCAGATAACCCAAGGATATCCTGGTATGCTGTTGCTTCGTAGTACAGGCTTCGGGTCGTGTGTGTGTGTGTGTGTGTGTGTGTGTGTGTGTGTGTGTGTGTGTGTGTGTGTGTGTGTGTGTGTGTGTGTGTGTGTGTGTGTGTGTGTGTGTGTGTGTGTGTGTGTGTGTGTGTGTGTGTGTGTGTGTGTGTGTGTGTGTGTGTGTGTGTGTGTGTGTGTGTGTGTGTGTGTGTGTGTGTGTGTGTGTGTGTGTGTGTGTGTGTGTGTGTGTGTGTGTGTGTGTGTGTGTGTGTGTGTGTGTGTGTGTGTGTGTGTGTGTGCGCTCGGTGGAATGCTGTGTTTGTGTTGGGGAGCTGGGCGTGGTTCTCTGCTTGGCCATGGTGACTGCACACAATCAGCACGCAGCCATTCATCACAGCCTGTGCACACAGAAACACACGGCTCCGATCTGAACACAGTCTGCTGTCGCAGCCGAGACGCCGCAAACTGGGACACGATGTTAAAACACGACAAAGGAACAGGGACCTGCTCGCTCCTCCAAACTTTTGTACAAAGCCTGGGTTTATTCTCCGCTGCTCCACTTGACTTCCCTGAAGTGACGTCATAAGTCCGGGACATCGGATCTGGAGGTTCTCTCCGTCCGCCCTGCGGTTGCGTTTTTCACCCTAAGGTGCTGTGCAAGCCTTTGGCCTCAGTGCTGTGAGATCATGTGCTTAATGGAACTGAAGTGGCTTTTCATTTCAGAGTTCACAAGGAAAACAAACCCAAACTGCAAAGGGTGGGTACTTTAAAAGGGTCGGACTGTTGTCTCCTGTTTTCAACAGCATGAGAAGGTAGAAACAATGTCATATGTCTAAACAAAAAACCAGAGAAACTGCCCTTGAGCAATATGCTGTGATGTGTGAAAGAGTAATGAGAGGGCTGTTGAGTGATTATACATATAATACCTCATAACTGAGGCTGCGCTAAGTCCCGCCCCCTGAACGCAGACTGTTTAAGCATAGTGTTCTTCGTCATCATGCTCGGCTTAATCGTGCAATAAAATATGCTCTTTCCACGCAAAGATTAGTTTACTGCTGAAAATGAATCTCAGACATTCCTTTTGTCTGCATTTGTTTTTCCCGTTTACCCAAATAACATTTTTATATGTCATTTTAACCATTACCAGCACTTTGGGGGCAACGTGCGTCCTCATGTCGGGTACCTGCGGGACTCCAGACACTCAGCTGCTGAAAACACCACGGAGACAGGGAAAAAAGTGTTTCGTTTATCACTTCCTCACATCGCATTCCTCCTCTGAATACGACCCTGTCACACTCTGCAGCTCCCTGATTGGACTGTTAGATACACCTCCTCCCATCCGCCGCCATGAATGGCAGCTTGTGTTTTGTTTCTCCGCTCTCCGACAGCCAGAGCAGTTATTTCTCATGAAAACCCAGGAATGTTTGGTGTCACATTGTCCAACTGTTCTTCAGCCCAACAAACAGCAGACTGTGAGGCTTTTTTTTGCCCCCCACCCCCAGCCTCTCAGTCACAAGATGCTCCACCAACAGTCATCTGAGTCTGAGTAATAGTGCTGTCTCATTGCTGAGGGCTGGAAGAGGCTGATGTGTGTGTGTTGGGCTATTTCACTGTACAAGTGTGTAAAACTCTGTTCACACCCAATGGAAAGTGAGTTTTCACCTCGTGTTACTCGCACACGTTTGACTGCGGGATGATTTGTGCTTATTTGTGTCTTTCACACCAGACGTGCCAAAGATGGAGGGGGGTGACTTACCTCCATGTAGACAATGTTTCATGGGATCTAGCAAGCCACATGTCAGCTGGTCGTATGAACCCAAAATAAACGATTTTATTGCAATGAATGGATAAAAAAATGATGCCGAAATAACTGCCAAATGGTGAGAATTTGTAAAAAGTCCTAAGTCATGGTTTGTTATGTCTGTCTGCAAAAAGACAAGCATACTCCTCTTAAAATGCTTGTTTTCTGAATGGAGTCTCTATCTATCGGAGCTATGCTATGCTAACACTGTAGCTGCTCCATCAACGCTTAAAATAACGTCATCTCGACATAGATACAGCAGCGACCTTGTTGCAGCGACCTTGTTGTTTGTACCGTAGACAGTCTCTACACATAGTCTGGTCTGGACTAGAGCTCTGGGAGACCACAGACCGCTACGATATGTTTATATTGCATCATTCATGCTGTGTGCAATGTCTCTGATGCAATACAGTTTGTCTCTTAGCAAAATGTAAAAGTGATTCCAGTGTGTTTTAGTCCCATTTTAAGAGTTCTAAGCACATTTAGATGATTATCGGTATAATATCGTGCATCGCAATTATTTTGTCCAAGATAATCCTGAGATGAAATCTCTCTTGAATATCAACACATGGACATGATGTCGTTATAACTCCAGAGATCTTTAAAGTTTTTTCTCTTGAGCAATCCAGGCATCGTTTTCTGTACAGTCATGCGTGCACAACAAAGAGCCACTGTTAATAGCTCATTCTGCATATTTGTCATGGTGCCAATTAGCATGTAAACACACAGGCCGACTGGTGTTACTTCCTGCAGTGGAGGAGTTCCAGTGATGGACGTCCTCCTGTCACTTAAGGAGGTGTGTTTGTTGTCTGAAGCTCTCAGTTTGACTCCTGCACTGTAAGGACATTAAACTGAGGGCTGCTTCCGTCTGCAGCGTGAGGCTGCAGCACCATCAATCAGACAGACAGGCAGCTGGACTCTCCTGGGACGGAGCTGGACCCACTGTCACTGTGCAGATGTATAACTGTCATCATAATGAAGACTGGACTCTGAGGTAGACCTGACCTCTTCATCTGATGGCTGCATTGATTTCTTTTTTTACTGGCTCTTTCATTTATTGCTGTGATTGACAGGAAAAATATTGCTTTGAATGTTTTTTTTTTTCTAGCCTGTCCAACTTTTCCCTGTTTCCATTGTTTAGTCCAGTCCAACAGAAACTAACCTGCTGCTGTGAGACTGCTAGTTTTACAACCAGAGTGTCATCTGAATATCATTGGAAGATTGGAGGTGGAGCTGCACTTATCTCAGGTCAGAGGTTAGCCGTTTGTAAGCTCTGCTGAAGTGTCTCCCACCTCCTGGTGACATCACAAATGTTCAGGTCAAAAGTAGTTCTGCAGTTGTCTCAGTGAGGAGTTACGGCAAGGAAACTAAATAGTTATTATTGATTGATTCATTTTATCTCCCTGTCCTCTGTGGCCCTATGTGTCCCCAGGGGGGAACCAGAAAGCTCACCTTGACTCGGGCCTTGATCCATTGTTGGAGTTGATTAGACGGCGGGAGATTTGTGGAGTTCGCCTCGCGATACTCACGCGAGTTTGACTGCAGGATCATTTGTGTTTATTTGTGGAGGAGGCGGGGCTTACCTCCTTGTAGACTCTGTCAATGTTTCATCATGGCTGAAATAACCACTATTGCTGCTTTGTACATGTTGAACATGTAAAGTTCCTAAAAAAAACCCCGTCCTGTTGGGTTCACAACATCACCCAGAGGTGCTCTGTGAATTTCACTGAGCTGTAATAACAAGGCACACATCGGCTGGTTTACTACAGTGCTATGAACGCAAAGTATCCCAAATTCTGCTGTGATTTCATTTCAACTAAGGGATAAAAAGGATGCAGAAATAACTACATGACGATTTGTAAAAAGTCTTAAGTCGTGCTTTGTTCGGTCTGTCTGCAAGCAAACGACTTTTAAAATGCTTGCTCTATTTGCAACACACTGAGAGAGAGAGGGACTTAATTCCCTGCTCAGGTAGCGATGACTCCACTGTTGTTGCTGCTCTGAATATCAAATCGAATGGTACCAGAGGATCATTTCCCGGCGAGGCCGCGTCTCCCTGGAAATCTGTTTTATAATGTTGACGATTTTAAGTGCAACGCAACAAAAAAATCACAATGACTCCATTCATTTCTGCAAACTGGTGACCAGCGGTGACAAACTGACACTCGGCAACCAGTGACAGACAGCAGCGAGGACATCATGTGGTCTGAAGCAGCTGTTTGTCTGGTAGCAGCAGGTCGCTGATGAACCATGTGTGTCGAAGCGAAGTGAAGAAGACGGCGTTTCCCTCTTCACAAGGAGCGACCTCCCATCCCCGTTACTGAGAAGGCTTTCTCCTTTAAGATCCTCATGTTGAACAGAAGCGTGTGGCGTCGTGCGAGTGTCTCTCTAACGAGTTAGATAACAGCGACAATCTGCAGCTCGGTGATAAGCAGGGCACACCGAGTGGGGCACGACGGCGTTTTCCTCATGAGGTAAATGTAGAAGAAGAAGAAACTAAAGTATGACGGAATGGGGCTGAAATCGAGATGACACAAGGAGACAAAACCTCCCCGGCGTGTTGTGGATGTCATAAGAAGTAGAGTTCACGTGAGGGTTTAGGAAGCAGAGCAAAAGTGTGTCAACTTCTGTATAGTTCACATGTTTCCACACGTCAGCTGACCTCTGGCTGTGACAGTTTGTGACATCAGAGTACAGCCGGTATCAGGTGTCACCAGCAGACGCTTCATTTGCTTCTGATTCAGGTTCGCTCTGCAGCTGAAGGCCTCCAGGTGACCTCTGTGAGTCAAATATCTCTTATTATTACTGTGGTAATGGAGTTATTTTGTAACGTGCTGTTTGAGAGGCACATGAAACTACCATTTAAATAGAACCGTTTTGGGTCAACACGTTTAAAATGGTGAAATTTAAACACGTTGCTGTTGGTTTGGCAACATTTTGTATATTTCAGATACACTTGAAGACATTATCTTTTATGTTCCGGTCTGGAATCCGGGTTCGGGTTCCTTCTGTGTGGAGTGTCCAGGGTGGGCCCAGGGTCCAGCCCCTCATTGACCCTGAACAGGATCAATGGTGTCCGTTAATGGATGGATATGATGATGATATGATATGAATGCAAGTTAAACAAGACGATGTGATGCGACAAAATGGAAGACTTTGTTACTTTGTTGGGGTTCTTGGTTCTCAGCCCACTTCCTGTTGTGTAGAGCAGATTTGATAAGCTTGTCGATGTATTAATGCAGCTCAATGGACATGAAACTGTGTGCCGACACTGTGGAACACAGTGATCAAAGGTTTTCTAGCCACTAAAATGAGCCTTCACATGTGGACTTTAGTCCGTCTGTCTGAGAGACCAGTTTAAGTTCCAGCCCTGTTCAGGATCATCAACAGGTCTGAATCACTTTTACGATGGAGGGTTACACAATAAAATGTTGTGCAAACAACACTGCAGGTCCGACTGCACTGATTCAGAAACAGCTGTAGGAAGCAGTTTATCTGAGTCCTGTACAAACCAGACCACATCCCCTCAACACGTTGAAAGACCAGAAGCCCACTGCACTGGGAGCACTGGGAGCAGGCAGCAGCTTCCTTTCTAAATCAAGTCGACTTTGTTTCTGTGGCTTATCAAGAGGAAATTGTCGAGCAGTTAAGGCAACAATCGACTTGCTTTTCCTTCCTTTTTTTTTTGCTTTGTTTCATGTTCCACAACCTGTCGTCGCTCTCACGTTCAGTCCCTCCTCTTCATAATCGTATTTATCACACCGAGAAGCAGTCCTGAGACGTGAGTCCCAGTCAGCATCGCCGCCGACTACAGCCAGCAGCCTGAAAGGTGCGACATGTAGTGTTATTCAACAGGCCATGTCTCGTCCTCTAATGTGGGGCGTTCCTAAACTGCATGTCTGGGTAGGGTTCAAACAAACGGTGAGAGCTAGCATGTCTCACAGGCTGACAGCAGTTCACAAAGGTTTCCCAAACATTCATCAATGCTCATTAATTGCCTTTAATCTCACCCACTGCCAGGAGCTTCCCCTCCCCTGCTGCCAAACAAAACATCAACCGCGAAAACCTGTATTTCATTTCTCTCTTCGAGCTATTTGCTAACGGTACATGGAAGAAAAGGACGGTCCAGTCCAAAACCAGCCTTGTCAGTATGAAACTAATCACCTGTCAGTACGCAACCCAGAGGAGGTCAGCTGCCTCCGACCCCAGCTGCAGGTAGCTTCACCTGGGCCATATCAAAGCCGGGCCGCCCCGCGGAGCTCGTTAGCTGTCGGAGCTTATTGGGAGGGGTCTTCACGGCACAGATGCTGACGCACTTCAAAGACGTTCCCCTTCAAAGAGTACGCAGGTCAGAGTGGGAATAGGAGGAGGAATCTGAACATATGCAGAAATTCATCCTAAATAGTTTGATTCGGAGAGTTCCCGTATAAATCAGCATAAAGGACAGATGAACCTGTCACCACTTCCTTTTTGCTTAATACTTTACGATGGCCAAAAAGGAATATGGTCTCCACAAACCAGTTGGTGAGGTCATGACTATGTCCACTTCTTATAAACATGTCTATGTAGATATGTTTGTATCTATAGGCACAACTTAACCTGTTCTGTTCAGAAATATGTACGTAATTCAGAAAAAATTTTAACTCAGTCACTTTATGGCTCCGTAACATTGGCATTCTGGTGTGTAAAGGCCTTTAATCTGCTGCTCTAACTGCACTCTTCTGGGAAGACTATCTCCAGAGTTTAGAATCTGGCTTCTTTCAGCCACGAGAGGTCCGACGCTGTTGCTGTGAGATAAGTTCTGGCTTGCAGCCTGCGTTCCTGTTCGTCTCCAGTGTTGGACGGGTTTGGAGTCAGGACTCTGTGTAGACCTGTCAAGGTCTTCCTCACCAAACTGGAAGATAAAACATTTATTTACGGCGCTGGCTTTGTGCTTGGTGGGAGACATTGTCATGTTGAAACAGGAAACTGGAGTTGGAAGCACATTTAATTTCCTGCTGCAATATTAAAGTCACGGGGAGCTTCTTTATCCTCTTACCCTGAAGTTTATCTGAGTGGAACAGAATCTGGAGGCGACCTCCGGTTTAAAAAGTCAAGACTTTTCACCTGCTTTAATGTCTTCTTCAATCCAGCATGATGTTCATTTAGTAAATTATGGGAGATATTATGGGCCATTAAGAGTCCAACAGACCAGAAAGCAGGGGATGCTTTAGGGCGGGGCTATCTTGTGATTGACAGGTAGCGGTAGCGACGCAGCTAGTTGAGTCTATGTCATCATGGTATTTGACATTCAGTACATGACCACAGATAATTACAGTAATTGAGTTAGTGAGTTGTATGCTCATAAATTCTCCCCAGTGTATCATATTCATGTGTATTTGTCTGGGGGGGGGGGGTGACAAGCTATCACACACTGCTGTAATTCTTACAGATGTCATCATCGTTTACAAGCTACAGAAGATCCATAGCAAAAAAACCCATAATGGACAAATTTCTTCCAAAAAAGGGCTGACATTAAAAAGGACACTGCTCTAAATCCCCCCCCCCCCCCCCCCCACATGTGTTTTCCTTCATCTGCTGCAACAATGGAGGCTTTTATCGGACTGCTCCTGATGCACACTCACACCTGGGGGACACACAAAGAGGCTGCTGCAGGTCCGCCTCACTGTGTTTGGGTTGTGATCAGCGTGGATCAGGACTCTGCAGTGAACAACAGACTTGAGCTTCAGGCTGTAAACAGGATTATTAAATCTCTGGACGCTCTCCAGATGTTGCTGCTCTGCTCGGTTCAGATCCGTCATCTCCCCGGTGCCGTTCTGGGGATGAAGGACGTGTCCTCTGTGCTGCTGTATCCCCCCCCCCCCCCTTTCTCTCTGCCTTCAGTCCTCTGACTGAACAGACACTCGATTCATATTTTCTGTTTTCATCGTTTTGGTCTCTGAAATGTCACAGATTTATGAAAATCTTCCCGAGCACAACAAAGCAGTCGAGTTGAGACCCTCCAACCAGTGAAGTTATGTCGGGCATCCTTGAAAAATGACTCAAAATGATTAATTGGTGTTCACATCTATTGCCCTTTTTTCTTCTTCTCCCAATTGGCTCATTGATTCATTGACCCTTCATTTCAGCTCTGATTCAATTTTATTGCTTTTTAAAAGGTTTAAATCCGACCTTGTGTGATGTCAAACTGCTGTTAGATTGGCTTTGCCTTTGCAGTGAACGCAGCTTTAGATTTGTTTTATTGAAGAATAGCTGCTTACAGAGCAATGAAATCACCATCATCACAATCAGAGCATCAACGGTAAAGTAACGGGACTCTCAGCTGGGCTCCAGCCCCGGTCCTCCCTCTCTCCCCTTTGCTCTCTCTCAGGAGGGGAACTCCCTATGTCGGGGGGAGAATGATGGAGACCTGCTTGTGATAAATCGTCCGGATCGTGCCCACCATGCTGTCCACACCTCCCTGGGAGATCCTCTCAAACTCAATGTGGTCTGACTGATAGGATCCCGGTGCGAGCCGGATCCGGTCTCAGAGCGTACAGACTTGACAGTTCAGATGACAGAAGACGAAGATGTAAAACCGCGGCCGTTGATAGATTAGATCGAGGCTCCAGGAGAAATAAAGAACTAAAAGATTTGGCTGGAGTAGAAGAGACAGAAGGAAGTGAATTCCAGAGGTTTGAGTCAGCGGTTACAAATAGTCCAAACAGAGTGAGCCTGGCAGTGCCAGACAATGAACATGGAAACCTGAAGGACTGTATATGGATGCAAACTGTGTTCTGCATAGATGTTCACGTGTATCTTGGCCTGTTGAGCCTGCGTGGTCACGAAGGTGAGGTTATATGTGGACGGTCCGTGCAGACCTTCGCTGACATGGGCAGACGGAATGAGGGAGGAACGTATGGTCATGACAAAATCATTACTTTGTAATTACTATGTTACTAACATGCTTTTGATGTCCAAAGAATCCAGATTTTAACCCGTTACCAAGCAGGAACTAACTCCTGGGCTTTAGCCACGGAGTTGCTTGAGTTTGATGATAGGCTGCAGAGACAGATTAACACACACACACACACACACACACACACACAGTACAATGGAGGGGGGCCTCAGGTTGTCTAGCTGTCAACCGTCCAGTCATCCAGCCAGTCAGTCAGGAATCCCAGGAATGAGTTTTCTACGTGAAACCAAAGACTCTTTGTGTGTGTGTGTGTGTGTGTGTGTGTGTGTGTGTGTGTGTGTGTGTGTGTGTGTGTGTGTGTGTGTGTGTGTGTGTGTGTGTGTGTGTGTGTGTGTGTGTGTGTGTGTGTGTGTGTGTGTGTGTGTGCAGTTGTGATGATCAACTCAAGCTGAGTTTGTTTATTTCTGGAGTGTTTTTTCGATGTCTGTCACTCGTTCGTCAACTCTCTTTTAAGTCCACACCTTCTCCGACTCGGCGAGATGTAACTTTTTATGTAATGTAACTTTAGAAAACAAATGCTGCTCTCATTCCTTGTCTCTGTCGGTTGACTGTTCTACTTGTTTGCGGTGGTCTGCTCTGCTCTCATAACAGGAAAAAGAAACAACCCTGACACGCGAATCATCGCTGCATGTCTTGTAGGAAACCTCGCCTGTAGGCGGATGTGTTTCACAGATAACCACAAAGGAACCTGCGAATGGTCCACGTGTGATGTCTGATTGACAGCAAACACGGCTCGGATTGCTTTTTCTCAGCCGGTGGATCAATGCAAGTTTTTTTGTTTGAAAACGAGCCAATCAAAATATGGGACATCACGAATCTCCACCTAATCTAGTAGGAGACCTGCCAGTCTCACTAAAGCACTAAATCAATGTTCCTCCAAATGTTTAAAACAGTAAATGCTCCGAAAACACAGAAAGGTTTGAACTTTCTGAGTTCATTAAACTATGAATTTGGCTGAACATGTCTATCTAGAGCTTTTCTAAAAGAACCAATGTTCTTGAGCTTTGAAGATCAAAATGTGTGTATTTAAAATCCATCTCTAAAAATCTCTGCATGTCGTTCATGTGCTTGGACAAGTCTTCGTATGCGTCCCGTGTGTTTGTGTGTGTGTGTGTGTGTGTGTGTGTGTGTGTGTGTGTTTGAGAGTGTTTTATTTTCATGCATCTGTGTGTGTGATCTCGTCGACCATCATTCATCGTTCGTATCAATTGTCCCAGCGAGAGCGTTTCGATGATAACATTGATCGTTGTTGAACCTTCAGCAAACACTGGCGGCGGCTCGACCGCATTCAACCGGTCTGACTCCAGCGCTCTCCGGGCTCTCAACCAATCAGGATGCAGAGAGGAGCTGCTGTCAGTGATTCTAGTCAAAAATACAGTACTTGTACGTGTTATTGTAACATCCAGAATGCATTGCTGCGGTGACCAACCCGTGACAACAAGAGCTCATTTGGTTTAAAATGTCCTCACAACACCTGGAAGTTTGAGCTCATGAAAGCCGTCCTGACATCTTTGCATCTTCCTAAAAAAATAAAATAAAAATCTTTTGTTGGCTCATTGAGTTCCCTTCGTTGGAATAAACTGCAAATTCTGGAGGGTGACATTTTAAAAACCTTTCTTTTCTCTGCTGTTACAATCCTTTTGACATGCGTGCTTACATGTGCGTGTGTGTTCATGTGTGTGCGTGATGCTCCACAGTGAGTCCAGACCCCTGCCTGTCAGTCCCTCTGCAGTGTGGGGATTTCCTTTTTTCCACCCCGGTCACATGACTGCAGATATGGGTGTGGTCTCCTGCATTCCTGGCTTCTCTGGCTCTCTTGTTGCTCTGTCTGGCACGCTGCGACACTCTCTCACCCTCACACACATCGTCATCAAAACCACACACACACACACACACACACACACACACACACACACACCGGCTTGGTTTCGGCTGTTCGACGTGCCCTGCATGTAGAAATGCCTGTCTGAAGTCCTTGGGACATGATTCAATGGGATTGTGTGTGTGAGATCTGTTGCTGGGTGCAACAAGGAAAAAAGTTCCTCATTGTGTGGAGGGTGTGGCCAGCAGTGAGTGTGCATAGTGTGTGTGTTCACACAGTGTGTGTGTGTGTGTGTGTGTGTGTGTGTGTGTGTGTGTGTGTGTGTGTGTGTGTGTGTGTGTGTGTGTGTGTGTGTGTGTGTGTGTGTGTGTGTGTGTGTGTGTGTGTGTGTGTGTGTGTGTGTGTGTGTGTGGGGAGGAGGAGGGAGGTGCAGCCTCCTGCTTTAGTATGCAGAGCAGGTGTGTCTGCAGAGGCAGAGAGCAGAGACGAGGAAGAGGAGGCAGGATAACAGCGGCTGAACAGAGTAGACGGTCTGATGCAAGATAATGAAGAATGAAATCCTTTTTTTATGAACTGAAACCGGTGCCGTGTTTTCTCACTCACGTGTATGTATACATGGAAACAGCTGCCGCTGCACTGTGGCTAATGTAAAACAAGGCCTTAGGAAAGTAAAATATTCTAAAGACGGTGAATGGGGCCGTCTGACAGGCTGAATTCAGGGCAAAAAGAAATCCTTGTGATTGTTTACCCTTCAGGCTTCAGTCGGATTCAATGAAATCGTGACGAAGTCCTGGTCTGAGGGAGGAGGTGTGTCCGGCCTCTCGTTCAGTAAATGTCGTTTGTTTGCGTGATAAATATTCCAAGCAGCAGAGGAGGAGGAGGAGGAGGAGGAGGAGGAGGAGGACGGACGCTGAGTCTGAAGGCAGCGACGGCGATCAGTGACAGTGGTTTGATAAGAGGCTGTATAATTTTACAACTTTGTGGAATTCCTTCCAGCTATGCCAACTCTCACCCCTCCCCCTCCTCCCCTCTTTATGGCTGCAGCACACAAGCAGATGACCCCACATAAAGCGCTTGTTAACCAAGACGATTTTTTCCAAAACATAACTGAAGAGTCTAGAGCAATAACTGAAACGGTGTAGACCTGAGGGTGGCTACACTCCTGAGTGTACAAGCTGCACCCTGAACCAAAACTCATTTTGACCACATCCCAAAGACTTTTTTCCGCAAGTGGAACCGGCTTAGTTGATATGAAGTGTGGCGCTTCGGTCACGTTGTATATGAGGTGAAATGGCAGCCCTGCTGTAGAAAGTGTGTTCACACCAAACACGATGCAAATGTTCACCTCCAGTCTGACCGCAGGAGCATTTGTGTTTAATCGGCTTGTTGGTAAACTACAGCGGTACAATTCTGTCCGATTTAATTACAATCGACAGATAAAAAGGATGCCGAAATAACTACATAATAATGAGGATGATTTGTATGAAGTCAGAAGTCACAGTTTGTTAGATCCGTCTGCAAGACGATTAGCAAACAAATGATAAAATGCCTGTTTTGTGAATGGAGTTCAGAGGTAGGTCGGAGAATCTCAATGCTGGAGTTGAAATATTCCAAGTCGTACGTTTGTCGACTCGTGTGTTCATCTTTACATTGACCTTGTATGCAATAGCAGGATGTGGAAAATTCACCTTCCTTCAGGTTTTCTCTGGTGTTGCATTATTTGAATATAATGTGCATTAATTTTGGCCCTTTCACAAAAGCATAAGCGCTTTTTCTAAAAGTGTGAATCTAGCACTGCTGTGATAATATACATAGATCCCCTCAGAATAACACCGTGTTGGTGGATGTGATGTTAGCCCTCCATGACTCATTCTGCTTCCCGGTTTTGTTTGGTTTAACCAAATGTGACCCTGACAAGCGCCCCGTGCGTTCTGCCAAAGCACACATCGCGTCCTCGCCCAGGCAGACCATTTTTGAACGATTTTGTTTACACGTGAAAGGATGTGTAAACATTGTGAGGTGTTTCTCAAAAGGTTTCTATCCGAAACGTAAGACAAAAACAACGGAGATACGCGTGTTCATGTTCCACCAGCCTCTGCTCCACATTCATATCAGAGTATGGAAGGAAAATCCAATGACAATAAACATAAACATCCCCAAGTCATAAACATGGGAACCTTTCAATCTCCACTTGATATGAACACAGCATGAGACAGAATGCCTGTGGGGTCTGTTGTGTAACAACACACTCACACACACACACTCACACACTCACAAATGATTTCGAGTAATTTCTGCATAAATAATAATAATTAAAAAAAATCCTGTGAAGAAAGAGAAAGCACAGACAGAGTCCAGGATTACTGACCCTCCTCTCCGCTGGTTCACAACCATGCATATAAAGCAGCTCCGCTTGGCCTTTTTATTGGTCATTTTCTGCACACACACACACACACACACACACACACACACACACACACACACACACACACACACACACACACACACACACACACACACACATAAGCTGAGTGGCTGGCAACATGGTGGCTGCAGCTTAATTTCATCTGCAGTCAATAACAAATAGATAAGATGGACAAAGAACAGACACACTGTCTCCCTCACACACACACACACACACACACACACACACACACGGTACAATGGAGGAGATACTCCGTCTATATATAGAGACCGCTAATGCCCTGACATCACTTCCTGTCTCGCTGTCTTAACTCGACGCAGCCTCTCGTTGAGGTTTCCTTTATGCTGCCTTTGTAAAACGGTGAAGAAACGTGTCGGCCCAGTACAGACGTCGGTAACCGCCCAATCAAAAGCGGTCGGCTACACAAACAGGAAGTCGCCGCGTTGCTTGTTTCCTTTCTGCTGACTTTGTGACACGTGTTTTGCCGTCACTAACTCGGTCTGCATGCGTTGTGCCACTTCGCTGACGAACAGGAATTCCTTCTATATTTATGTCCTCTGTTCTAGTGAGTCATATGTTCCAAAACGCCACCCAACCAAAGTTTATCTGGTCGTCTCATATTGTTATTTGAGGTGTGTTTTTTCTTTTGTGATATTTAACAGGAACATCTCTACGTGATTCACTAAACAGCGCTTTGATCAGGTGTTTGGTCCGATTTGTCGACCACAATCAACACACGTCTGATCTGATGTGTAAATCAGAAGAGGAGCTCGTTTATTTGGTTTAAAATCTCCTGTTTGTATCTGTATGTGGATGCGTTTCAGACGCCAAATACATAATTAGTATTTGACACAGTTTTGGCCTCAAAAGAAGAAGAATGAAAGAATTAACGCTTCCATTTAGTCGACGTCCCCACAGGACTGTGAACCTTTCTGTTTATCCCAGCTGCATCATTGAGCTCTTGACACTGAAGCCGTTCCCATTTAAATCTGCACTGGTTTCCAGTTGATTTCTAACCAAGGGCTGCTTATTTCTGCTATTGTTACTGTTGCTCAGAGGGATACCTTTGTCTCCACCCGCCCTTTCAGTTGTCAGTCTGACTGAACCATTATACGGCGTTTTGTTCTCTAGTACAAAAAGAAGCCCTTCAGTAAAGAGGAATACCTGCAACCTAAAAAGTGTTGAAAGGCGTTGAGAACACCCAGCGGTCCTCTCAGCCGCCCGACGGGACACAATCAAGCTTTTGTGGCAGGAGATTCTGAGCTCTTGAACGATAGCGTGCATAAAATGTGACTGCAATCACATGATCAGCAGGAACCCTAACCCCTACCCGCTTTACCTTTTTTATTTCAAAATAAGAGTGCAATGTGAAGTTAACTCACATTGCTTCCATGAAATAAGCGGCAAAAAAACATGTTGGGCTGAATTAGTGAAGCCACATTAAATAGAACCGGCTGGTGAGCCTCGTGACTGTCACGCAGCTCGACAACGTCACGGAGAACTTTCGCAGGATGACAAGCCCACGTTGACTCTGACAGAGAGGTCAGGGGTCGATTCAAGGAGGAAGCGGCGTCTTCCGTACGAGATGAAGATCCGCCTTCACAAATAATTTCCCTTCTCTCTTCCTTTGGATCAATCATGATATCTAATATCTAGTGCCTGTCAAACTCAGTGCTACGTAACAGTGTGGCAGTGGAGTGTGTGTGTGTTATCAGTGTGTGTATTAGGCCACGTTAATCAAACACTGTGCTCGTTAAAGCATAACAGCCACACACACACTGAGTCACATCAGAGGAGAGGAAAGCTGAGGGTGGTGTGTGTTTTATCTGTGTGTCAGCAGGTGTGTCATTAGGGTCTAAAGATAGGAATGCCGACCTTTGGACTGGAGTGGGTGTGGTGGTGTAGCTAACACACTATAAAGGTGTGTGTGTGTGGGTGTGTGTGTGTGTGTTTGTTACATTTGTGTAACTCCACCCAAAATCTGTCCATTGTCCCACTGCTCGTAGTAGGAAATCACGTTTTCGTCGGCACAGGACGGTTCATTTTTAATTTGATGTCACGATCGACTCGCCCAAAATAATTGTGATTCCCAATATTATCCCAATTATTAAAATTAAACATTAAAATATGCATAAAACTGGCACTGAAACACTTGAACAACATTTTTTATTGTGTGACAGATAAGACACATGAATATCCTTTTATAGAGGAAAAACAAATATTCTTAAATAAGATGATGAATCATGATGAATTTATGATCATGAATCATAAATAAAAAAAGGATAAATATATACTATCTTGCTTGTCTTTTTTAATTGGTTCTGGCTGATAAAATTCTGCATGCTTGCGCTGACTTCATCATGTGGAGTTAATGAATTGAACATCAGTGATCTGAGTGTACGCTCTTCTCATCTACAAGCTTCACGTTGTAGTAAGTGCATCGTGCCGGGTATTAGCGGGTACATTAACATGAAAACATAACAGCATCGGACGTCAGCGGTTACCCCGAGCCCCTCCGAGCCACTCACCCGTCTCCATGTACCACTAACGAGGGGCCACAGTGTAACGCCGACCCCTGAGGAACGGTGTCACGTCACGTCATTGTCAGCCATGTTGGAGGCATGACCTCATAGTCTCACGTATAACACCCAGAAACTACAGCGCGCTTCAGTGGGTCGACTTGCTACAACTTATTACTGCACTAGTGAACTCTAACTCACTCTGGTCGATTCCTATCTGCATCTTTATTTCATTTGATCAAAATGTCTTCAATCTCACAATGTTATTTATGCGGTTTTAATTGATTTTATTGTTTTTGAATGTCACTCACTTTTGTTTGCTTCTGTGTTGGAATGGCCTGTTTAAGTGAAGCTGTGGCAAATTACAATACGACCGCTAACGAAGGCAGCGGTTCTGCGTTGTGTTCACGGCGCCCTCTGAAAATGCCGATACTGACGGAGGTAGAAGACGTTTGCTGCACCGGTTTCATCGGTGTTTCACCGCAGTAGATAACCTGAACTCCTCTATCGTTCCCTCACTGTCTCTCACACACATTCTCTTCCACTGCTGGCAAATACACAAATATATACACAGCTGTGAACATTTTAATAATGTTAACAAAACATGTTAACAAAGTTCAGGGCTCAATAAAGCTGTAGTGGAAGAATTATTCAGATCTTTTAAGTAAAAGTAGCAGCGCTACAGCATCAAAATAATCTGCTTCTCCTGCTTTTAAAATCTTACTTCAGTAAAAATACTGGAAATAAAATAAATTAAATATTTAAATTTATATTGTGTTTTATATTTAAATAAAACTCCGTTAAAATATAAATTAAAATACACTTTTTTTTATAAAGTAGCAACAGTAATACTCATAATGCAGAATGGGCCATCAGAATAATTTGTATGTTACTGGATTATACATATTCATGCATAAATATGTTAATCAGATCATTTTAATGACTGTATACTGCTGGATATTTAATCTATGATATATCATAAGTGATTCCTGATTTATATTTTGTATTATTAATCTGAATCTGCAGCGTAACTAAAGCTGTAAAATAAATACAGTTAAAAGGACAATTTTTGTGTATTAAGTAGCGAAAAATTAAAATCTCAGGTACAAATACCTCAAAAGTACAGTACTACAGGTACATGCAGTTCACTTGTTTGCCCATCAACATTGTGATAGTTTAGTGTTCACCCATAGTTTATATAGACATCTGGAAGAGCTGCTTTGTCTCAGTTCATGTTTAATAAAGTGAAATAAATAAGTCACAGACTGAACAGCAGCCTGAACAATGCGCCTCTCAAGACATGAGATATAATGGCTGTTAAGCTTCATGTTTAATTATTATTATTTACACGGTACCATCATTACTTCCACTAACAACGAGCTCACACATTCTGTTGCTTTAATGCGAATGTGAATCATTCATGTGGAATTATGCACCTATTTGCTCCGTTTTAATGAAATACTTGTATGTGCCTCTCGTTAGCGCCCGTGTAATTAAGCAATCTCGTTGTGTGTAATTAACACCTTCCATCACAATGACGTTTGTGTAATAATGTACAGCAGACATTAATGCCACGAGGTCTACGGGCAGTTTAGAGAGAGAGAGAGAGAGATAGACCTCTGATGTGTGAGAGATTAAAAAACATTGAAAAGACAGAAACAGAAAATAACAGACAAATGGACAAATTAAAGATTGGAAAATGTGTCAAATTTCCTGGAAACTTTTCACAAGCATCGATAAGGAGATAAAGAGCAACACGGACACGTACAAACCCTAATAATTCATATGATTTTCACGGGAAACACAGACATGAGCGCGACTTTGAGCCCCCGAGTTTCTATCTTGTTTTTCGTGAGTCTGTTTAATGAAGAGTTAATGAGTCCTGACTCTGAGTTCTTCATTTAGTTCTGGGGTTCAGATCCTGAGGGGTCTCCAGAGAACCCTCTCAGAGGAACAAGCCACCAGAACCCTGCAGCGTTCACAGTGAGGGGTCCACATGTGTTTGTGGCGCCCTCGGCCAAGTCTCATCCAGTGCTGCCACTGAATTAATGAGGCTTCTCAGGAATGCAAAAATAAAAAGTGCAATTACATGTTCTATGTTGACAGGTTTTATGAAAAAATATACATGAAAAACAGAAATGTTTGAGGTTGCCTGTATGTCCAGAGCTGTGGACCGCATAGTAAACAGTTAATATATGAACAAATAAGAATATGAACCACATTAATAGAACATTTTGACACACCAAACATGAAATCAATGTTCTAAAGCCTAGATGACATTATTTTAAGTATTGATGGAGCAGCTACAGTGTTAGCATAGTCGACCTCCGATAGATCCAAACTCTGTTCAGTAAACAAGCATTTTAAAGGTTAGCTTGTCGTCTTGCAGACAGACCGACCAAACCATGACTTCTGACTTTTTTACAAATCGTCATCATTATGTAGGTATTCTTTTTATCCTTTTATTGCAATTACATCTCAACAAAATAGTTTATTTTTGGTTTCATACCGCTGTAGTAAACCAGCTGATGTGCGACTTGCCATTCACAGTGAATACAGCTCAGAGAAATTCACTGAGCAGCCCTAGAATAATGTCATCTGGGACTTCACAACATGTACAAAGCAGCAATAGTTCAGAAAATGTCATCACTTTACTGTAATGAAACTTTTGAAACAAGGAAAAGACATCATCGTGCAATATCTAGTCTCATACGACCCGATCGATATAATGTTGATATAATGCCCAGCCCTGGTTGGAGTTTTTAAAGGCTTGAATGGACATGGAACTCTCCTGGTTGTCTGGCTGTGTCTGTTTCTTTTGATTAAAAAAAGAAAATGTACAAGCCTGTGGAAGTAAATCGACTACTAAAGTCAACTTTGGTTTATTGGTGTTGTAGCATTAAAGCTGTATGCTCAACCAATGGGGAAAACGTCACCTATAACCCAACGTAGATAGTAGTACACCATTGCTGTTGTACTGGACTGCATCAGGTTGTACAGGTGTACCTAATAGAGTGACTATCATTGTGATACTTCATATTAAACTTTTCATCTCAGTAATGTCTCTCCCTCTCGGCACCGAGGACGAATATTACACGACCGCTTTCGTCTCTCTGGAAATAGCCGGTAAAGTCTGAAAGACGAAAAGCCATCTCTTGAAACCAGCCATGCACATATTCAATGTTTTCCACTTTACTCGCCTGGAAACGGCTCCGTGCTCCCCCCAGTCAGAGAACCACTGACCTAGTGTCACCAGGACCACAAACCACCACTCACAACCCACCACCAACTGCACTGTTTCCTAGTGTGTGTGTGTGTGTGTGTGTGTGTGTGTGTGTGTGTGTGTGTGTGTGTGTGTGTGTGTGTGTGTGTGTGTGTGTGTGTGTGTGTGTGTGTGTGTGTGTGTGTGTGTGTGTGTGTGTGTGTGTGTGTGTGTGTGTGTGTGTGTGTGTGTGTGTGTGTGTGTGTGTGTGATGGAACAGTGAAAATTGGAGGACAGTCTTTGATGTGCACTTATATAATCTGTGATGATGGGTTGGAATGCCACACACATTTTCTCTCTTCCTCTTACACACACACACACACCCTCTCGACTTGATGCTGATTGGCTCTCAGATCTGCAGTGTGTGTGTGTGTGTGTGTGCGTGTGTGTGTGAGAGGTAATCCAGCTACTGGTTTATGTTTTACAGGACTTTTGGTCTTGTTCATGACATCACGTGCTTTTCCTCACTTCTTATCACTGACATTGCCTCCGCTAACGAGGTTATGCTCGTTAAAAGGTTATGTTTTTTCCGGCAGGATTACAGAAAAAAACCTGCTGGCCTGAATATCATAAAAAACTCTGGTGGAAGTGTGTAGCACGGGCCAACATTAATGTTATTTATGGGGCAGATCCAAACCACACGGCGGATATGTGTTATTCTTCTGGCCAAGTCTGCGCTGTCCGAGTGACCTTTTAGTTGACCTTATTATCCAGCAGCATTTCCACCATTTCACAACTTTTTCCAGTAATAAATTCAAAGGGCTTCAACCTTTTTATCTGCGGTTGGTATGGTTCACTGTTCAGCAGAAGAGTGGGGATCTTTATATGGGATGCTGAACTTTTTATGGTACACGAGGCTGTAAATGTAAACACATTTCTATTTGTTGTCACTGAGTCATAACCGTTCCAGGGACAGCAGCAGATATTTACCAACCGATCATGCGTCTCGCAGGAGCAGCGAAAACCAATAATCAGATTACGTCTTAATGACCTCAGTCATTCAGCTTCAGATCCTTTAATAATCTGAGATGAGAAACTGTCCTCTAATTGGTCCAGTTAGTCTCTGTGCTATTAATTAGTAAAAAAAATAATAAATTAAGTCTGTCTGCCGATGATTATCCGTCAGACTGTTTCCTGTCTGGATCTGGTTTCTAAAAGCCTGTTTTCCATGTTTCTGTTTCCTCTGCAGCGACTACAACATGTTTACTCCCCTGTTTCCGTGGTAACCCGAGAGGGGAGCATGCACGTCCGGGTCAGGAGTTAACCTCAGCGTAACCTCCGCCTGCCTCTCCTGTGACACCTACACTACCCCACAATTCCTGTGTACTGACAACCCGGTGTCACACCTGGATCCACTGAAGAGAGACGCTCCTTCGAGGGACCCGAATCAACACTAACAGCACCGCGGCGTCGAGGACCAGCATGGCCAACAACACGGCGGACCACCCTCCGGGGAACTCGGTTGCAGAGGGCAACCATGACGGGGACTTCGGGGTGACCGTGATGGATCTGAGGGATCTGATGGAGCTGCGGAGCGCCGAGGCGGTCAACAAGATTCAGGACTCGCACGGGGACGTGCAGGGTCTCTGCCGCCGCCTGAAAACGTCACCGATAGAAGGTGAGACGCGTCCAACACACCCAACAAAGCAAAGAACCCATCTGTTTAGGCGTCGGATGTTAAAACTCACACATTAAGCAGTTTATCGACGATCAAAGCTCTGTCAAACTCAATAACTTGACTTTGTATTAAGTAGCTGATGATCTTAGTTTCCTGTTGTGGGTGTGACAGCGAGTGTTGACGACAGGCAAGACGGTTCAAAATAGCCTCTAATTAGAACTGTTTTTATCCAATCGTGTCGTTCTTGCGTCGGTGGGGAATGATGCGTGGCCTGGTTCGGGTCCACGCCCCGCTGTTTGGCAATCACTGTCTTATTTCATACTTCATTTAATCAGGACGTTAATTAATATTCGCATCACTGGTTTGAATCATCAGTCGGGGATCCGCCTATTTGAATCTAAATCAGGTTTTATTTGGTCAAATTTGCCAACCAGGCAAGGAAGGCAGCGCGTTAGCTGGGCCCCTCCACAGCTCTGAGTTTATTTAGGGTTCATTAAATGTGAATGTGTTTTACATTTTTCTGGCACTCAACTGGTCGACTGAACAAATGCACCATTTACTAACCTTGTGAGCCGGTTTTATTCTTAAACAAGGGCCCGACCGCACATATTTTGCTGCATCATCATCAAAGTAGAATATTTGCAATCAGAATTTAGTGGAATGGAATTATAAATTAGCATGAAATGGAAATGCTAGAGTAAAGTCAAAGTACCTCGAAATTGTCCTTTCCACGACCGAAAATGCATCAATAATAATGCTGATGATGTCAGAAACACACACACACACACACACACACACACACACACACACACACACACGTATCAGGAGGTGACAATGATGACACAAACAAACAGATGAACATGCTTACTTTGTGGAGAATGATGATCAGTTTGGATTTCAGTCAGAGCTTCATGTGAGGCCAGAAAATGGCCGACACACACACTGCTGTTTGTTGTTTCACTCCCCCTCTCTTTGGATCTGTGTGTGTGTGTTTGTGTGTGTGTGTGTGTGTGTGTGTGTGTTTGCAGCCATCGGTCCATTCCAGGATTGAAATTAGTTCCAGCCCGTTCCCCTAATGGCTCCATAGATCATTGCTCTGTTCCATTTAGTAATCAGAGGACAGCTGTAGTCGCGTCCTCCACACAAGAAATTACTCACTTTAATGAAGAAACTGTAATTATATTTTCATTGCAGAGTGCGATGGGAAGGGGGGGGGGGTTACAATTACACTGTTACAGTTAACTAGAATGATGCGAGACAGTGTCTATGCAGATAATGTCTTTTGTCATCAGTCCATCAGCATGTTTTTCATTTGTTGCGTTTGCTGTTAAAACCACTGGATTTCCCATGATGCAGCTGTCTTTCATTACACCATTCCACATCTAAAGGTGTGATCACACCAGACACGAAGCACATTTTCAACTTGTGACGACTTGACCGCGAGCTTGTTGTTTTTTTACCGCGGACGGTCTCTGGTCCCTCCACACAGTCTGGTCTGTACCAATCGTAGAGCTATGACATCATCAGGGTTATTTTCCTGCCCTCCGGGGTCAATGCTTTTGTCTTCGCAGGCCGAGTATGGAACCGTGGCGTGTCACATCTCTGTCTTTGATTGTTGCGCTGCACAGGAATGCGTTCCTAGTTTAAAGTGTTGTTTTGTGACAATAAGCGTCTCACACATACATTTATATTGCGATATTATATATTACAGCCAGACTGATACATCAGGAGGTCGATACCATCTATGGTCGACCATATAACATGGTGAGTGGCTTAAGTTTGACCACTGTTGAAGACTGTATGATACGGTTGACTGCTACGGCTAAACAATGACACGTGTGTTTTACGACTACAGGCCCCAGAGTTCTGTTGTAAATCACACGTGTGTTTGGCCACTAGGGGGACGGAAAAAACCTTTCGAGCAGCTATTCTGTCATAAATGCAACAGGCGAGGAAGAAGTGTTGTATTGGGGGAGAAGAAGATGGGAAGATTCATCGCCTCGTGTTGCTTTAATAAAAAGCAGCAAGTCAATAATTGGCTGTTGGCCTTTAATTGGCCTGATTTCATGCTGTGCACAGCACCGTGGAAGGAATCGTTTACCCCAACGGAGGCCGGCGTTGGAGGTGTTTAAAAACAACAACACTGTAGAGTCATCAAATAGCTCGCTCTCTGCAGGTTATTAAAGGGATCCACTGACACAAACTGCAGAACAGAACTGTTTTGTGGGTGCTTTTTTTACCGATCAGTGGCGGCCTGTGATAACCGTGCGTGTCATTTGGCTGCTTCAAAATAAAAGCCTCCCCACGGTTTTACCAGCTCAACACCTTTAGTGTGGCAGCAGCGTGAGAGGATGGGCTTGCATCAGCAGGACATTCATTCCTGTGAATCTCGTGTGCATGTCAAGGTTGTTGTGACTTTATTTGGGGAAGTTAATAGTTCATGTCAGACAGTTAATGTGGGGAACACATTAACATTTCATTTATTTCATTTCCTCATTCGTAATGTTTGCAGAAGATAAGGCACAGGCCACGGGACTTCATTTCCCATCATGCTCTCAGAGCAGAAGAAGAGATTTTGTGATGAGGTTGTAACCCGTCATTACCATGATTTCTTTACTCTCTGAAGGACAGGTCTGATTAAATCCAGAGTCTTGTCTCCCGTCTGGTGCAGGAGTGGAGTATATGGAGAGGTCACGACAGGATGTAAATACATGGAATGGCTTCACAAATGTGGACCATATTAAATGTTTATGATCCGGGGATGAAAAAATGAAAATCTTTCAGGATTACCACTTGATCATCAGCATATTTGTTTGTCTCTGGGACAGACGTGAAACCTGAGCTTCACACAGCTGTTGTCTGGTTCTCGTCTTCACAGCGTCCGTCCTGAACCACAACAGATAACACGCTCTTCTGCCTGATTGCCAGTTGACTGTAAGCTTACCCCGATTAGCTCGGCAACAGAAGCGGTGTGCTAGCAGTTAGCGACTTCACACAGTTATATTTAACTGTGTTTCTGTGTCAGCTCGCCGTTCTGGCCATGATAATGAGAGACGCTTCTTCTACAGCTGCTTTTACATTCAGCCTGTAAAATCAGAACGCTACGCTGACTGTCATCGTTCACCCTGACCACACACACACACATACACACACACACACACACACACACACACACACACACAGCTACAGCCGTGGACCCCGCTGGTTAATGTGTATTGATGAATCAGTCTGCTGCCTCTATGGAGGTCATTGATCGTCCTTCTCATCATTTTACGGAATCGCTGTGTATTTCACGTTGAGAGGACACGCAGCCTCTGAGCAGGAGAGGCAGATGTAAACTTTATTTAAACGAGACCTGGGTTACAAAGAGCCTCACAAAGAGACACATGCAGACCTAAAAATAAACGACTATTTCAGGAACCATGCTAATGAACAGCAGTGTGTTCCGTTAAAAAAGCTCAGGTGATAAGAAGACAGGAGATGATTGCTGTTTTTGTCTCTGTGATGTCACCTTCATTTTTTCTTCATGTGAAGGAGTCGGTACCTTCAGACAAACATCCCGGACTGAGAGTTGAAACTGGCGGATTAAAAATGGATTCAAACAGTCACCGACTGTCATCAGCTCCTCATGAGATGTTCGGGTTTTATGCGGATTTAAAAAACGGTGTGGACGTTTTGTGGCGTTTCTCTCAGATACGTTGCTAAGAGATTCACTGTCAACTCCCCTGGTGACTAAACCCGGAACACGCATCCGGATGCATGCAGGAAAACAGACGCAGGCCTGATGTTTGAGGATTGTTACCATGTCTGACTGGGCCTCATTTCATTAGCCTATACAGGCTTCTATTCATTAATATCAGACTCCTTCCTCCGGGCTTCGGCCTCCTTCGCCATACCCCCCCCCCTTTGACCTGTAATCCAGACTGGAGAGCATCATACATTACATCCTCCAAGCATTGATACAGTAATTGTTTCCCAACCGCTGCACATTCTCAGCCCCGGGGCTATCCATAGCTAACTGGTCCCTACACACACACACACACACACACACACACACACACACACACACACACACACACACACACACACCCAAGGTTAGCTTTAACCCGAGGCCATACAATTCACACTTCTACAGCCCTGGATTAAATGTCTGTCGGGTTTGATTTACAATATTCAACGTTTACCCTTACCAACACAGAGTCAGTGTGGTCTGTGGTGAATTTCGATGCAGGTTGAAGGAAGTCATCACACAGACCGTATGAGAATTATGGGATGTAGCACAATCAGAACTCATATTGGGTATTTTTTCTCCATTAAGATCCCTTAAATATAAATATTCTTTCAGAATAGTGACCAAGATATGTACTGAGCAAATCATCATTCAGGGCTGTGAAGCAGTTCAAGCACACACACACACACACACACACACACACACACACACACACACACACACACACACACACACACACACACAGTCATGGTGTAAGTGGGCTCAGAGGTTTCTCGGCCTGCTGGCATGTCTGATCCCTTCAGGCTTTGTGGTGTGAGAAGTCAGCAACCAATCTGAGATTCAGCTTGAGCATGCGTGACCCGAGTCTCATTCACTGTAACTAACACACACACACACACACACACACACACACACACAGCCTCAGGTCATCCACGTCTCTGCCAGTTCAATTAGAAAGCTCTTCTTGGTGAACAACAAGAGGGAAATAAGACACCAAGACATGCAACGATCTCCAAGTCTCTTTTTTCTCTTTTCGCTCTTGTCTCGTCTCTCGCAGTGAATAAAATATCTATGGAGCAGATCTCAGCCTCTGGAATTCTCTCTCCAGACGTTCCTAAAAACCTGAAAAGGGCTGAGAAATAAAACAGTTTAGCTCTACCCACTTATCCTTGAGTGCCAATCCCAGCTGTGATTAGGCGAGAGGCGGCGTCCGCCTGTCAGTCACAGGGCTCCAGAAATACAAATCTATTACAAATGTAAAATATATGTAAATGGATCCGTTTTTATTTGCCTGAGGATTTGTGTGAAGCTCAGTCACTGCATCATTCTGCGGCACGTGAGCGGTTGTGGATGCGACAACCGCCATCTTTTCTGCACCCGCCTGGTCGTAAGTGAAAGTCGGCGCTCCTCCTCCGGCCAGCAGCCGACATCCGACACCGCGCTGGAGGGAAGGGAGGCACGGGGGAGAACCAGGACCAGTACTAAGTGGGGCACACTGTCAGTCCCTGCTGCAGTCGTATTTGCCTGATGTCACTGATCTGAATACTGTGGGCGGAGTCATGCCAGTCAATGCAACTGATTTTCCTGCGGAGGTGCCGAGCCGCCGCCCGCCTGGTTGTTAAAGTAACTTGAACACCTGCCGCCATTTTCTTCTTCTTCTGTGATGGATCCGGTGCCTCCAATGAACTCTGAACTAATGATCCAAATAATTCAAAACGACTACAACACTCAAGAGTTTTAGTTGGACTCTGAGTTTAAGTATATGTGAAGCTGAAACTGTAATTTGTATTTTTACACCTTTCCTGTAGTCTTTAACAGCCAAAGACAAAGACTCGATTTACTTTATAGGGTTTTTTTGTCAGAAAAGATGCTAAAAGAAATTCAATGTGTAATATTTCATGCAAAATAATGTGTCATATTTCGCTAAGAACAAGCGTTTACATCATCCGAGGTACATAAAGAGGAAATATAGCTGGTAATAAATCTTTTATGGTGCAGAAAACAGAATGTTTTTACATCCTGATGGTTAAGAGTCTCCGAGGATTCAGGAAATACTTTCAGGACAGCTGTTTTGTTAAATGATCGTTCTTTTTTCTTCATGTGATGCTTGAAGGCTAAAAGATACGGCACTCTTGTGTATGTGTGTGTGTGAACATACATGTGCGTGACTCATGTGTCTCCACACGGCATCGCATGCTATCACGGCACTTATCTTCATGCAATTTTAAGTGCAGTGAAAGAGCTTTTTTCCCCCCCAGAAAGGCCAAAGGATAAATCAGAGCCAACGAGACGGGATATTGACAAACGATGCAGAAGATTTCTTTTTAAAGGGAATAGTTAGTGGAATGGCTCTGTTGGGTGGGATATTTGTTGCAGAACTAATTATAGACAGACATATCTGTTAGTCCTCCCAGCTGGGTTTGGACCAGCTAGGGTGGACCGTTAACATGTGTTGCTGCACCATGAATTCAATATAACACTGATCTCACACAAGCTAGAGAGTGAGGAAGAAATCCTGCACCACCTTTTCTCTGACATGTTCTGTACTGACTTTAATAGAAAACCTCTCTTTGACGAAACCACATTTTTTTTGTCATTTGCACCTGCCTGACATTGTGGCATGTTTTTTCTATCAGCTTAAAAGTTGCTAATTGAAACCTCGCTCACCCTCAACGTGTAACGTGTAAGACGCTCCGACTGCAATTAAGTTTTTAATTTAAAGGCAGAGTCGGTGATTCTATTCAGAAACACTTTGTTATATTACTTGAAATCCTCATAACACACCAATAGCCATCAATAAATGAAATGATCTGACATAAAAACATTTAATAAAAATGTCATCTGTGGCCCTGGCAAGACTGTAAAAACCTCATCCAATCAAAAACGTCTGTCAATGCTTACTTCCTGATTGAGCAGCTTTGAGCAGAGGTCTTAACGAAGGGGGCGGGACTTTTTAGATTCGGCGACACGTTCAAAATCAAAAGTTTTACCTCCTCAACCTTTAAGATCAATTCGACACACACAGGCCTCGCTGGTCAATTCACTTCAAAGTGACTAATATCTTCTATCAAAGTTTAAAATTTGAATTCATGTCACAAAACGCCTCAGGAAGTCGACCCATAAACCCTCAGAATAAATCATGTTTTTGGAAACATCTCTCGGTGTGTCAGTCCCACAGTGGCGAAAGAATAAAGCCCTGCTGGTTGATGGAAAAGAATGAAGGCAGAGACGGAACTGATGGATGAACTGATGGATGAACTGATGGATGATATGGGAAACAGGAAGCAGTCACGACGACATGGAGGAGAGGGAGAGAGGGACGAGCCCGTCCTCTGTCTTTGTAGTGGACATCAAACATGCAGTGGACATGAATCCCTGCTGCTGAAGTGTCATCTGTCGGGGGGGGATGAATGGGAGGAGGAGGCTGTGTGCGGTCGGAGATGGAGCTCCGTGTTGGCCGATAAAGCCGTGAATCGGAAGAGACCTCGTTTTGGACCAATGAAGTCGGTTTCCTGCTGGAAGCTGGGATTCATAAACATCTGTGACAGCCGACTGCTCTGCTGTTTGCTGGAACGTCATGACAGAGCTTTAATCTGCCTCCTCCACGGGGACGCTCGCCGCCGCCGCCACATGAAACGCGCCCGCCACAGTCGCAGCATTAAAACAAAGTAGGCTCGTATCGATCTAACCGCCGGCAAAGGTGCTCCTCGCCTCCGTTACTGCCTTCATTTGAGTTTGACGGGAGCTTTCAGCTCCGATCGCGATGATCAAACCAGAACTTTGAACCGAACCACGGCGCGATGAAAGATAGCTGATGATGACTTTGACAAGCGGTGTATTTTTATAATCTCTGTTTGAGTGCAAGCTTGTCATTTTATTCTGTTTCTAAACAACAGAGAAGAGAGAAGTGTGAAATGTATTTATGTACACCGGTGTCTGGTATTTATACTACGGCTTATACTTTTGAATTTAAAAAGCTTTTTCTTTACATCTCTCACAGTTTATATCTTGTCCGTGTGACCCTACTCCTCAGTTAATTTTTTAATTTTCACATATTTACATCGTAAACATTGAGTTTAAGGTCTCTAGTTTCAAGTCTCCTTCAATCCAGCATGATGTTCATTTAGTACATTGTGGTCCATTTAGAGTCCAACAGACCAGGAAGCAGGGGATGCTTTAGGGGGCGGGGCTAACTTGTGATTGACAGGTCGCTACCAATGCAGTTAGCTACTAAGATGACTTTAACACTTTGCTGTAAAGGTGACCTTGAATTATGAATCTAACTTTATTAGCAGCTTCACACCAGAATCCAGATGGATCCAGATCCAGTATGGTTCTGGCTCTGCTGTAGTCCACAAACCAACGATCTCATCCCAGTAAATCTCATCTCACACCAACTTATTATAACTCATCTCTAATCAAATCTCTCTGATCCTAACCTTATTGTCTACCTCGCTTCACCTTATCTCAGATCACGTACGGGGGCGGCTGTGGGGGAAGATTGGTGGTTTGAATCCTGGCTCCTCCAGTCCGCATGCTGAAGTGTCCTTGGGCAAGATACCCGAACCCCAAATTGCCCCTGAAGGCTGTGAATGTGTGTGAATGAGTGAGATTAGATCCAGATGGGCAGGCGGCTCCTCTGAGGTGTAAAGCCCCTTGAGTGGTCGAAAAAAGCCCAGAAACGCTCTTGAAACGCCGGCCCATTTTATCTCACCTCGTCTCCTCTCACCTCGTCTCCTCTCACCTCGTCTCCTCTCACCTCGTTGAAAAGGACCTAAATGGAGCTCATTTAAACCCGTCTCACCTCGCTTCCTCTCCTTCCACATCACCTCGTCTTATTTCATCTCACCTCACGTGACGGCGCCTCACCTATGATCACCTCACCTGCCCCCCCCTCCCATATATAACCTCTCACATCACTTCCTCCACTCTCATCTCGCCTCACTCACATTCAGCTTTAAGTTAAATCACTCTGCCGTTCAGACAACCTCATTAACATTTCATGACATAAGCGATGAGGAAACCGGTACCTCTGCGTGTGCAACGCTTGAGTAATGTTCAAAATGGCAGAAACGAGTACTTTTCAGAAAGGAGAGACGGATCTTTTGAGGTAGAGGGGAGCCCAGTCGGTCTGGGAAGACTCATTAGAGAAGGAATGAGAGGCCATTGTTAAAAAGACGCGAGGGCAGAAACTTGTCAGCGCTGACGTACGGAGTCATCCTTCACCAGGAATCCTGGCGGTGCAGTCTGTTGACATTCAGATCACGTTCCACTGCACATCTCCCAATTCCCACCAAGAATCCACGGCAGCCATGTTGCTGCCCACACAGCCGTGCGGAGGCAAGTCACACGTTTTCAGTTTTATTCAAAGAGAATCGGTTAAACTGGTTCTCACGCAGACGCATCCCCCCCCCCCCCCCCCCCCCCCCTCCTTCTCCCAGAAGCCACTAGGAAATAAACACCGTGTGCTGAATATGAAGTTAACGAGGTCCTGTGGTGACGAGCTCAGCTCCCCCAAAATCCTCCCGTAACGAGGAGGGGGAGATAAACCAGCTTCTGATTATTTTTAATTGATAATAAATAAAGTGCAAATGCCGGTTTGAGATCGTCTTTTTCCTCCAGTTTTAATAAAAGAATCCGAACTAGAAAGCCCCGAAGACAAAGCCCTACACCTCTGCTCCCTTTGTCGGCATTCAGGTCGACTGAGACATCTTTTTTCTTGTTAATCTTCATTACATGGAGAAGCAATGAGCAGTCAGATGTGAGTCACTGCTGGAAAATGACTCAATAACTCAGAGATATTTGTTGGTCTTCAGAGAGCAGAGATGTTTCTGCGGAGGGACAGGAGGAGAAACATCAGACACATTTCTGACTAATTAGCTTGAATCTGGTTTATTAAACTCTAAAGTAAATGATATGAGAGTAGTGTGATGAAACACATCAACGCTGGTGTATTATGACATTTGGGACTAATCTACGTCATGAAATAATAAAATTTAAACACCTTCTGTTCAGACCATATGTAGGCAAGAATACTACAGTACATATTCCATGTTCAGACAACACACACCAGTGGTTCCCAGTCTGGGGGTCTGGGTCCCACACAAGGGGCCACTAGTTAAACCTGAAGGTCAGACAGGAAATGGAACCCACTGATAGAAGTTATTCTCTTTTTTGTGAATTGAGTTATTTGAGCTCATGCATCTAAAAGTTACCCAAAAAAAAAACTTCCCATCCGTGTGGCTTCACCTGAACGCACCATTGGTCTGACCTTTTTTAGTCATTTCTTTTTGACTGGATCTCCAGAGTGAAAGGAGGGAAATTACCAATAAGAAAATATACCATTTCTGTGGGTGGAACATATCTGTGTTGGTGATTCGACCAAATGAATACTGCATACGGAAATACTGCAGTCTTTCATGGCAACAAAACTAGGTCATGTTGCAAAACTACTGTTTATGGAGCTCTGTAGAAATCTTTTCATAACTATCGTGCACCTTCTGCCTTCAGTGCGTGTTGCGGGCTGATCGCACCAGAAAGGTTCAGGACACGAGGCTTTTATTGTGAAACTCTCGAGTTTGTCTTTGAATTTCTACTTTTTGTTTATGAATAAAAGAAGCAGTGTCTTTATTCCCGTGTATTGAGGTGATTGTTAATGTCTTGTGTCCGTCCGTGTCTGCAGGTCTGTCTGGTAACCCCGTTGACTTGGAGAAACGTCACACGGCGTTCGGTAAGAACTTCATCCCCCCCAAGAAGGCAAAAACCTTCCTGCAGCTGGTGTGGGAGGCTCTGCAGGACGTCACGCTCATTATTTTGGAAATCGCCGCCATCATCTCGCTGGGCCTGTCCTTCTACCATCCACCAGGGGGCGACAGTGAAGGTCAGTACAGTTGGGTCACATTCCTGCTATTTTATGATATATTAAATTGTATTTTTGTGTGTATATTTGGCGGTTTCAGTAACCTGAGAGGTATTTGTATTCTACAATTAAAACACATTAAGCTGAATTAAAGCTGATCCCGATGTTTATAGAATTAAAATCACTCTTGGGTATTAAACAACATAATAAATCATTTTCAGTATTTCTCCCACTTATACCTTCATGTTGACGGAATTAATCAAATGTGAAATTTCCATTTGTCAATTTTTATCTTTGCATCTTATATATGAATAATATAATATGAAATGAAACATCAATTTACATTAACCTTTATTTATTTATTCTTCAAGTTATTGGTTTTGTTTTAATTTAGTTATTTTATGAATTCCTTTCATTCTGTATTTGTTTATTTAATTTCATATTATTATTTTTAATCGTTTTACCTATGAGCATTATCATTTGACCTGAGCCTCTTTCCTATATTAAAAAAAAAATGTTCATGGTAAAATAAACACCAGGCTTGGAACTTGTACAGCTTTGCGGAGCTGCTCTGCCTGATTGATGTGTTTACTTGCTGAAAATTCAACATGCCCTCGTCCCTTGGCAGCATGTGGCGAGGCTGCAAGTGGTGTGGAGGACGAGGGGGAGGCCCAGGCTGGTTGGATCGAGGGCGCTGCCATCCTGTTCTCGGTCATCATCGTGGTCCTGGTCACGGCCTTCAACGATTGGTCCAAGGAGAAGCAGTTCCGCGGGCTGCAGAGTCGCATCGAGCAAGAACAAAAGTTTACCGTCATTCGCAAAGGCCAGGTCATCCAGATCCCCGTGGCCGAGATCGTGGTCGGAGACATCGCTCAGATCAAATACGGTACGAGACGGCCAGGCTGAAACATCCAACCTGTGATGTCAGTGGCTGCATCACAGGTTTAAAGAGGGACTATAGGGATTATTCTTACATTCATGAAGGATATTTTTAAGTTTTATAAAAATCCCTCAGGCTGTTCCACTCTGAATCAGGCACGGAAACGTTCACAAAGCACTTCTTGATGAACGAGGCTTCGTGAACAGGAGTCATGTAGAAACAGGAGAGGACCTTCCCCAATGCTGAAAGCCGGCAGATTGATTTCAAAATATTTTACAGTAGAGTCTGATTTTAGCATTAACAGGAGAGCCAAACAGAATGTTTGTGTGTGTTGAATATAATGTTTTTGGTCGGCCTTCATCACAGTATGAGAGGAGCCAAAAGCAGAAATGTGCTGTTTGGATAAACAAATGAAATGCACCCTCTGACCTCTGCGCCTGCAGGAGACCTGCTGCCCGCTGACGGGATCCTGATCCAGGGCAACGACCTGAAGATTGATGAGAGCTCCCTCACCGGAGAATCCGATCAGGTCCGAAAGTCTATGGAGAAGGACCCCATGCTGCTGTCCGGTGAGTGCCTGCTCGGTCTCATACTTTGTTTAAGTGATTCTGTTTGATGCTTCTCTGGAAGGAAAGTCCTCTGATGCAGGATGTGGAATCACGTAATTAATCAATATGCATTATATCCATATCAGACCAGACCAGCTGTCAGGATAAGTGATATTTTGTATAGCAACCTTTCATTGAAGTAAGTGCTTTAGAGGAAACTGACAAGCTAATAATAAGTAAAACGATGTGAGACTAATGCGTATGGGGGAAAAAGAGATATCAAGTCACTTAAAGATATTAACGCTGTTAGAATGTTTATTGTTATTTTAAAATCACTTCAGGCCCTTTCCCACTGGACAAAAAGCCCACTCACACCCACTAGCATCTGGCTGTGAGGTGATGGAAACATGACACTCGGGTGGATGTGCTCATTTCCTCCCCCTTTTCCAGCACAATAATATGTGTTGTAACGTGTGTTGAAGTGAACAGAAAATCAATAAAATCAATAAGGATTTGGACATTTATTGTCATTTCTTAATATACAAAAGATGCAATTAATAAGCTTTCCTCAAAGCCACCATACTCAAGTCAAACAGTAATTGAAAGAGACGGCTGGAAAAAAAACCCCACATATTGACTGTTTGTATCTCTGTAATGTAGCTTGTTCAATGTTTACGGATCAGTCTTGGTGCTGAAATATGGGAAAAGTGTTACATTCAGACATTGGATCTAACTTAACAGCTTTATGTTCACTGAAGGAGTGGCTATCTGTTATTTGATTAGTAATTTGCTTGGATGCATCAGTCAGAATCTTTAAGTGGGTGTCTCATGTCAAAAGTATGATATGTGGCAACCCGGGTTCCCCTAGCTGAGCCTAGAACCGATAACTAATGTTTATAACTTATGCTTGTTGAAATGTAAAATGTTTTGTGATATTCAGGCATTTACATATAAAAGGAGCAACAGTTGTCTTCAGAAGATTCATCCACATAAAGCGGTGTGTCATCAGCATAGAAAGATATGCAATGTTTCTTGACACCACCACAAAGAGGTTACATACTGTAAGATGAAAAAGCAGTGGGCCTAAGATTGATCTTTGGGAATTGGCCATGTTGATAATATCAGCAGACTTTAACACTAACAACCAACAACAACAGTTAGGGTCTTTTACCACAAAGATGCTGCCGCTGAAGAAACGATGAACTGACTAAAATCATGAAGAAATGGCCGTAACACATTTCAAGTTGTGACTCCTCTCTCATTGAATCTGCCCTCAGGGACCCACGTAATGGAGGGATCAGGCAGGATGGTGGTGTCAGCCGTCGGCCTCAACTCTCAAACGGGCATCATCTTTACCCTCCTGGGCGCCGGCGAGCACGACGAAGAGAAGAAGGTCAAGAAAAGTAAGACATGAGACACGTCTCAACAAACACGACTCATGTTAAAGTGTTGAAGGTCATACGAGGACACTGAGTGTGTGAAGTGTTGGGAGGACAGAAAGACAACCATCATCGTGTCAGCTTCTCAATATTTCTACTCTACTGTTTGAACAGTGCAGATTGGAAATATTTGCACGTTCTTTTTTTTTTTTTATCAACTGGTGTTGATTTGAAGTTTCTCCTGTCGTCCTTCGCTGACTCTGTCGGCAGGTAGAGTTCATCCAGTCTGAGCTGATATCAGCAGAGCTGTTTGAAGGGTCCAACTATTATATTTTAACATTAGCCAGCTTCAATCTGATCACTGGAGCGTCATCGGTGAGTAAATGAGACCACGGCTGAGTTCACCTGTAGTGATCATATCTGCACAACTCACGGGAGATTTAAGTGCCAGAAGGGATCGGTACAGCAGTACCTCTAATTGGCTCTTCACTCAACTCCTCCCCTAAACGGTTATTATCCAATCATAGCTCAGCAACCGTAACAAGGTAAGGCAGGCCTGTTGGAGATGGGATTTCTACTGTGTTAGTGGAGTTGTAGTAAGAGATGACTGGCGAACAGGCTTGTGGTCAAGACTGGGGCTCAAAGAAATACATCTGATCATATTTATTTTCTCGTTAAGCTGTATTATAACAATGGCGATAAACAGCTCTTCCTTGCCTTTAGTTAGTTATTACAATTTGTACAGTATGTGACCATTAAATTCTTATTTAATGTGTTTTACATTTTAAACCAATCAGTTTGATACAAAAACAAAGTCAACTGGAGACGGAAGTTTATAGTTTTCTAGTAACTCATAGATTTTGTTGTTTCAGTAAAAATGAGAGGCTGCTTTTGTTTACTTTACTTGTTTATGTTTTTATAATATTTTTAATGACTTTAATGGTTAATCTGCCATTGTTATTCATATAAACTGATTAATTGCTAGATGGGAAGCTTGACAGCGATCATTTCCGATTTGTTTTGTACACTTGGAAATGAATTGTGCATTTTAGTCACTCTACACTTTGAAATAAGTTTCCACGAAGATGTTAAAAAAGGACAAAATAATCCACCAAAATACAAAAACAAACCCGTTTGATTGGTCACCTGAGTAAACGCTACGTGGTGGTCTCATTTACTCACGGCAGATTACGACCACCATACCGAGGTATTGATTTGACAGTGATGTAATGTTGGTTAAAAACGTGCGACACGTACCCTCCTCTGTTTACACACAGTTGCTTTTTGAAGTGGAACCCTTCAAAAAGTCCAGATGATCCTCGTACTATCACAGAGCAGTTTGATGTAAACCAACAGGCTTCTGCAGTCGGTCTCTATTGCTTTTGATTTGCTTGTGATCACGCTAACCCCCTTTTACTCATGTCTTTTTCCTTAGTTTTGTTTTTGTCTGATCATTTGTTTTATTGGCTAAAGTTTGAGTTTGTCAGGCATTCATTGTGAACTGGCTGAATGCACCAGCTCAGCAGAGAGAGACACTCAGGGTCACATTTGGATTCTTAAAAACCAAACCAGTAATGGATTTCTAATGAGGAGAACCACAAGACAAGTTTTCAGATTCAACTGAATTAAACTGAAACAAACAAAACATTTATATCAGCATTATCAGCCGTGTGGCTTGTGAGGGTCCTCATACATATAATATATTCTGCAACCTTAATCTATAATCTCATTTTAAACCTGAACCCTCAGAAAGCCTTTGGAAAAAGTGAGGACAGAAGAAAATGCCCCCGCTTCCCTAAAGTGTCTTCATTCTCCACAACTGTCCTCACCAAGTGTGATACTTTAATTGGTCCTCAGAAAGATAGAAGTACAGCATCACACACACACACACAGACACACACACACACACACACACACACACACACACACACACACACACACACTAGTGTGTGTCTCTTGGGTCTCTGATAACAGCAGACTTTGCTGTCACACATGGTTGCATCAACCCGCTGAACACACACAAATACACATTTAAACACACACACATTCATGTTTTCACGTACATTCACACCCACTGGTTATCTTACACACACACACACACACACACACACACACACACACGCACACACACACACACACACACACACACACACACACACACACACACACACACACACACACACTTGCAGCAGTTCAGTTTTTGTCATCAATCACAAACCACGAGCTGAATAACAAAGAGCTGTGTGTGTGTGTGTGTGTGTGTGTGTGTGTGTGTGTGTGTGTGTGTGTGTGTGTGTGTGTGTGTGTGTGTGTGTGTGTGTGTGTGTGTGTGTGTGTTCATGTTAGATTTGACCTTGCCAAACCTCCTTTCACAATTAAAGTACAGAGCTCCATATTAGGGCAACAGGAAGTTAATGCCCCTGAGGAGGAAATCATCCCTGACCTGCACCTGTCAGAATATCTGATCAACACACGGCACTTGATGAGGATCAATACCAGATATAAAGATTCACATGTCGGTGTGCAAACAGACGTAACGATCAGAGATGTGATAACTGCAGTGAAGGAAGTAAACCCTCAACAAGGAAACACAAGCTGAGCCACTGTTCACATTGTTTGAACCAATCAGCTTCAAACGTGTAATAATCCCGTTCAGAATTATTGAATAAAACCCAACTTCAACGAATGAATGAAATCACTGCCCTTTATTAAAAAGGTGGACGGGAGAGAGAGGAACGGAAATTAAACTCCAGACTGGAACCAGGACGTTGTGATTTATGGTTGGTCGTCACCTTAAAGCAATAATTCATCCAAACACATGATGACCTGTTCCAGTCTTCATCTCTCCAGATGTTCTATATGTCTATAACACCATTCTAATAATGGACGTTCCTGGGAGCACAGAGAGCCTCGGGAGGCGAATACTACAAAACCTTTCTATTGTTTTTGGGTGAACTATTGCTTTAATCTTTGTGCCACCATAGTGAGACTAAAACTAAGACTGTTAACTCCTAACTTCCAACCAGTGGCTGTTGAGAATGTCGTCATAAAGCGCTGCAGGGATGATGTATGTTTGTAGGAAGATGGCATCACACTGGTCTCTGGCCATTTTTCCATGAGAAAATATCAAACAAACCACTTTTGTCATTTTTTTTTTAAGCGTAACAAAAAGCAAACGTTAGGCTATAAAGGAACTACACCACGGTCACATGACTTCCTGTCACCGTGTCCACTAAAGGTGGATGAAGTGGGATATTTACTGACATGTATTTATGTCATAGAACCAAAAATGTTGAAATCTCATACGCTTACAGACCTTATTTTAGACCTCTAACCAAAAACCTGTTCACTTTGAGACAAGGGAACCGCAAGTACTAACTAATATACGGCTTTTAGCACTCTATTGTTGCAGGTGTTTGGTCCAAGTTAAAATTGCCCAAATCTTACAAGTCATCTTCTTGCCACCGTGAAGGTCTGTTCAAAATGTCATGTCAATCGATCCATTAGTTGTTGAGATATTTTTTCAGTTCAAACCAACAAATGTGATTTAGTATAATGTGACTGTGTTTACATGGATCGTTTAACCAGAAAGAACGGTATAGAATAAATATGGATGAGTTATGAAGATAAAAATATGGACTGCAGTGATGACGGAACACAAACATACCATATAAATACTAAGCAGGCATGTATAAGTCCGACGTACATGAACACAATCAAATCAATAATGGTTTCATCCGTTATAGTTTAACATTCAGTTGAATTTATTTTTCATCTTAAATCGATCAGCTACGCTGTCAAATGTCATTGGTTCTCCACCGCAGGAAGTGGAGCGTGTCTCTCTCCTCTGATTGGTCCATTCCTGCCCACAACACACACACGACACACACACACCTGTGGGTTTCTATCAGTTTAAACTTTGTGTTCTCCCTCAGTTTGATTTGATCTTATTTTTCTTTTGAGCCATCTTATCAGCATTCCGCCCTCTCTCTCTGTCCGAACAGGTAAAAAACAAGGACCCCCCGAAAATCGCAACAAAGGTAACCCCTCCATTCATCCATCTGTCCCTCTCTGTCCCTCCATCCTCCCTGTTACTCACCCCTCCTCACCCTCCACCCAGCGGCAGGAGGGGAGTGTCCAGTCCATCTCTCTCTCTCTCTCTCTCTCTCTCTCTCTCTCTCTCTCTCTGCTGTATAAAGGGGGACGTTCTCTCGCCTTGCTTTACCTGTAAAAGGGTGCAACTCTCAACCTTCAAGTCTTTGACAGCCAATCACAGCGCCCGCATTAGTCATGGTTCCTGTTCTCGGGTGACTGTGGGATCGTATTTGTGCCTTGAATTCTGGGAGCGTGTTAACATTTATTACATTTTGAGTTATTTCTTCATTTGGTTTGAGAAAACAAAAATATGTTTTACTTAATAAGTGCATATGTTTAATATTGTATTAAAGCATCATAAGTATTGAAGTTAAATACTATATTTAGTTTTCGGACACAATCCTCTGTTTATTCCTATTTAAATGCATCAGTAATCACTGATGACCAGGTGCAGTGATTACATTATGTGTCCAAATTATCCAAATGAAATTAATTCAGCCATAACATGCGTTTGGCGCTATAAAAGACAAGACATTTGCAAATTATTCCAACTTTATGAGTTCACTCTGTAGATGATTATAATGCTTCAGCTGTGTCATGTTAGCTACTGCTTATACCTGCCAAGATAATTAGGTTACAAGCTAATGAAATACATATTAACTTCCATGACATCATTTAATAAACATGTGGATGGTGAGAACCTTATTACAACTCATTTATCATTGTGTACTTATGTTAACATTATAGATATTCAACACAAATTATAGACATTTTGTTTTCACAAATTAAATGATTCTTTGTTGTAATCTTCAAAATCAGAGGGATTTTCCTGCAAAACAGTTTCTGAGTATTGAGACACAAATATGGCTCCACCGGTGAGGGTCGCCCTCACACGTCTGACCTCTAAGCGTGTCGAAACGTCGAACATGTAAGGGAATCGGCGGCTGTTTGTGTCGATGACGTCATCGCTCCAACCTCCAAACCCGTCCAGCCAACCGTCCTCACCGTCCCGTGTGATCCAACACATGTCCAACTTCCTCTGCAAGCTGTCTCCACACACACACACGCACACACACACACACACACACACGCACACACACACACACACACACACACGCACACACACACACGCACAGCTCCCCTCCTCCCTCCTCCCGTGGTTTGAGCATCTGCTGTGGACAGAATGCTTCTTGATGCACACGCACACACACACACACACACACACACACACACACACACACACACACTCCTTGCTCTTGGAGGCTCATCACACATTTGCATGCAGAAATAATTTGCAGAGCTGCAGTCACAGATGACCTCCACTCAAAACACACAGATCTGCAGAAACACCTTCAGTGGCATGGACGACGACGTTGTAGTGTTTAGTGGTGGAAGAAGTATTCAGATACTTTTACTTAGGTAAAAGTACTAATACCACACTGTGAAAATACTCCAATGAAAGAACAAGTCTTCCCGACCTTCCTTAAGTAAAAGTATTTAAATATTATTTGCGGAGGTAGATTTCAGTGTGAAAAGTACAATGTTCCCTGTCCCCTATGTATGTAATTAATATATATTTTACTATATATGATGTATACATTAATGTGGTGCATTTTACTGCTGTGGATTATTTTTTATTTTCACTCCTTTATATACTGATGAGTAGCTTAATCTACAGCTATAGTTTGTAGGGTCGCTGTCCTCTGAGAAACGCGTATCCCTATAAACAGTCAACTTTTCAAAAGCTCAGAAAAAACCCGGCCCTGCCTCTTTAGGCTCCGCGTTTTAAGTTTCTGTACGGTTTTAGTTTCTTTAGGGTTACAGTAGGTTGTTGATGTTTACTTTGGATCTGCTGGATGTAGAAGTAGGCAGCTGATTGTACCAGGCGGCAACATACGGTTCTGAAAAGTGAAGCCAAAGCTGAAGTGCCTTAAACTTGCATTCTCTCTGCTGGCCATCAGGGGGCGACTCCTCTGGTTGTAAAAAGAAGTCTCATTGCATTGATTGACCCTACTTCTCAGTGGTGCCGCTCTGCCGGTTTAGTTCATCAGATCCACCCGTCACTCCTCCGTTGTCCAAATATGGTCACGTCTGTAGTCCACAAACGGTGGACGGGTGGGTGACGTCAGGACGACTACATCCACTTCATATAGACAGTTATGAGGCTTATGGTGGACTTCTTCTGCCAGACCTTCTACTGGCAATAAAAAAACAAAGAATGAATGCAGCAGTTTTTTCCATCACTGTTAAGCTACAATCACTTCCTGCAGACGGTTTACTATAAAAGTCGACTTGGAAAAGGGAATATTCAACTTTTCATTGACAATTAACCCGCCAATAACGCTTTCCGTAAGCCCAATTTGACATCTCAGAATTGCTTGTTCGTTCAAAATATACCTAAAAGATATTTTGTTTACTATCACAGAAGACAAAAGCAACGAATCCTCACGCACAAGAAGCTGGAACAAGCTTGAAATATGATTAAAACAAGTAATCATTCATCAAAATACTTGCCAGTTAATTTTCTGTAGATGAGCTGGTTGATAAATCAGCTAATCTTTAAGGCTGTTGGGGAAATTATGTCTTTTGAGGCTTTTAAAGGGAAGCATCTGTGCAGGAAATTACACAACAGCGATTGAGGAAAAAATAACTGAATGAAAACAGTATTAGTGTGTAAATGATTGAGTGCAGCGGCCTGATGAAATGACTCCTGTTGTACTGAAGTGTTTGTATCGACAACAAATTACAGTCGGAGCAAATCCTAAAGCAGCTCCTTAAAATGAATTCAATCAGTGACTTTCACCACACGTCACTGTTTTCATCCGCTCCGTCGTCTCTGCTTTGCCTTGTTGGGTTGTTTTTTAATCTTGAGATTACTGTCAAATTAGCATCAATGAAACTTCCTGCAGATGTTTCATATTAAAAGCATACCAGGGCTTGTGGGTATTTGAGCTGCTTTTAATGTGAAACATCTGTGCAGGAGGTGTTGAGTTTTGCCGACGGCGAAGAAAAAAAACCCAAAAATGAAGGGTTTTGAGAACCATTAGAGGATATAAAACGTTCCCCCGCCACGCATAATTCCCGGTCTCGCGATGACTCTGTGCTGAGAAGCGAACCAAGCGGCGGCGTGATGTTTTGTGGCTGCAGCGAGGCCGTCAGTGTGTGTGGGAGTTGCACCCTTGCAGTATTAGTGGGCTTTGGGCTGTCGTCTGTTCCGTTTGTGTATCCTCGGTTTCTTTTTCTTTTCGCCTTTTGATTCCCATCATCTCTCTCACTGTTGCCTCCTTGCAGGGTGTTGCTCAGGACTTCATGTTGTCTTGTAATCACTGTTTGACTCTCTCCCTCTTCTCTGTTATTTTTCTGTCTTGCTGACGTCTCCTGCAGCCTCCACAGCTCTGCAGCCTCCTCTACCTCCTCCTGTCTATCTCTGTCGTGGTTCTGCATCGCTGTCGTTTTTCTTTTTTTTTTCTTCTGGGGTGATCCTTTGAGTTCGTCCTCTGTTTGTTGACTTGCTTTTTTTTCTGATTGTCAGACACTCCCCCGCCCCCACCCACCCCCACCCCTCTGCCCGCCGTGCGCTCTCCCATGGTTCAGTGCTGCGCCTGTTTCCAGTTCTGTGGTTGGTCAGTGGGTCTCAGTCCTGTTCATGTGAAGCTGTGTCAGTTAGTTCTATGTTGTGGCTTGTCTTCAGAGTGGAACATGTGCATAAAGCTCCACAGCTTCCTGGTTTGACACCGACTCATCCCCACATGCAGCAAATGTCACGTTGAGGTCATGCTGGCTTTAAACAACTTCCCCTTTTAACACAAAAAAAAAGAAAAGGGGGAACTTCTGACGAAACTCGATGCCGTGACAGTGAAAGAACAAAAAAAAACACATATTCCTACATGTTAAAGATACACATGCTGGGAGGAAATGTCATGGGTACCCCTGTTTACGAGGAAGTGCATGACTTTTGCATAAAGTTTACATAAAAGTCACCAAAAGAGTAAAAAGCTCACGAGCTTCGAGTCAGAAATCAGCCGACAAACACAGAAATGTAGCACTCAAGCCGGATCCAGGCATTAATCACTAGAACGACCACATCCGCTAAATGGGAGTTACATCACGAAAGAATCAGTTCATAATGCATCAGCTTTATTACATCAGTCCCATTAAAAACAATCACATACACTCAGTGGCCTCTTTATAAGGTGTACCTGTCCACTTCAATGCAGTCAACATCAAGTTTTTATGACACCTATAATGTTCAGGGTTTTTGTTGTTGTTGTTGTTGTTGTCATGTTTTATCATGGAGGTCATAGTATATTGGTATCTTCCTCTTAAACTATGACTTTAACTTTTTTAACTCAACTTAATGGCAGACTATTATTTGTGTAGCACCTTTCAACAACAAGAGGAATTCAATGAGCTTAACATGATAAATAAAAGCATTAAGACAAGGTCGAAAGACACAAAATAGGGTTTAAATGAATTAAAACAAAGTCAAATAATAAAAGAACAATGGAAGAATAAAAACATAGTCTCTAACCCGGAAAATACATCAACACATAAAAAATCCAGATCACGTTCCTCCCACGATACCGTGAAAATCAGCTTTTCTCGCAGTGTTCCCACCTTCACACTATAAACAATGCAGCACAATAGGCTTCTTCCACATCTCTGTATCTGTGCATTAATTAAACAACAGGCTAAATCCTTCAGTGCAACACGTTCTGCAGTGTTCCTCCATGAGGACCAATCAGCCACTTTAAAGAAGAAAAAAAAAAACTTTTTAATTTCAACCATCTGCTGAAAACTCACTGGAGAAAGAAGAGTGTATTGTTTCCACTGCCAAACAGTCCAGAAGATATTATTATTATTATTTATTTTTGAAGCTTTTGGATGCTTCCAGTGAACGTTTCTCCAGCAGAAACCTCCCCCCAAAAAAACAAATAGATCTGATCCCAACAGGCTTCATTACTTTGTATATAGGTAATAAAAATGGGGCACCGGGTCACTTTATTTGAATTTCATGAAACTCCCCAGGTGAGATGTTTTGCTCCTGAAGTTCCATCTCGTCTCATCGGTCATCCAGGAATCTAAACCTGCTTTATGTCCATGCTCTGTCGGTATTGTTGGTTCCAGAAGTGATGTTGACCTCGTTATCAGCGGTGACTCTCCACCAGGGTTCAATAACGGATAACACAGTTAGCTGATGGATCGGAACATTTCCAGCATTTAGCGTCGATCAATCGTGCCGAGCTTCAGTCGGCGTTGTCGGCTCGCTTGTTCACGAAGGACGAACGCGACAACAGCAGCGTGTCAGATCAATGCAGATGTGCTCTGTTTTACGCTCACGTTTCTTTGGTGTGGAAATATGACAAACGGCCGTGGGTTGAGGGAAGCGCAGAGAGATCAAACAGATCAGAGAAAAAAAGCTCCACGTTGGCGTACTACAGTCCAAACAGGAGCCCGGCTGATGAAGTCAAATTGCAAATACACAGTTTGTTTATGCAAATGAGGAGCGAAGCCGCCGAGCACCAGACTCCATAAACTCTCGTTCCAAACTGTGATGTGAAACAAACACAGTGTGTGTGATTGACAGCCCCCTCCCCCCCCCCCCTCCTGTCTGTTGTATCTGCTGTTCTCTGTTCTGTCTGCTGCTCCTCATTATGAACTGCTGCTCCCAACTCGTCTCTCTGAAAGCCACCTGGACCTTTTTTCATGAATGTTGTTTGATCGTGAATTGATGAAAATGCTGCTCTTTGCATCGAGCCAAAGGGTCGCCATGTTAATAAAGATGTTAAAGTTGATAAAGAGTCAGAGGTCATCTTCTGATCTCTGAGAGAGAAAAAAGAAGTCGCCCGGTCGTTTTCAGCTTTCCTCTCCGACTGAACCTGTAACGTTTTCTCTGCCTCTCTACCCTTCATCCCCTGACCCCTCCTGAACCCCGCTCCCTCCTCCTCCTTTTTCTTTTGCAATTTCTTATTATTTGTTGATTTAACTCATTCACCTTTTGTCAACCTGTCCTGCCTTCCTTCCCTCATCCTCTGCTCCCGATCCCGACCATGTTGAAAACTCTCTCATCCTCCTTCATCTTCACCTCTTCTTCATCACAAACCCTTTCCTGACATCTCTTAAACCTCCTCCTCCTCATCTCTCTTTACTCACCACCACCCTCCATCTTCCTCCTCCTCCTCCTCTTTTTACCCCCTTGACCACCTCCTTATCATCCCCTCCACCCCTCCCCCTCCCAGCCAAAACCCAGGACGGCATCGCCCTGGAGATCCAGCCGCTGAAGAGCGAGGATGCCACCGAGTCGGAGGAGAAGGAGGAGAAAGAGGAGGCCAAACCAGTGAAGAAGGTCAACGTGACCAAGAAGGAGAAGTCAGTCCTGCAGGGCAAGCTGACCAAACTGGCTGTTCAGATCGGGAAGGCTGGTGAGGAGTGCACACACACACACACACACACACACACACACACACACACACACACACACACACACACACACACACACACACACACACACACAGACACACGCACACATACACTGCAAAAATGGAATTTCAAGAAAGTAAAAAAAGCCTTGTATCAAGAAAATAAGTCTTATTTTTTGTCCAAAAAGAATATTAATCTTGTCAAGCAAGTTTTGTATTAGAAAAAATATCTCATTTTAAGAAAAGTATGCCTTACTTTTTCTTGATAAGATATTCCAGCTAATTTTGAGCTAGAATGAACCAGAAAAAGAGTATAAAAATTTTTACGATCAAACCCAGCGGGGCACCAAGATTATTTGCCTTATTTTAAGAGTAAGACCATTTGCACAACATCTCAATTCAAGAATGCCATGAAACAAGGACAAAAGTTTTTATTATTAATATTTTCATTTTCATTACAGGACAGTTGCTTGGTGAGATTGAAAACCATATGGGATATTATGCTGCAAACCAGCTGCAACATGATGTTTAGTTGCTATGCTGCTACAATAACTGATGTATTATTATTTTGATAGTGAGGTTCAAATCAAAACTGGCTTTTCAATCTGTTTGATTATGATGGATCTGGAATGCAGAAGTGCCCTTTTTTTTTTGGATGTTGAATTGAGCAATTGTATTGCAAAGTTAATAAAAAAAATTAACTGGGGCGGTCGGTGGCGCAGTGGATAAGGCAGCCGCCCCATGTACGGAGGCTCAGCCGGTGGCGCAGTGGATAAGGCAGCCGCCCCATGTATCAGGTATCAGCCTCGACGCGGAGATCAGTGGTTCGACTCCCGGCCCGGCAATCTCCTTCGTGCATGTCTTCCCCCTCTATCTCCCCTTTCCACACTGTCTCTCTCATAATAAAAATAAAAAAGGCTTGCATGGCACTCCAGCCATAAAAAAAAAAAAAAAAAAAAGAAAGAAAAAGCTGAGAAAGTTTTGGTATCTTGATTTAAGACATCACTTTTATATTTGTTATGCTGTTTTAAGAAATTATGTCTTATTTTAACTACTTTTATGCTCATTATCAATCCCAGATTAAGGTGTAATTTCTTAAATTAGTAAAGAGACTTAAATTCTAATTTTGAGTAATTTAATCTTGAATTAGTGTTTTTTTCATTGCTTGTTTTAGAAGAATTTGGATTAGTTTAAGATTTTCTGTCTAGTTTAAAGTCTCATTTTAGTCTTTCGGAGCTAAGAAATTTGGGCTTATTTTAAGAATTGCTTGTCAAGCAAAAAAAGCTTACCCCATTGGCAGATTTTTTTGCTCGATACAAGATAATTTGATTGAATATGAGAATATTTTACTTCTTTCTAGAAGGGCTGTTTTTGCAGTGCGTTGTTGTCCATTGAATTTGCATAAAATGCAAATTTGGCTTCTCAATGGCACATTAGAAAACACAAAGCTTATTTTAAAATGTAAGATGCGTAATAAAGTGGCCGTATTAATAGTGATGAGCAGATGTAACTCTGTGATACTCAGCAATCACAAATAGATAATTGGTGATTTGGATGCATGGACACGAATTTAGCTTTTTTTCCCCCTCTTGCCACTCTTTCACAAATACACATGTATTTGTGCTGGAAGTATTTTTCAGGTTCCCTAACCGTCTTTCTCAATATTTAATGCATCAGCTCTGACACAAATGAATGCGTTTCATTTGTGTGTCCGCCATGAAAAAGGATGCGTATTGCTTATTATAATGCATTTAGCCACACTTAGCTGTAAAGTTGAACCTTGAATTATGAAACAAACTTTGTTAGCAGTTTCACACCAGAAACCACATGGATCCAGATCCAGTAAGGGTGCCGCTCTGCTGCTTGTGTTTATCAAATCCACCCGTCGCTCCTCCACAGTCCAAATATGGTCACTTCCTCACCGGTTGCAAAAAAAAACAAATCGAAGGTCTAAACCCAGGAAGGATGGGTGATAACATGTTATTTAACGAGATACAATATGTAAACAGCTTTGGATTGCTATAGGCTAGCAGTTCCCCCTGTTTCCAGTGTTTTTGCTAAGCTAGGCTAACCTGGGCCCAGGCTCTACTGGATGCACAGAGATGTACCTGATTCCCGTCTTCTTCATCTGGAAGACGAAGAACAAGAGCGTTTCCAGAAACGTGGGACTGATCTTTTAAAAGCACACCAAGCGACCGGGTGGCGGAGGGGCTGAGGGTCAGAATGCACTCAGGTTTATTGGATGGGTGTTTTATTAGGAGCACGCTTCATCCCGGAATTGAAGGTATTTTCTGTGTCATTTCAATTGACCTTAATACACTGAGGGGCTTTCAGGACAGGCTTCACTTCTACACTACAGAAATAGAATTTGGGCCATGAGAAAGTGACTGACGGGAGACGTGAGGCGGAAACCGGACTCACCTGTTCCTGATCTTACACCCACGGTGTTGTTTCGCTGTTCCTGTTTATATTGTGTCCATTATTCTGCACCCAGACCTCACTGTATTGCTCCAATATAAACCAATAAGTTATTTTTTCAAAAACTTTAACCAAAACTTCTACTTGTAATTTCATCGTGTGTTAACGTTGCATTTTCTTCATTCATTTATTTATTTTATTCACTGTACAGTGTCCTTGAGGGCTCTGAAAGGTGCCTATACATAAAATGTATTATTATTATTATTATTATTATTATTATTAGTAGTAGTAGTAGTAGTAGTAGTAGTAGTAGTAGTATTAGTATAAGTATTATTATTATTTAATCTGAGAAGTGAAACATTAAAGAGTGAATTTTCACAAACTTTATTTATTTATGACTTATTGGCCTTACCTGATAGGATGGAGAGGGAGAGAGCAAAGGTCACGAAGCAAAGTTCAAAATCAAACTGATTGTGATAACATGGTATGTGTCTGAAGGTGTGTTTCCACAAACTTTGTTTAAATATCCCCAACTAAACTACTATGTTAACTTTGTGTAATTGGAGTTAATGGACGTAGGATTGTTCCTGAATGCACCACCAGACCTATGAAAGCAAAAACAATGCCAAAAAGCACAAGCTCATCGTTGTGACGGGATACCTTCAGTATGTAATTCATGTATGACGCTGTGGAAACCAGTCACCTCTACATGTAGCAGTGACATGACCTCTGCTCCTTCAAACCAGGTCTGATCATGTCGGCCGTGACCGTCATCATCCTCATCCTCTACTTTGTGATCGACACCTTCGGGATCCAGGGTCGGTCCTGGGTGGCCGAGTGCACGCCCATCTACATCCAGTACTTCGTCAAGTTCTTCATCATCGGTGTGACGGTGCTGGTGGTGGCCGTTCCCGAGGGGCTGCCGCTGGCCGTCACCATTTCTCTGGCCTACTCCGTGAAGGTAAGCAGGAAGGGAAACAAAGGGTGTGTCATGGTCTTTAGGAACTACACACATTTCATTCAATTTAAGGCCAATTCATGTCAGATCTCAGCACCTCGTTCTCCATATTTCTAGAAAATGATGAAGGACAACAACCTGGTGCGTCACCTGGACGCCTGCGAGACGATGGGCAACGCCACGGCCATCTGCTCCGACAAGACGGGCACGCTGACCATGAACCGCATGACGGTGGTGCAGGCGTACGTCGGCGACACGCACTACAAAAGCGTCCCCGAACCTGACGCCATCAAACCGGAGACCCTGGAAGTCATGATCAACAGCATTTCCATCAACTCGGCCTACACCACCAAGATCCTGGTGAGACCTTCACCGTCGCCAATGCCTCGGACCACAGCATTTTCTTTTTTACATTTTCAAGGTCAAACGCTGGATACAAGTAGAAAAGTAGTTGTGACTTGTAGGACATTGTGTTATTTCCCTGGAGACTTCAAACCAGCTGCCAGATTCATAAAAACATTGTGTTTTATCTTGTATCTGTTTCAAAAACTGGTGCAACCCCGTTAAAAACAAAGCAGTCCGATGCCTCCGCACCTCCTCACCTCACATCCAGCTCCTCTTTTCCCTCCTCAGCCTCCAGAGAAGGAAGGCGGTCTGCCCCGCCACGTGGGCAACAAGACCGAGTGCGCTCTGCTGGGCATGGTCCTGGAACTGAAGAGGGACTACCAGCCCATCCGAGAAGAGATCCCCGAAGAGAAACTCTACAAGGTTTACACCTTCAACTCCTCCCGCAAGTCCATGAGCACGGTGCTGAAGAACGCCGACGGAGGGTACCGCATGTACAGCAAAGGGGCCTCCGAGATCGTCCTGAGAAAGTAAGGGAGGAGCTGAAGTAAACTGTGAAGGTATTCCTCCGTCTGAGGGATGAATGGACGGAGTCATCTCTGTTTGTGTTGTCCTCTCTCTCTCCAGATGCTCTCGCATCTTGGACGCCCAGGGGCAGCCTCGCGTCTTCAAGCCGAAGGACCGCGACGAGATGGTGCATAAGGTGATCGAGCCGATGGCGTGCGACGGACTGAGGACCATCTGCGTGGCCTACAGGGATTTCCCCGCCGAGGCCGGAGAGCCCAAATGGGACAACGAGAACGAGATCCTGAACGAGCTCACCTGCATCGTGGTGGTCGGCATCGAGGACCCCGTCAGACCCGAGGTACGGAGCAGGTCCTGAACCACCCGTCTGCAAAAGAGGATTTAGAATGTCTGATTATAAGTTTTCCCTGAAACAACCTGAGTTCTGTTTATTCTGAAATGTCCTGCGTTCTCTGTCGGCATGAACGGAGAACAAAGAGAACAAAGAGAACCCAGAGAACAAAGAGAACATGGCGCTGGAGAGTGTAACTGAACTGAACTGACGAGCTGCTCGGGATTATATTAAAGTGTTTGTGTTGTGAGGGGAAAATGTTCCGGTGAAAACAGTCAATAGTCCGTGACAGAGTGGAGATAAAGGGACAATATAAACAGCGGAGCGAGTCGTGGTCAGGTGTGCCGATGCTCCGAAGTGTTAAATGAAGCCTGTAATGAGGCTGAGACAGCATCAGTGTTGCTGCCTGCTGCTTTAATGTCAGAGCACAAAGAGCACAGGCCGGATGGAAATAAGTGGAGAGCAGCAGGCGTCACTCAGCGGCGCCGCGGTTATCTCGACACGGCGGCCGCAAAACCATCAGCTGTATTTTAGCTGTTCGGTAGAAAACTCCCAATATGTTTCCTTTAATAACGGTGGAAGATTCAAAATCGAAGTTCATAATTTTTTGAAACGGCAGGTCCTTAAATTTCAGACCGAACTTGTTAAAAGCAGCTTCAGCCTTTGATGGTGTAATTAACGCTCTGTGGGTTGCTCCAGCTGACTCGTTTTAAACCAAGAACCCTGAAATATGCTTTTAAATATGCGTGAAATGCATGTGTATTTATACATATCACACACATGTAGTCATATGTGCTGAAACACTGTGGCTGAAGAGTTGATGTCTGTGAACTCTCAGTGCAGTATTTGATTAATGAATTTAATAGCACATAAAAAAACCATGAATATGCAACGGAGGCCGGGTTGTTTTGATTAAAACAATGGTTTGATAAATAACATTAACTTAATTAAAATTTTAGAGTCATTGTTCTGATCGACAAATAAAGTCTCACAGATGAGGAAAGTAATGAAACTGAATAATATTAATAGAAAATAAATAAATAAATAACTCCAAGAAAATCATTAAAGATTAAACCTTAACTAAATGCCAGTTCTCCAATTATCTAAATAAGTTAAAAACATTGTTCAACAGAGTTGAGACGGGTTTAACTGTGGGTGACTCGACTGGAGAAGATCTATTATTACGTCAAACACAATTTAAATGTAAAAGATGTTTAAGATGAGGACAGATGAAGAACGTAACATAGAACCATAGACAATCAGGACATTAACATCATACAGGACTTTATCTAAGAGTATCTCAGCAACCTGAAGCGTTTCCCTGACTCTTCCAGCCCTTCCTTCACTCCGTCGCTCCGTCGCTCCGGTCACGGCTCCCCTCGGCCTGAATCAAAGCTGTGATGTGTGTTTGTGTTTGTGGGCTGAACACAGAGCTCCCGTTGGTCTCTGTCAAAAGGCCGTTGAGCCACATGTTGAGCAGAGGAAGTCGCCCACAGCTCTCTCTTTTCTCACCCTGTTATTTGAAAGATGAGTCCAACATCCGACGATGTGATCCTGAATCTGTTTCATCACATTAAAAAGATCCTTTAAGATTCCTTAAAGAAGCTGCTGACCTTCTCTGACCTTCTGACCATCTTTCAGCTCTCCATGACTCTTTCTCCCTGACGCCCCTCCAGGTCCCTGAAGCTATTTCTAAGTGCCAGCGCGCCGGCATCACCGTGCGTATGGTCACCGGAGACAACATCAACACCGCCCGCGCCATCGCAACCAAGTGTGGCATCCTGCTGCCCAACGAGGACTTCCTGTGTATGGAGGGCAAAGAGTTCAACCAGCAGATCAGAAACGACCAGGGAGAGGTGAGACGGGGGGGAGAAAAAGTGTTCTCTTTTACGTACTATCTCCAACTACGTGGGTCCAGGGTCTGGTGTTTTAATCCTGGTTAGTAGCTTCAGCCGGGACTACTTTTCCCTCCGCTGTAAATAAAATACTGTTTTGTGTCCGAAAGTTTCTCTCTTGTACAAGTAAAGTTGTTTTTAATGTTGAGGATTCATGGTTTCAATGATCAGTTTGATCTATTTTTATTTTCACATTTCTAGGTGGAACAAGAGCGTCTGGACAAAGTTTGGCCCAAACTTCGTGTTCTGGCTCGTTCCTCGCCGACGGACAAACACACTCTGGTCAAAGGTGGGCTCAACTTGACATGATGAATACTATTTAGCTTGTTTTACTCCTTCTTACACTCTGATATGAATATAGTTTTCAAGCCGAATCTCATATTGATTAAACTCTATTTGAACTACGGTGAATTGTTGTGTTTTTAAATTCATTCATTTATAATGTAAAAGGTGAATTGTTGTTGTTGCTCAGGTATTATCGACAGCACGGTGGGTGAGACCCGGCAGGTGGTGGCCGTGACGGGCGACGGCACCAACGACGGCCCCGCTCTCAAGAAAGCCGACGTTGGCTTCGCCATGGTAACCGCTTCTTCTTCATAGTTCACCTTTCCCCTCCGTGTCTCTCCGCCGCTCGTCTTCTGCTCCGCATCGTTACAGAGAAGAAGAAGAAACCCCTTTGAGTTAATTACATTTCTAATGCTGCTGTGAAAAAGGGATTTTTCTCTAAACGTCATCCGCAATAACTCTCCAGTTTAATGCGGCGGATTGATTAAGATCGCTGTGAAATGGGAAAATAAATCAATAAGTGTTGAGCTGGGATGCTCATGGGCACAGCGGGGTCCTGCTCTGCCGCCACGTTACTGAGCCCGTTCTCTAAAGACCAGCACACGGAGGGGGAGACGGGTTTCTGTCTCACACACACAATAAATAATATCAGTCAGCGAACAAATCTGATTCCTATTTATTACCTTTGCATATACATGATATCGCTGCTCACAGTTCTGCAAACCAATGCTTGGTGTGTTGAATTGAATTATTGAGGCCAGATAATCGTGACATGGAATGTTCACATGATCAGCTGATATCACAGCCAGCCCGGATGCATTAAAAACGCAGTGCGGCTGCCTCCTCTGTGTGTTGTTGTGACCTTTGTTTACTGAGCAAAGTCATCCAGAGAGCTGCTGAGCGCTGGCAATAGCTACTGTTCCTAAACGCATCACTGCGGCAGTCTGGGGATTTCAACCGGTGACCTTTCAGCCCTAATGTGTCACATTTGGAGCATTTTTTCGGTTCACACCCAAGTATCCCAGTTCAATTATCACCTGTCTGTCTGACTCTGCAGGGAGACGCATCACAGCTTCTTCATGGTTGCTGTTGCCACGACACCCGTGATAAATATTGTCGTTTAGAGCTTCGTAGACCTTAAACCAGAGGCCAACGGTTAGCTTAGTCTCTCCAGGAAAACTGGGTAAAAAAACAGTCTCCAGTGTGTGTGTGTGTGTGTGTGTGTGTGTGTGTGTGTGTGTGTGTGTGTGTGTGTGTTTGTATTTATATTTTCAAACATTAAATTCCAGCTCTGAAGCTGAGCAGCTGGTCTTCCCGTCTCCTCTCCCTCGTAGTCGTCACGATGCTTTGCAGGAGAATATTAACGCCGCCGAGTTGCTGATAAGGCAGCGGCGTCCTGCAGACGAGACGGGAAGCCGTCACAGGAAACATCACAGCGTCACGACACTCTTTCTGTTAGATTGGGAAAGAGGCGACTTGCTGTCACAGCTCACATTGACGAGTCGATCCCGAACCTGTTCAGCTTCTTCGATTTCTTTCTCCTTTTCTTCCTTATTAATCATCTCTCGCAGAAAAGCCAATCAAATAAGACAAATTGTTGTTTGTTTTTATTTCACGTACACATTTTTGTTCCCCTGCAGACGCCGTTTGATGTTTGAGCTCTTTGTGATCCAGTGATGCTTGTTAGATATCAAAGACGCTGCATCTCATGCACTGATTCCTCCATTTAGATTCATTCTGACATCAGATGCTGCATACCATCAGAGGATGGCTCTGGCCTCGTTGTTGTGTTTCTCTTATCGTCAATATGTCTCATTAAAAAGCAAAAAACAACACGACGTTGGTCCATCTCTCAGTACGTTTCCTACTCTGATTGAGACACTCGCAGGAGGAAATTTCCTGGACTATTTTCAGCGGCGGATTAATCTCCATTTGGTGCTCTGGTGCATTTTCTTCCATCACAACCCATCTGACAATCGGCTTCTTTCTAACTATGAATCTCCAGACGTGAAAATGAAATTACCATTTTTATTGTCATTTCCACAGCAACTTATATTACCTCGAATAGGCCCACCAGCTACAGACATACACGTTTGATAAATCACAACTTCTTTTTTATTTTGCATGTATTATTGAAAGCATAAACGCTTTGTCAGTGAGATCAAATAAATGCAGTTTAGGTGTTGAAAAGCTTTTCTCATTCCCTTCATTCGGTCTCATCAGTTAAACCAACAGGATGTAGGCTAGCCTTTCATTTTAGAGTTAGTTACCAGAACAATATGAACACTCAAGCTCCCTCGTGTGGCTCAAAGGTGTACTGCAGAGGTACTTAAAAGATGATGGAGGAAATTCTGCAACTGTATTTATTTCTAAGCTGCTGTTGGTCTGAAATCATAAACCAGGATCTGATCGCCCCCCCCTCATATTGTCTGCTCTTCTCTTCAGGGAATCGCTGGGACAGACGTGGCAAAGGAAGCGTCTGACATCATCCTGACCGACGACAACTTCACCAGCATCGTCAAGGCCGTCATGTGGGGGAGGAACGTCTACGACAGCATCTCCAAGTTCCTGCAGTTCCAGCTGACCGTCAACGTGGTGGCCGTGATCGTGGCGTTCACCGGCGCCTGCATCACCCAGGTAGGCCCGACGCCGACAGGATGCCTGAATCTGACAATAGTGATGATTAACGCATGAATCTGCTGTTATTACAAACAATTCCTTCATGCGGTGTTTGTGACTGAACCGTCACGGCTGATATATGTGGTGTTTTTTATGGAAGTCCAGGGCTGCCAAAGTCAACGTGGAAGTATTCAGTCAGATAATGATTAAATGAAATCCCAGTGTTTCACCTAATGTTAACTGTGGGAGAAAATGCACCTTTGTTTTCACATGAAACATGAAAATGACCAGAGGAAGGTCACATAGAGTGCTGCGGAAATGAATCCTTACATCCAGAAATTGAGTAACGTTTTTGCATTTCTGTTTCTCTCTCTCTCTTTTTTTTTTTTGGTCAATTTGAAGAGATTTGAACGTGTCGTTCTACGATATTAAATACATCCTTAAATACCCTCTCTTGAATTTGAGAAACCGAGTTGTGTAACGCGTCGGTGATAGAATCAGTGCGTCTACCTTCTCTGTGGATTTCACTGATTGAACACGAGCTGAAGCTTGATGCCTCTGCTCTCCTGTAAGTTTCTTTTTGATCAAATCTCCCCAGAAACACACAAAGAGAGTCATTTTCAGATTTTCTTGCGTGTGTTTTTTTTGTTTCGTTTTGTTGATGCGACCGCCGGAGCGCTGTGAGGAGGCGAGGCAGCCGTGTCACATTTTTTTGTTTCATAATGTGCCTCTAATCAGGAAACTAAACTCCTGACACAATAAAAAAAAAAGAAGAAAAAGTTACTCGCGGCTGTGTATTAATTGAAAGGCTCGCAGCTGGCAGGACAGATAAGTAACTCGGCTTCAGAGTAGAGAGCACAAAGTAGGCTAAGATTCAGCCTGAAACCATGGCAACACGTCACCTTCATAATCCTATAATGTAACAGGGGCTCAGCAGGTCCGTGGTCTCTGTGTGTGTTTATACTCACTGATCATCCGGCGCCGTCTCCGTTCGGCCGCTGACATGTTGGCACAGATCATTAAAAGATGGCAAACTGATTTATGTCGTTATCGTATGAACAGAGGAATGTTTCAGAAGTAGGGGGGGTGAAATGAAATGTGTAAATGCTTTCTCTCGCTTTCATATGCATTTGAATCGGTCTAGGAGTCGACGCGCGGTGATATAATTGGTTGTTACCATGGTGCATGGCATGTCGTGGATGGCAGGAGATCTATTTTTATTCTTTTTGTTAAAGAGAATTGATTGAAAATGTTAAAATCCTGTTTTAGTTGCTTTTATGAGTGATGATTACTTTGTAATATCTCGTATCGCTGTCCAAATATTGGATACTATATCGTACCGTGATGAAACGTCTGATTAAACCATCGTGACTCACATCAGAGTACGTTTTTTTAGGGGAGTACGACTGCACACGTATAATAAATGAAGCTTTGTGTCTGGGGATGTTGTTATTGAGGCGTGTTTCCTCTTTAAGCACCAGCACAAGATGGCCTTGTGATGACGGGTTATGGCTTTAATCACAGCATGTCTTTAATATATTCTGAAGAAAAGCATATGTCTGAAGATTCGGAATACAATAGTGTGTCTTTGTCATCAACTTTGGGGGGTTTCGTCATCATTCCTTCACAAAAAGGGAGTTGATGCTTCCACAAAAAACTGTATTTATGTCCTAAAAACCATGCAGAGACGGTGGAAGTGCATTTCTGTCAGTCTGTCTCATGCAACGTGTCCCGGTGGAGACGATGCTATCAGTCGGACCCGGGAGCCACGACGTCGTGTTTCATTGAGCCCGCAGCCTCGCAGCTCGACGGCAACTAATCCTGCACACGAGCTCTTTAATCTAGCAGGGAAAATGTGCACGGATCCCAACGCTGCCTCGCTGAGAGTCGTGTTATTGCTCGGGTTTCATCTGTTATCTGTTTGCTCAGACTTCCGTTTCCTTCCTGTAAATTAAACTCACGACCTCATCCCCCCCTCCCCCTGCAGGACTCCCCCCTGAAGGCCGTGCAGATGCTCTGGGTCAACCTCATCATGGACACTCTGGCGTCCCTCGCTCTGGCCACGGAGCCGCCCACCGAGTCCCTGCTGCTCCGTAGACCATACGGCCGCAACAAGCCCCTCATCTCCCGGACCATGATGAAGAACATCCTGGGTCACGCCGTCTACCAGCTCGTCATCATCTTCACCCTGCTCTTCGCCGGTGAGTCACACAACCTTTATTTTTTGTTGTCGTCGGGAGAGTCGAGGCTACCAAGACGTTCACCGTGGGTTCCTTCCTCAGGCGAGACGTTCTTCGACATCGACAGCGGACGCAACACCCCCCTGCACTCGCCGCCGTCGGAGCACTACACCATCGTGTTCAACGTGTTCGTCATGATGCAGCTGTTCAACGAGATCAACGCCAGGAAGATCCACGGGGAGAGGAACGTGTTCGAGGGCATCTACAGGAACCCCATCTTCTGCATCGTCGTGCTGGGGACCTTCGCCCTGCAGGTAACGTCATCGCCACGCCGTCATCGAATCTTCTTCTCTCACACCCTCATTTTAACGATGCATACATTAATATTAACATATATGGAGGGAAGGAGGAAGGGGGTCACCGCTGGCCTCCACCAATGCATGTATCCGCCCCGTGATTTGGATTCTGCTGACCAACGAACCAACGAACCGAAGAAACATAACCTGATACCTAATCTATTTACTGAATTGATAACACGACGACAGGCGTCACGATCTGCTTTCTTTCACAAACTTCTCCAGAAGCCCTTCGGTTCAAAAAGCTCAGAAATATAATTTTCCTGAAACAGCTGTTCACTGTCGTCACTCAAACGGGAGGAAATAATGCGTTTGTCGGGGACTATTTTCTGCGGTGGATTAATCCACATTTATTTGCTGCTCTGGTGTGTGTGTGTGTGTGTGTGTGTGTGTGTGTGTGTGTGTGTGTGTGTGTGTGTGTGTGTGTGTGTGTGTGTGTGTGTGTGTGTGTGTGTGTGTGTGTGTGTGTGTGTGTCTGTGTCTGTGTGTCTGTGATTGAGGCTCATTAATGTGCTTTAGTTGTCTTTGGAGCTCCGTGGTACAGAGGAAGAAGATATACCAGACTTTGATTCACAGAAAATACTTGTTGGTGGATCAATTAATTGTTGGTTTTGGTCTCCATGTGGGATTTGTTCACAATAAGACAGAAGAAGGACGACTGATCCTTTAAGACTGCAGCTCCACTCGGCTAACACGTCCCATATGTTCCTCCTCCTCCTCCTCAGATCGTCATCGTTCAGTTCGGAGGGAAGCCGTTCTCCTGCACGGCTCTGACCATCGACCAGTGGCTGTGGTGCGTCTTCATCGGTGTGGGAGAGCTGCTGTGGGGCCAGGTGAGACCAGAACTAGAACTAGAACCAGATCCGCAGGTGGTTTACTTCTAAACACGGAATGTGGAGGAAAAAAAACAACAACAATCCGCTCTGAGAATAAACGGCGAGTTCTGAGGTGAAGATGAAGAGGTGGATACGTGAGGTCTGTGGCAGCAAACTGTTGCCTGTCACACTCGCGCTGCCACAGCGTTGCCATCACGACCATCGCCATGGTAATGAGAGCAGCACATGAAAGCAGCGCAACTCCTGTTTACGAGCGCCGAGGGAAAACAAACCCAGCGTGTCGGTCCCTGTGTGGATACACACCAACACACCAGCAAATGCATGATCCTGTTAACACACACACACACACACACACACACAGGCTTAGAAAGCATACATTATATATATAAACAAAAAGATCCCACACTAGAAGCCTGGTGGGTTCAGTCGGAGGGCAGAGACTGAGATCAGAGAGACAGAAAGATGCTGACAGAAACAGGCTGATCTGAGGTCTGTGATTTAGAGACGAGGTGGCAGGAATATAAAAAGCTGATGTGCAGGAAGCTTAACGCCTCTCTTTCTTAATTGAACCATCAACAAATTACACTACAGAACCAGTAGAGCAGCTCATCCGTGGTCATGTAGAGTAAATATACCATATTTGACCAACAAAAAAACAATTGAGCACTTAAATCAAAAATCTGAGCCGTCAAACTTTGCCTTAATTTGAGGAAAACCTTCCCTCATGATGTTGCTGATGATGATCAAAGGGATTTGGTATTTCCTCTATTGGTATTTCCTCTATGTGAACTCAACCACTCAGACTGTCATCCATTCTGTTATTAAGTTTACTTTACTTTATTATATCTTGAACTATCCTTTCATGGAACTCAAAGTGTCTTTACAGTTGAAATACTCGAACCCGTGTTTTTCCATCCCAGCTGATCTCGGCCATCCCCACCCACCACCTGAAGTTCCTGAAGGAGGCGGGGCACGGCACCACCAAGGAGGAGATCCACGAGGAGGAGCTGACGGACGGGGCCGACGAGATCGACCACGCCGAGATGGAGATGAGGAGAGGCCAGATCCTCTGGTTCAGAGGGCTGAACCGCATCCAGACGCAGGTACGCCCGCCGCGCCCCCGCGGCCGCCACGCGCCCGACTTCCTCACTGTCTTTCTTTTAGGTTCTCTCTCTGAGATCATATTCGCAGAGGTGGTGACTCAATTATCTGCTGTGTCAAGAGAGCTGCAGAAAACATCAGTTGCCATGGTGATGCAGGAGGCTGTGGAAGAAAAATTAGACTCATATTTAATTAGTTTGTTTGCTATCAGATGTCTCGCTGGTAAATTGTTGATCAAACCTGGGAAGCCTTTCAGGTACGTTTCTGATCGCTGGAAAACAAACTTTAAATCAAATTTAGCCGCACCCTCCTCCTCCTCTTCCTCGCCTTCATCCTCCCGGATTCAAACTAATGTCGGCTGAACCAAAGGGAGGTAGAGAACTGTGTGAGAACTACAAACATTTCAGACCGGGTAGTCTAGATAATTAGCTTGAAACGTTCGTCACAAAATACAGAAACCGGGAAAACGCAATGTGTTGGTAAAGAATACGTATATTTTGAAACCTGCAAATCCAGCCGTAAAAAGGAAAAAATCATGAGGTCAAAATATCGTCAGAATTCCGACAGTGTGGACTTATCCTTCACAGGAAGAAAGCAAAAACTCACGTCACGTTCTGGTCACATAAAGAGCAACGTGCACGCAGAAGAAATCCATTGAGTTGATATCTGAACTGTCCTGGGATCTGCTCTGATGAACGGCGGTTTCAAATTTGAGAAGAGAAGTTGAAGAGACATTTATAAATGAAAAGATAAAATGAAAATGACTGTAGAAGCGAGAAGAGAGCTACAGTGATGACTACGATGTCATTCTCCTGCGATGAAAGCCGTTTTGAGGTGGAATGAGCAGTGAGATATCATTATAGTGGAGCACAGACGTGATGTTCAGCCTCACGCAGGTTTCCTTTCCTCGAGAGGGAAAAGAACCTTTAAATCTTTATACATAAACCTCACGGAGCAGCTGATGGAACACCTCCACCTCTCCATCTGCATCTTACATGTATTTTGGATTAAAGGTCCCGATTCTAGTGTGGATTCGTTGTGCTGAACTCTCTTGTTGAGGTTGCGAAGCGGATGAACTCTTTTTCATAATATTTAAAATCCAGTTCAGACGAGCAGACGGCTTGTTTGGAGCTCCACGTCGCCACCGTCCTCCACATTAAACACGTTTGTGTTAAATTAAAAACACAATGGAGGTATAAGTCGAGCTATTTAACACACACACTTAATTTCACACTCTTCTGCAGAGCTTCAGTGCAACAAGCACAGACAGCAAGCAGAGTGGGACAAAACAGCTCGCTGGTTATTTATGTTCTTCAGTCAGTCGGTCGTCGGAGGTAAACAGCAGCACCTCCACAGCTCCGTCTCCCCCTGTGACTCATCTCACAGTCTGGGACTCTGCTGTGTGTGTGTGTGTGTGTGTGTGTGTGTGTGTGTGTGTGTGTGTGTGTGTGTGTGTGTGTGTGTGTGTGTGTGTGTGTGTGTGTGTGTGTGTGTGTGTGTGTGTGTGTGTGTGTGTGTGTGTGTGTGTGTGTGTGTGTGTCATCCTCCTCCTACATGATACATCTACACTCACTGAGCATTAGCATGTCCACAGGCGGTACTGTTCAGTCCCTATGGGGTTCATTAGCCTCGATGCTAACACCCACCTACAGTAACAGCAGCCAGCGCTCTGCTGTCTCTCTCTCTCACACACACACACACACACACACACACACACACACACAGAGTCAGAGAGGTCATGTGTTTCCCTCTCAGCAGTGGGCTAACTTGTGTTTATTTATTGTGGCCGCAGGATAAACACATCTGAATAAATAACAACTGGTATCTTCTGCGTTGTCCTCCTGAGTTTCTCTGTGACCTTCCAAGAGACTCAAACTAACGGACTTTTCTGGCACCTTTCCAGAACCATCCGGCTGCGTCTCTACGGTAACAACACCGCTGCAGCCATCGGATTTACCTTTCATTTAAAAGATCGATATATAGTTACACGAAAAGGTGAAGCTGGTGGAGAATCATCACCTGAATCTGCCGCTCCGCTCGGCTTCACGGCGCTTTATATCCAGTTAGATCTCACTGTTCTGCCCAACCTGTCGGAGGGGGGCAACGGTTGCAATGATGGTGAAGGTGACCCGTTCATTGGGCAATTTCATCTCCGTCGGCTAGAGGCAACGTGTTGCACGCTCATGGTGAGGAGCGCTTCGTCCAGCGGTTCAACACTGATTAGAACACTCAAAAAACTGTTGTAAACATTTGATTGTGAATTTATTTTCCAGTCTAGTAAAGCAGAAGTGACACCAGATAATGTTGTTCTATGACTGCAAATAACTGTAAATAAGCAACCAGTTGGCAAAACTTAGGTTTTTTTGGTGGGGGGTTATGCTGCCACCTAGTGGCCAATATAAATCAGTTATTGCAGGTTTAAAAGCTGAGGTGTAAAGCTCATTCCTGACCTGGAAACAGGAGTTAGCCAATATAAATGAAAATCTAGCTCCGGTCCAATGACAGCTCGTCAGCTGATCATGTGACGTGATCAGAATCTACTACTTGGAAGTGGAAACTCCAGCGTTTGGGGAAGTGACCTTCACCTGTCTCCCCGCCGTCGGACTCCGCACAGAAAAGAGGAAGCTCTTCTCTTTTCTCTTAACGTCTGTGTATCTGTAATATCAGTCTGTCGTCCTCCTGGGATGGGAGGATGGGAGGAAGGGAGGATGGAGGGGGAGGCAACGAAAGGCTGCAAGCTAATTAGGTTCTTATCTCTCCACGCTCCTCTTCCTGTCCTCCTCCTCTCTAATCCTGGTGGGCAGCGTTACGCCGCTCAACGCCTCGCCAGTCAAACACAGTGGGGGGAATAATTGGTACAAGCAGCACCTCGCCGCCGAAACTTTATCAGTCACTCCGAGTGGCACATTTTCTCCTCTTTCTCCGCTCCTCCTGCTCTCAGAGCGCTTTCAGTCGGATTCAAAAGCTCCTTATTGGTTTTCCCTTCATCCCTTCGTTCTGTCAGAGCTTCCTGTGGATTTACACATTTTGTCTTTCACTGACTCAATGACGGCTTTCTCTCTCTTTTATGCCTTTCTCTCCTCATCTCTCCCTCGTTCCACTTCTTCTGGTCTTTGTCTCACGTTCTACTGTGTCTTTGGACCTGATGATGTGCTGTAGGTTCTCTACGGGGAGACGGGTTACTGCTCGTCTGTCTCTCTGGTTTCAGCTTGAACTGTAGACAATGAAATATGATGACTGACGTCCCAAAACCACCAACTGTCCAACCTCTTTAATGCCTTCTGTTAACCTTGTTAACCTCTACAGACGCCTTTACTCCTTCTCTGTCCTGCCTCCTCTGTCCTGCCTCCTCCTGTCTCCTCTGTCATATCTCCTCTGTCCTGCCTCCTCCCTCCTGCCTCCTCCTGCCTCCTCTGTCATATCTCCTCTGTCCTGCCTCCTCCCTCCTGTCTCCTCTGTCCTGCCTCCTCCCTCCTGTCTCCTCTGTTCCGTCTCCTCTGTCCTGCCTCCTCCTGCCTCCTCCTTCCTCCTGTCTCCTCTGTCGTGCCTCCTCCCTCCTGTCTCCTCTGTCCTGCCTCCTCCTGCCTCCTGTCTCCTCTGTCCCGTCTCCTCTGTCCTGCCTCTTCCTGCCTCATGTCTCCTCTGTCATATCTCCTCTGTCCTGCCTCCTCCCTCCTGTCTCCTCTGTTCCGTCTCCTCTGTCCTGCCTCCTCCTTCCTCCTGTCTCCTCTGTCCTGCCTCCTCCCTCCTGTCTCCTCTGTCCTGCCTCCTCCTGCCTCCTGTCTCCTCTGTCCCGTCTCCTCTGTCCTGCCTCCTCCTGCCTCATGTCTCCTCTGTCATATCTCCTCTGTCCTGCCTCCTCCCTCCTGTCTCCTCTGTCCCGTCTCCTCTGTCCCGTCTCCTCTGTCCTGCCTCCTCCTGTCTCCCCTGTCCTGCCTCCTCTGTCCTGTCTCCTCTGTCCTGTCTCCTCTGTCCTGTCTCCTCTTTCCTGTCTCCTCCGTCCTCCCTCCTGCCTCCTGCCTCCTCCTGCCTCCTCCTGTCTCCTGCCTCATCCCTCCTGTCTCCTGCCCCCTCTTTCCTGTCTCCTCTGTCCTGCCTCCTCTGTCCTATCTCCTCTGTCCTGCCACCTCCTGCCTCCTCATGTCTCCTCTGTCATATCTCCTCTGTCCTCCCTCCTGCCTCCTGTCTCCTCTGTCCTCCCTCCTGCCTCCTGTCTCCTGTCTCCTCCCTCCTGCCTCCTGTCTCCTCCCTCCTCCCTCCTGCCTCCTCTGTCCTCCCTCCTGCCTCCCCTGTCCTGCCTCCTCCCTCCTGCCTCCTCTGTCCTGTCTCCTCTGTCCTCCCTCCTGCCTCCTCCCTCCTGCCTCCTCTTTCCTGTCTCCTCTGTCCTGTCTCCCCTGTCCTGCCTCCTCCCTCCTGTCTCCCCTGTCCTGCCTCCTCCCTCCTGCCTCCTCTTTCCTGTCTCCTCTGTCCTGTCTCCCCTGTCCTCCCTCCTGCCTCCCCTGTCCTGCCTCCTGCCTCCTCTGTCCTCCCTCCTCTGTCCTGTCTCCTCTGTCCTCCCTCCTGCCTCCCCTGTCCTGCCTCCTCCCTCCTGCCTCCTCTTTCCTGTCTCCTCTGTCCTGTCTCCCCTGTCCTGCCTCCTCTGTCCTGTCTCCTCTGTCCTCCCTCCTGCCTCCTGTCTCCTCTGTCCTCCCTCCTGTCTCCTCTGTCCTCCCTCCTGCCTCCTGTCTCCTGCCTCCTGCCTCCTCTGTCCTCCCTCCTCTGTCCTGCCTCCTCCCTCCTCCCTCCTGCCTCCTCTGTCCTGTCTCCTCTGTCCTGCCTCCTGTCTCCTGCCTCCTCCCTCCTCCCTCCTGCCTCCTCTGTCCTGTCTCCTCTGTCCTGCCTCCTGTCTCCTCCCTCCTCCCTCCTGCCTCCTCTGTCTCCTGCCTCCTCTTTCCTGTCTCCTGTCTCCTGCCTCCTCTGTCCTCCCTCCTGTCTCCTGTCTCCTCCCTCCTGTCTCCTGTCTCCTCCCTCCTGCCTCCTCTGTCTCCTGGCTCTGTCTCTCTGCTGTCTAACGGTGTGTTGTGGCTGTCCTTCCTTCAGATGGATGTGGTCTATACCTTCCAGACGGGCCAGGCGGCGGTGCCCGGCGCCCTGCGCCGCCAGCCGTCTGTCGTCAGCCAGCACAATGACGCCGCTGTCGCCAAAACTCTCTCTAGCCCCACCCACGTAGGGCTTAGCTCCTCCTCTTCTCTCACCAACTCGGCCGGGGCTCCGCCCCCTGCTGCCGCTGCTTCCTCCTCCGCTGCAGGCAGTGAGTCGCTGACCTGAGGCCAGCTAACAGCACGCCTCACCCTGCCGGACTCTTTGTTTCTCTGTTTGGACTGCATGAACGCTGCATGACTCACAACACTAAAACATCCTCAACTAATCTGACAGATCTGAACGCTTGTCTTACTTTTATCAGCAATATCAAATATAAGTCCACTCATTTGCATCGTCTACGGCTGCTTCACAATAAAAGCCTTCCAAAAGGTTAAATGGAAGGCTTTTACTGTGAAGCAGCATTCAGGAAGCAATAATTAAGCAGTAAGTTTAAAGACACAAAGTACTGACAGCTCAACATAGCAAGATATTTAAAGGCATAGTTCAACATTTTTCCAGAGATTCCTGAGAGAAGCGTCGACACACTGTTTGTTTTTGGTCTTCTTATGGAATTATTAGAAAAACTATTGACTGTGCCCAAACTCTGACCACCATGATCAGCTCTCCACACTGTGCTTCCTACCTTCCTTCCTCTGCTGCTGTGTCTTTTTTCCCTCCGTCTTAAGCTCCTTTTTTTTAATTACCATTCATCGCTTCCCTCTCGGCCTGCTGCCTCTCCTCCTCCTCCTCCTCCTCCTCCTGCATGTTGTGCAGATTTAAACTCTTGAACATGCGTCTCTTAACCCTGATGCGACTTGCTGCCTGACGAGTCGATGACAGATCACAACTGTTGGCCGACGAGAAGAGAAATAAGCTGTGATCGCTCTGATTCCTGACAGAGAAAGACAAAAAAACATCCTGTTCTATTTTCTTTGTTGTTTTCTTCTTCTTCTTCTCTGAGGCGACAGCCTGGGCACCAAGATAACTTTATGGGTTAATCCTGAGCAGGGTTAAATCTGTCAGGCTCAGCAAGTCTCTCATGGTTTAACAGCCAAGAGCTTTTTAACGTTTTAATGCATGCGTGTGCGTGTGTGTGTGTGTGTGTGTGTGTGTGTGTGTGTGTGTGTGTGTGTGTGTGTGTGTGTGTGTGTGTGTGTGTGTGTGTGTGTGACAGTTGCATGTATGCTCTAAGCTGCAGCCTGCAGCTCTCCTGTGGTTCAGTAATAGAGAGCTTTGAACTGCAGGGTTATTAATTATGATGAAGAGTGTCTGCCGGTGCGTATAAATCAGTGTGATCAGCTGCAGCCGCTGTGGATCCATGACAGAGGAAACGACTTAAGGCAGAGAGGAGAGAGCAGCTAGAGGACAAAAGGATTCTGGCTCCCAATGTGATCATAAATACTTAACAGTGTGCATATGTTTGTTGTTTTTTTCCCAAGCGAGCGAGTGTGTGTGTGTGTGTGTGTGTCGCTTATAAACAACCCAGCAAGTCCAGATGCAGCACAGTAACACACATGTGTGTATCACTAAGTTTGTGGTCCAGCTGGACGAGACTTTGTCTGAACAGAATTCAGGGAAAGAGATGAAGTCAGCGAGACGATGAATCTGATTCTGACTTTTCTTTCGGTCTGGAGTCACGAGTAACGATCGTCATTCTGCGTTCACGTGGAATCAGACAAACGGAGACGGGAGGCAGGGTGTCATTCATAGGATTAGACGAGAATAGAACGCCTTCATTGTCATCGCACATTGTACGACGAGATTGGCTTTGCATCTCCAAAACGTACAGCGACTCAAACACACACGCGCTTTATAAATGATACAAATATGGAAACAGACAAAGAAGGAGAAAAGTGCTGCGTAGTAAAACAGGTAAAACGGTATCAAGGGACGAGAGCAGGATGGGTATTATTAGAATAATTTATATAAAACAGTCAGGCACAAAATCATTGTATTTAATTTATTTTAATCCATCGCCATAGAAACGTGTTCCGTCCTGCCGTTCTGTTAGTTTATTTTTTCCCGTGTCGTCCGTTTGTCTGATTTCCTGTGAATGCAGCATCGGCGTTTGGGGACTCAAGAGTTTAAAGAACTTTATCTAAATGAACAATACATTAATACAAACTATCTTGATGAGACCAGACCAGTGCTGAGGTCCTGTATCCGGCCTTTGAGGACTCGTGTCTCCTCTAAGACCTGAAGAGTCCTTAAAGACTTTTAGAAAAAGACAAGAACTTTTATTTTGGGGTTGGAACGGGTTCAGGAAAGATTTAAGATTCAACAAGTTTGTTTGTCAGAAGGCATTCTGGGTAAGGTTGTGGGAAAGTGTCCAAATAATCACTGTGCTGAAGGATGTGGACATCCTGTCCATCCTGATTCTGGTCTGGGAGTGTCCTTCCTGGTCTGGTCCCTTATTTCCCCCCGTGCAGATGGATCTCAACAATCTGCTTCTAGTTTGGGGAAGAGCCTTTCCTGTTTCTGTTTCTACATGACCAAAACATGCTGCATCTCCACGGAGACGGGCTTTATTTATTTACTTCCTGTGTGTGTGTGTGTGTGTGTGTGTGTGTGCGTGTGTTTGGTAGCCATTATGATTTGTTTCCCCGCCTGCTGATGGATTTGCGTTGCCGTTTGTCTTCCTGCACTCCGCTGCCTCCAACATGTATTATTTATTTGTGTACCTTCTGTTGACGTCTTGTCGAGTTTCAGTTCCTCCACATCGTCCTCATCCAGCCGAACTCCGTTTCACGCGTTGTGTGTTGTGTGTTGTTTTTTTTGCACCTCCATGACCACGACATGTCCCATCAGCTTTGTCACCGCTCCACAGCGACTTTGCGCTCCTCCTCTGACTCCTCTTCTCCTCCCTCTCCAGATTAAGGTGGTGAACGCGTTCCGTAGCTCCCTGTATCCGCTGGAGAGCCCAGAGTCCCGTAGCTCCATCCACAACTTCATGGCCCATCCTGAGTTCGTCCCCCAGTCCGAGGAGGAGGCCTGCACCCCCATCATCGAGGAGACTGGAGACGAGATCGACCCCCTCCCCGGCGCCTCCTCTGGGGCGGGGGGAGGAGGAGAGCTGCCCAGCGCCTCCCCACACAGCTGCGAGTCATCCATCTGAGCTCCTCCCTCCTCCTCCTCCTCCTCGCTCCCCGTTCATCTTTCATCCCGCCAACTGAACTGTCGCACTGAGGAGGGAAGTCACTCTGCATCCCGTCATCCTACACACACACACACACACACACACACACACACACACCTGCTTCACATGGCCCCCCCCCCTCAGTCATTCCTGCCACATTGTGTTCCTCATACTGACTGTGGCGTCGTTCTGCCTGTAAGTTCTCTTCCTCCTCCTGATGGGAGTCCAGAGTCTCCACTTCGGAGCTCTTTTTGTCCATTCATGTATATTTTTTACCTGATGATCCTTTTTTTTTTTTTTTTAAAGCTTTTAAAACCACGTCGGTTTCTCCGATGTTTGCGGGACTCACAGCAGCATGTCGTTGTTCTGTACTTGCTTCATTCCTGCGTAACGCTCTCAAAAAAAGAAAAAAGAAACGGCACAGAACTTCTCTAAGAGTGCGGTGATCCCCGTGTACATACGCTTCCCCGCTCCTCCACACAGCTAACAGCCAGGTTTGGTGATCAGAAGATTTATAGGCAAATGCAAAAATGTAACCTTTTTTGTTTTTGTTTGTTTGTTTTGTTTATTTTTTTAAAAATCTCTCTAACGAATGTTAATTGATGGTTGATTCAAATCCCCCGGGAATGTCTTGTGAGTGTGACACTACAGTGTTCAAGGTTCAACTGTTTTAAAAAAAAAAAAGAAGAAAAAAGAAAAAAAAAGTTCTTCCCTTTATCGTGTCTGTATGCGTTGGTTTTTCTTTAATCAGCTGTGTTGCATGTGGAAGGACCGAATGTTTACCCCCCCCCCAAAAAAAAACATCCAACATGGCTGCGTCCAGAGAGGGCTCGCTCTCTGCTCGGTCGGGGGGGTCTGAACTCATCTCATCCAGTCAGGGTTCTGGTTCTGGTTCTCTCGGCCCCTCTCTCCCGGTATACGTCCACGGTGTTGCTAGGAAACGGGAAGCGTGGTTCCTGTTCTCCGCTCTAGTAGGATGCATGTTGTGTTTCATTCGTGTTGAGTCGCATGATAACTTAGGAATGAAAATTTGGGGTTCTGTTTCGACGACCATATATATGTGTGTGTGTTAGTCTGCAGCAGCGTCTGTCCGGAGCACCTCTAACTTCCTGTCTGTAGGTCTGAACTTCCTGTTACCACGACGGGACAAACCAAAACGAGACTCGCGGGACCAGAAGGACTCCTCTTCTCGTTGGAACTGAGCTTCAGTAGAGAAACTAAACGTCCTCCCCCTCTGACATATTATATTAGACCCGCCTGCCTGAAGTGTGACAGCCAATCAAAAATGACGACCTGTGACCATGACACTGTGAGGCCACGCCCGCTAAACACTGCCCCACTGTGCCGCAAAAGTCTGATTTGGGTCGGAGTCGGCGAGACATTATTGAGCTCAGTCTTTTAGGTTCGGAAAACTAAGCACTGCTGCCACAGGATGTTTACATCCCTCTGTCCCTTCAAAATAAAAGTCCTCCGATAATCCTTTGAATGCTAAGAGCTGGCTTGCAGTTTTATCTGGTTCATAAATGGAGAGTTTATTACTGAAGAAAGAAAAGATTCTCTTCCGACCGGCTTCTAGGAGCTTGATTGACAGGTGGTTCATCCAATCACCTGCCAGGCGTGTTTGGAAAGGATGCAGTTGTGTAGAGACCGCAGAGAAAGGTCATCGTGACTTCCTCCTGGTGGACCCACAGGTGTTCCCAGACCAGACCGGATGTACGATCGCTGAGGGGCATTGTGGGTCTGCCGGTGAGTCGGGTCCAGTGTGATCAGCCAGTATGGATGAGTCTGTTTTGGGGGTTTCACGGTGCAGGAAGTTCAGTTCAAACAGACAGGAAGTGGATGGATCTCTGTCCGTCTGTCCGTGTTCAAGACAAATCTTAGTAACAGTTCCCATGTTTTTACGAAACAGAAACTAAATCAGCCGTCGGTGACATCACACAGGCAGCAGCAGAGAGGGTGTTTGATCACCACCGCCATCCTCATCATCATCATCATCATCATCCCTCTGCGCTGTGTTTGGTCGACAGGCGTCGGTGCGACGGCCACGCTGAGGTTTAAGAGTCTGTAGAGTTAAATCCACTGTGTGTGTCCCCCCGCCGCCGCCGCCGCTCAGTACTTCCTGCCCTGCCGTTACTGTCTCAAAAGAAGAAGGAATCATCTTCCAATCAGAAGCAGCGTGTAATCCCCCCGTCGTCTGACTCGCCGCCATGTGCTACTACTGCCATACTCCCGACGTCTCGTCACCACTATGTTCTTCCTCCCCTCTGATGAGCTTTTTCTATGTAACTCAGAGCCATATTTTATAGGTTGTCTGTATTGTTTTTTATCTCATTGTTATTGAGGTTTCCTTTGGACTTTCTCCTCCTCCCCCTCCCCCGGCCCTTTACTCCAAACACGACCAAAAAGCAAAAGGAGAAACCCCTTCAGTCGTCACTGCCGAAACCAAGTTTAAAGGACCTCTACAATGTTTACATGAAAAGCAAGTGGGTGGCAGTTCGCCTGCGCTCCTCTCATCCGAACCACCTCCCTTTCATTCCCTTGCTTTCCTGAATCTTTAGAGTTACTATTTAACGAAACGGGGGGGAAATCTTTCTTGCATGGTTTTCATATAAAAATTCAATGTTTTGCTCATTTTTTTTACAATTCTTCTGTATTTTTATATTAAGTACTTTTTAATATTTTGGAGATATATGAATATATATGTATAGGCTGAAGAGTTTGGTGACAGTGCAGTACATGAATGGGATGAATCTAAACGTGGACTCTGTCTTTTTACAGCTCTTAAATATTTATGCCACGTGTGTCGTCTTGGTCACCTGATGTTAGGGCTCAGACACCTGCAGTGACTTGTTTACTTCCTTGTCGGCCGTTCAATTGGAATCTCAACAGTCTCGTCTCATCAGCCCCCTTTTTCATGAGTACCCTCACCGCACCTACATGTTGTGACACACTACACGCTATGTGATTTGGCAGTGATCCGACTCCACTAGAGTTCAGGCAATGCAACGTGAATACAGCTAACTGTATCAAACATTAAATGCGAGTGTATAATTATTTATCCAACCTTCTGGGTTTCTTTGTTTCTGTACTTTGAAGCGACTGCTTTCTTTGAATGAGTGGACTGATGCTGTCTTTACATCCGGCTGTGTGTAAAAGAGGATCACAGCTGTGTGTCCCGGCTTCAGGCCCCGCCTCCGTTGAAGAGGCGTGTCTAGTCCGATACGACTCCCCCATCCCCCCCCCCCCCCCTCTTTCACAGACTGAACCTGAGAGTCACCTGATGAGCAGACCGGCCTGAGTCACAAAACGAACCAGTTGCTTTGAGCTTTGTTGAAATCTTCAAAGTGGATCCATGAAAAGAAAAGAACAAAGCTCAGGAGTTCTCAGTCCCATCGTAGGTCTCTTATTGAACAGAACCAGGGCTTCCCTTGGAAAATGATTTGATGTATTTGGTCCGAATCCGTGTTGAAATCCAATGTGAAACCAAACCAGAGGTAAAAGAACTCGAGCAGACTATGTCTTGTGAAAGCACCTGTAGACCTGAACCGGGCTGACACCCGGGGCGATACAGCAGGACCCGGTTAGACCAGATACAATTGGGACCCAGCTTGGTGTGGGTCTTGGGTCGTGTCCCGGCTTTGGTAGAAACCATTTGAACCCATGAAGGCCCTGTGACTCGGGCCGACTCTCTAAATTCAGGCCAGAGGAACGAGAGGACTTGATTTGCTCCTGAGATTCGTACGTTAAAGGGGGCGGAGCCTGTGAAAGGACACGGCTGCAGACGTTAGACGTCATGGCTGTTTCATAAAAACGTTTCTCGGGAGCAGGACTGTTAAAGCACCCCTTCCCCTCTCTGAATGAGGCATTCAAACGATGACGCGTTGTCCTCCTCCTATGTTTTTTTAATTCCACCTGCTGAATCTGACAGAACGCCGGTGCTCCTGCGGTCAGTGCAATGTAAATACTGTCATATAGGTGAATGAGTCTGTGTCGGTGACAGGAAGCTGGAGGGGGAGGGGAGGGGGGGGCAGTCAGCCAATGATCACCCAGCAAAGCTTTAAGGATGTTCTGCCAAAGTTGTTTTTTCTCTTTTCTTTTCTTCTTCTGCACAAGTTTGTTTTTTGGTTTAGAAAGTTTGCATTCACATCACTCCCTCCTTCCTCCCTGCCGCCGGGATAAGATTGTCCCTCTGCTCTCGCCGTGGCCTTCCTGTGGCCTTGGCGTCCTCTGTTGGACTGGTTGGACTGGTTGGACTGGTTGCCCTCATATCTCACACCAGGTGCACAGTGCAGCCGCACCATCAGAGACGCGGAGCTCAGCAGATCTCACTTCTCAATCGGACTTCTGTGCGGGGAAAAAACAGGAACTCGCTTCTTCTTCCTCTTCCTCTTCTTCTTCTTCTTCTTCTTCTTCTCCCGTCATTGTTGCATTTTGACTGCTTCCTCTTCAGAGCACGGCCTTTTTTCTCAGAACGGCTTCCTGTCGTCGGATCTAAAGGAATTCTTTGGAGAACCTTCACGTCCACTTCAGCATTCACACGTTTAAAAAAAACAAACAGACAAACTGGAATATCACAGTTGGAAGTCATAACCACTCAACAAATATATCTATATATGATGTCTATATATTTATATCTGGTATATATGTATATATATATATATATATATAAGATACAAATACATAGATGTATATGTATATTTATATGGTATCTCAGTTGAACTTCACTGCAAAAAAGACTGAAAAAGATTTGTTTTCTGTAATTACTATGATACACAGTAATAGGCGTTGGTGTTATTTTTGTATAAACATAATATCATCTATGTGGCATGCATGACATATATACAAAACTTGGTGGTTTAAAGCAATATGTCCAACCTGGTGCGATTGGTTCTGTCGTGTTCTGTGTAGCCTAAAGCCACTCTGTGCGAAAAGACACACATACATATAAATACATATATATATAAATATATGTATATATACATATGTGTATATATATATATATGTATACATATATGTATATATATATGTGTATATATATATATGTATATATACATGTGTGTGTATATATATATATATATTTATATATATAAAAGAGAAAAAAAAGAGAAACTGCATTTGGATAAAACGTAACTGTTCAGTAAACGTGTTCAATGTTCTGTGTTCTGCATGTTTTTTAGTATGGAATGAAACATCCCAAAAATGTTGACTTGTTTTTACCGAATGAATCTCAAAGACACGCCCCCAAACATGCAACACACACACACACACACACACACACACACAGAGAGACACACACTCATGTATTTGCACTGTGAGGTGAAACACACTGAGGAAATTAAAACTGTGTGACTTCTGATGGATGGATTGATGAGAGATGAAAGATTCTTCTTCTCTTTTTTTATTTTTGTTCGTTTCCCATCGTCTCATTTATGCAGAAACGTAAACTTGTAACAGATCTGTCCTCGCTCACATGCAAAAGACTCGAGATTCACAGATTCTCCTGAACTCATCGCCCACTCATCTTGTGCAGTGAGAGGAGGAGGAGGAGGAGGAGGAGGAGGAGACAGTTAACAGGCCTGAAAACAGTCAGGTAGGCTTCTGCCCTGCAGGCGTCGTCATCTCACCGATCACTTCCATTGATCTCCATGATCCATTATCCTCCTGCTTCTCTCTTTTCTGGAGAAAAACGAGGATAATGTTGCTCATCTGTGTTCATGAAAGAGCGTGGATGATTTATTTAATGTTTTTGTCAGTGTTTGGATCAATATGTCGACTGATGAGAAACGTCTGAGTACAGTTTACACGTCGGGCTGCAGCTGTGGATTATTTTCCAGATTGATTATTCTGCCATTTTAGTTTTGGATTGATCAATATACATATTATTTTTGTCTATGAAATGTCAGAAAATAGTGGAAAATTCAAACGTGAGAAGCTGAAGTTAAATAACCTTAATTGATCAGAATAGTGGCAGATTAAATTGATTTAAAGAAAATTAAAAAGGCCGCTGTTTCCACTTTTAGCTCCAGTAAAACATCCGACTTGTTCCAATTCTTAAATATCAAGCTTGAGGAACAGGTGTGTTTATTTATGTGTATGGATCGGGCTCAAATCCACATCGCTGACCGTGGAGAGCAGCGTTGTTGTGATGTGAGGACAGATTTGTAATTCAAGAAAGAGATACTTTCAACCGCATATTTACATTTGAATTTGAATCGTTAACTGACTTTGAAAAGTATTCTGAATTTAAGAGTGTAAAAGTAAAAAAAACTGCTAAAGCCACAACCTCTCCAATCAGATTTATATTTCTGCTCATGACACAACAATATCCCAGCTAAGAGCTGTTGTTCCGCTGGGAAAACTGCAGTTCCTCTAATGGCCACTTGAGGCTGAAAAGTGAACGCCATGTAAAACGTGTTACTCACGTGAGTTTGACAGCTAGATCATTTCTCCAGAGAGGAGGCGAGGATTATTGCTGCTTTGTACATGTTGTGACGTCATGTCTGAGTTCATAACATCACCCAGAGGTGCTCGGTGAATTTCACTGAGCTGGAAATAACCAAATAGCAAGACACACATCGGCTGGTTTACTACTCGGGTATGAACCCAAAACTAACTATTTTGTTGTGATGTAATTGCGATAAACGGATGAAAAAGATGCTGAAATGACTACATGATGATGACAATTTGTAAAAAGTCTGAGGTCATGGTTTGTTTGGTCTGTCAGTAAGACGACAAACAAACAACTTTTAAAACACTTGTTTTCTGAATGGAGTCTCTATCTATCGGAGCTATGCTATGCTAACACTGTAACTGCTCCATCGACACTTAAAATAACGTCATCTAGACATAGATACGGCAGCAACCTTGTTGTTTGTACCGTAGAAAGTCTCTGGTTTCTCCACCTGGTCTGGTCTGGTCTCTGGTCTAATGTGGGGTTCTATCGTAGACCTCTGGGGGACACCTGAAGGTGGCCGGCATCAGCGTGTTAGCGTTCGGACGTTAGCGTCTTATTTGAAGCCTGGAGAGGACTCGACTTCAGTCGTCCTTGACCTTCGACCTTCAGTCGTCCTCGACCTTCAGTCGTCCTCGACTTTCGACCTTCAGTCGTTTTGTCTGGCAGATTCTGAGCCTCAGCTGTGATTAGTTTGATAGCAAAAATAAAACTTCCTGTGCTTCCGTGTGTGTGTGTGTGTGTGTGTGTGTGTGTGTGTGTGTGTGTGTGTGTGTGTGTGTGTGTGTGTGTGTGTGTGTGTGTGTGTGTGTGCGTGGGCTGGTTGGTTTCGGCGAGGGCGTGTGTGTCATTGTCATCCTGTCTGTTTCGATCAAACATCCTCCTCCTGTTTGCTTCAATCTATGCAACAGAATCCTCCAGTTTGGTTTCACACTTCTCGCTCCGTCTGCTCGTCTCTCGTCTCTTTAGCGGCTTTTTATTTTCCTCTTCTTTCTACAAACAGAACCACGACACCTGTACATTGATGTATGTATGTGTGTGTTTGTGTGTGTGTGTGTGTGTGTGTGTGCGAGAGGTGCACACACACACACACACACACACACGTTGTTTTCTTTACTCTTTTGTAAGATATGATCATGTGGAATGCCTTGGTCTTAGTGTCATGTCGTTTGAAGATGAACAAAAGATGATAATCAAGCAACTGAGTAAAAGTTGTTACATCAGTATATATATATATAATATATATAAATATATATAAATATATACAAATCTATATACATAAAATAAAGCCATTGGAATTTGAAATAAATCGGTGTCAATTTGTGATTTATTTTTTATTTACTTTCAGTTTAGAAGGTTTTTTTCCATCTAGGTACTGAATGAGCGGTGTCGCTGAGGCTGAACCCCTCCAACAGCCCTACAAAGGTAAAGAGCTGGTCCCATACTGGTCCAGTACTGGTCTACGGCCAGGAAATACATTTTTTTTCAGAAGGGGGTCTCCTTGACCCCCTTTGAGAGGACATCTGAACCACGGGGAGGCACGAACAGAACTTCCTGTGCAGGATTCAAACCCTGAAATCACATTTAAGTGGTGGACGTCTTAGATCGTCTCTGTTACCATGGAAACCCTGCTGTGATCATTTTGCCTGCAATAATACTCAGTCAGAGAATATTCCTGTATGCCATTAAATGTCAGATTCAGATGTTCTCGCTCCCCACAGGTCGTCTTCTTTCTGATGACCTCACCTCTTCTTCCTCTCCTCTTCTTCCTCCTCCTCTCCTTCCTTTTCTTCTCTCCTTCATATCCCCCTCTCCTCCCTCTCCTTCCCCTCCTTGACTCCTTCCTCTTCTCCTCCCCTTCCTCACCCCTCCTCTTCTCCTCTCCTCCCTCTCGTTCTCACCTTCCTCTCTTCTCCTCTCCTTCCTCTCGTTCTCACCTTCCTCTCTTCTCCTCTCCTTCCTCTCCTCCTCTTCTTCCCCTCTTTACTCTGCTTCCTCTCTCCTCCTCTCCTTCCTCTTCTCCTCTCCTTCCTCTCCTCCTCTTCTTCCTCTCCTTCCTTTTCTTCTCTTCTTCTCTCCTTCCTCTCCTCCTCTCCTTCCCCTCTTTACTCTGCTTCCTCTCTCCTCCTCTCCTTCCTCTTCTCCGCTCCTTCCTCTCCTCCTCTATTCCTCCCCTTCTTCTCCTCCATATCTCTCCTTCTCCCCTCTGCTCCTCTACTCCTCCCCTTCCTCTCTTCTCCTTTCCTTCCACTACTCCTCCTCTCCTTCTCTCCTTCCTCTCCTTCTCTCCTTCCTCTCCTCTTCTCCTCTACTCCTCTCATTCCTCTCCTCCTCCCCTTTTCTCCTTCCTCTCCTTCCTCTCCTCCTCCCCTTCCTCTCTTCTCCTCTCCTTCTCTCCTTCCTCTCCTCTTCTCCTCTCCTCCTCCCCTTCCTCTCCTTCCTCTCTTTCCTCTACTTCCTCTCTTCTCCTCTCCTTCCTCTCCTCCTCCCCTTTTCTCCTTCTCTCCTTCCTCTCCTCTTCTCCTCTCCTCCTCCCCTTCCTCTCCTCCTCTCCTACCCAGGGGTTTGCTAGTGAATAGTGCTCTCCAAAGAGAAGACAAGCCGCTGGTCATATATTGATGAGATTGATGAGAAGATGGCCGAACACTCTGCACCAATTATCATACTTATCATACTCATTATCGTACTAAGTGGAAGGAAAGTTCAATACATCTGTCAGATATAACCATATACATGGTTATATATCTATCTATCTATCTATATATATATCCAGCAGTAATGACCCCATGACCTTTCCTCACGATCCATATTCAGAACAAACTTTACTTCCTTCAGCTGTATTTCTGGTCGGCTCTTCTTCTTCTTCTCGTGTGGCTGTGATGAACGCCCCCGCCTCTAGATGGCGCCATCCAGCAGTATGTTACACGTCAGTCTGTCAGCAGCTCTGGTCAACGCTCTTCCTCAGAATCACTCGGCTGCTCGATGCAACACTGCCACCATGTGGTCGCTAACTGCTTTACACAGGAGGGTTCTTCCTGCACCAGAAGCTGTCTATTAATTATTCGGTTCAATAATAAGTGTGAAGATGATCCATTCTACAAATCTGCATAATGAGAACTTTTAAAGCTGGTTGGAAACACGTGTGTGCTGTTAAAACCACAACATGACGTGTAAAACACAATCAATGCAGCTTTATTTGGCTCCCAGTTTTTAAACAAATCCCATAATATGTCCTCTCCCGGATGTTCTTCACCATCACCAGTGATATTTAACAACGTGTCTGTGCTGCTGCAGCCATCTTGGCTCTAATCCAGAAACCTAGAAGTTTCACATGTGACAGTGTAAAGAAATGTGATGAATAGCTGTTCGTAAACGTTGTGTAACTACCGGCTCTGATCGGCCCGTGTGCTTCCAGCCGTGAGGAATGTTTCCCTCCATCTGCTAATTAGTTCCTTTCTCTCCTTCCTCCTCACTCCTCCTCCTCCTCCTCTTTCTTCTCCGTGCATCTTCATTTGCTCTCTAATGGATTAGGTCGCCGGTCCTCGCCGCGTCTGTCTCCGGCCACCAGCCTGCAGGCGGCCCGCATGCCTCGCCGAGGGAAACTCCCCTGGGAAGGTGTTGTCACGACGACTGCGTTTCCATCGGTGACTGAGGTGACGCCGTGGCAACCGGAGACTGCAGGTTGCTCGGGGGTTCGTTAAGCGTCGGAGGTGAGGGTCATAATGTCACAGAGCCTGGAGACGCAGCTCCCGGCAACAAGCATCTTTACTGCACACGGAGAAATCATCATAATACTATCTATTAAATGCTCAACTTGACACCTTACACTTTCACAGTACAGAAAAGTTTCTATAAAGCGTGATAAATATATAATATGTATACGCACGTTTAATATATATATATTTAATATATTTATAATATGAATAAATATCCCTAATGCTTAATTATGACACATTTATAAAGACTTAAAAGGTCAAGGAATTATTCATAATGACATTCTTATGTCAAGATATTAAACTCCAATATTGCAGTAGGCTACATTATAATCTTTATATAATGCATTATAATCACTGTTATAATGCATTATCATCACCGTAAAAATCACTGTTATAATGCATTATAATCACCGTAAAAATCACTGTTATAATGCATTATAATCACCATAATATCACTGTAATAATGCATTATAATCACCATAATAAAGCATTATAATCACTGTTATAATGCATTAAAATCACTGTAATTATGCATTATAATCAGCATAATAAACCATTATAATCACTGTTTTAATCACCGTAATAAAGCATTATAATCACTGTTATAATCACCGTAATAAAGCATTATAATCACTGTTATAATCAGCATAATAAAGCATTATAATCACTGTTTTAATCACCGTAATAAAGCATTATAATCACTGTTATAATCACCGTAATAAAGCATTATAATCACTGTTATAATCACCGTAATAAAGCATTATAATCACTGTTATAATGCATTAAAATCACTGTAATTATACATTATAATCAGCATAATAAAGCATTATAATCACTGTTATAATCACCGTAATAAAGCATTATAATCACCGTAATAAAGCATTATAATCACTGTTATAATCACCGTAATAAAGCATTATAATCAATGTTATAATCACCGTAATAAAGCATTATAATCACTGTTATAATCACCGTAATAAAGCATTATAATCACTGTTGTAATGCATTATAATGTGATTATAAATGTATCTAAGTGGTCCTTTTTAAAGTGAAAATCTATGCAAGAACACAAAATGTTGTTGAATTAGTGTTTAATTTATGTTTAAGTCATAATGACATCATCAGAAATATTACAGTGTATTAAAACGACCTGAACTCTCTACGTGTTGATGATGAGAGTGACCAGCAGTCATGCAGTTTGATGATATTTGACGTTACAAGTCGCTGCAGAACCCTTCGTGACGCGTCCCAGATCCCTTCATGCAGCCCAGAGAATACTTCCAACTATAATTATGCGTCGCTATAAGCAGATTAGGAGTACGTCTATAATGCATTGTCGCCGCGGTGTCACGAAAAGTGCTGCCGATAGTTGGAACCTGAGCTGACAGTTTGCTGACGTTGGGTGACTCATTCCTGTGTGTCTGCAGCCTCCGACATCAATAAAAAACACGTTTTTCATAAATTCCTCTTTTTTTGTCAGACGCCTGAATCTCTCAGAGGGAGGAACGTTGGGGGGGGGGGGGGGGGGGGGGATTAGACCAGAATATAGAAGAAAAAAATGATAATCCCTCAATTGAATTTCATCCTTCCTTTTGAAAAACACCTGATTATATAAAAGAGTCGGTGCAGCTGTGTGAACCTCCTCCCGGTCTCACCGAGGTGCAGGAGCCTGTTTGGGATTGTATTCACACACACACACACACACACACACACACACACAGAGATGACGATGATGATGAAGATGGCGATGATGATGATGAAGGTGCTGACGCTTGTTTCACAAGTGAATCAAATGTCCCACTTTGAATTTGTTGTGAGTCTTAAGCCTGTGGGAGGTGTGGTGTGTGTGTGTGTGTGTGTGTGTGTGTGTGTGTGTGTGTGTGTGTGTGTGTGTGTGTGTGTGTGTGTGCGTGTGTGTGTGTGTGTGTGTGTGTGTGCGTGTGTGTGTGTCTTTATAAAAAGGTCTGCAGGTGGGATCTGAAGTCAGTTGAGCGTCTGATCGTTAGAGGAGCCGCCGTCACCAACAGGGACAATGTGAGTAAAGAGATCAATGTGTGGAATTGTGATTTAATCTCGTTTAGTTTTCTGTCATCTCTGTTTCTTCTGATATTTCTGCAACTCATTCTTCACGTTAAAGTTGAAAAAGTATGAATTTATAAGTCTTTGTGATTTAATTTCTATGCAGCAAGTCTATGCATTTTTATTTTAGGATAAATCCATCCCATTGTGCCTCGAACGTTTAAAGGAAATGGGAGAAATTGAGGCGTAGAACAAAGAGTTCAGAGTCGTTTTTCTTTCTGTTTATGGATTTACGACTGAAAGCTGGACACAAACAAAGAAGTCTCGACACCAGTCGGATCATTTAATCACTTTAGTTTGAGGCTCAGGTCCACATGGGGGTTGTTGTTGAGGTTTACCCATAACACCTTGCTGTGCGTGACCTGCAGACACAAAGGAGACACAAATCGTGACTTTTTTAATGAGAATCATTTTTCATTCTTTCTTTTTTCTGTTTCCTTAAATTCAAACAGTTCAACGGTAGAAATTAGTTCAAAATCTTTATTTATGTATTAGATCAAAAAAGAACCACCTGGGAGCTGAAGAGTTATAATAATATGCTTATTTGATAAAGCACCTTTTACAGACAAAGTCACAAAGTGCTTCACTTTATACAATTGTTAAAATAAGACCCATACAGTAAAACGAGCTAGCAAAGAATACCAGTGGAAATAAAATTAAAAAAAATAAAGGATTTAAAAACACAAATGGGAAAATTTGCTTCCTCACAGAAAACTGCAGTTTGGTTTCTCCTCCAGATACAAAAAGAAAAACCCATATTTTTAGGTCTTAGATTCAAGAAGGAAAAGGTGACTGAACATCGGATTTAAGCTCCTCAAACCTTCAGTTCACGGACAAGACTGTAAATAATCACAACCTGAACGACGTCCTGCTGAGATGGAAAAAAACAAAAAAACACCACAACCTCCTGCAAGAAGCTGGAAGGAGTTCATAGTTAAAAACCTACAAAGATGCATTCGTTTCCATTTGTTGATACATAATTCTACTTATTCTCAAACCGTTACTCTCTTCTTTAAGTCATTTAAATAAAGCAGCAGAGGGAAGATCGGTCTGTCTTTGAGGTGATCGTAAGCAGGACTTTTTTGCTGTTTTTGTCTCAGAAGATGCTGATGTCCGACGGGCCTTTGAGGTGGTTCGCTGTCATGCTTCTCGTCGCCTTCGCAACCGGCCAGTGTCAACAGAACGAGAGGTGAGACGGCCGGTTCATTTCTGGTAACTTCATGGAGCAGAAATGTTTGGCGTGAATCAGCCGTGGCTCAGATGAACACTTGTAAATACACAGAATCACTCCTCAAAAAGAACCACGACATCAACTCATCCTGAGGATAAATCTGCAAAATGACTCGAAAGCTGGTTGAAAATTTGTGTTGCATGAAAGATTCAGATTCTTAAGATCAGGAAGGTTCTCGCTGGTTGTGTTTGAGTGTATTTGTGCATGTGGAGGATGTTTGATTCGTGTCTCCTTAATTAAGAAGGACAGTTCTCAAATCAACACTTTCATTATAATTATATTTTACGTTCAAAGTAAAAAACATTTTGACTAGAAATGGTGCTCAATATGTATTTCTATTTTGTTAAAACTTACAGAAACACTTGACTTACATATATATTTTTTGTTTGTGTGTATAAATATACATACATAGTATGTACATAATAGTCCTGTCTATTCCAAACCTTTATTTGTTCTTGAATGTGTTTAAGTCCCATACATTCTGTGTTATTTATTATTATTAATATTATTATTATTATAATGTTTTGCCCCCCTACAGTCGCCGAGCTGTGGCCGAACACCAGATGTTGCACGACCGCGGCCGAAACATCCAGAGTCTCAAGAGGCTCATCTGGCTGTCGAGCGCCATCGAAGGTCTTCACACTGCCCAGACCCGGTCTGCTGCCTTCAACCCCACCAAGGTCCTGGACCTGGCTCTGAATCCGGCGCTGGTCCCTGCAGCTGGGAGCCCCCAGCCCAGGCAGAGCCTCCTGAGAGACTTATTTAACCCCTACCTGACTCAACAGCCGGACAGAGAGGCCTAACGCCGCTGCGCTGGACAGACAGGAAGCATACATGCAGTATATATTAATATATATTAAAAAAAGATTTGTGTCCATTGTTTGTCTTCAGAGTTTAAAAGCAGATTAGTTGTGAAGAATTCTTGCTGAAGGTTTGGTTCATGTACGTCACAACAAAAATAAAGACATTTGATGATTCACAATTTTAAAAAGACAAGTTGAAAGAAACAGCAAGACTAAAACATTAAACATTAACATTAACTTTGAACTTAATAATCATAACAATGGTGTTTATTGAGGATTATCTTGCTGAATGAAACAGTTCTCTGCCTCTGATTGCTTAGTAGGTGTGGCCTCTTTTGCATAATTAATTTGTTATATTAATTGGTGATTAACGAGAACGGTGGAAGGTTGGTCGGGTTTAATGATTTCAACTCAGATGTGGATGTTATAATTAGGTTTGCAGCCTTCTTGTATATTGCTCGATTAATTACATTGTCCTGATTGTGGGAGAATTGTATGTTTATTTTTTCTATAAGGATGAAATAAAACGATGTGGTATTGTATTTAAACTATATATAAATATTAATGTTGGCACACTGATTAGCAAAAAAAATAAAAAAAATAGCACAAATGGAAAGGAATCCCTTAAAATGGAATTCATTTCTTTTTAAATGTCATTTTAAATGTCATTATCTCAAGGCATTTTCCTCTCAGAGGAACCAACCTTTTTTGGTTTTATTTGTTATCATCTCGTTTTTAGAAAACAAGCTTTGTTGTTCGAGATAATGACATATATTAACTGGTCTAACTAGCTAATGCTAATTTGTTGAAAACAATATAATAATAATGAAATAATAACTTGTTATATCGAGATAATGGCATTAAGAAAATGCAAGCATGGCTGTTCTCGGCTTCCGTAGAATCACACAACATTCACCTCAATTAAAAAAGATAATAAAAAGTGAAAATAGCATTACAGGTCATTTTAAGTTACTTAAAGGGCTGATTTTTCCAATCAATATGCAAATGTGATGTTATTACTCCAGGACTTCTTCCACAACTGGATTCAAGTACTACAGTCTGTCCTGTGCAGAGCGGAAGCTGCTGACTACCTGACAGACAGGACTCGGGGCTTACTTAACGGGAGTTTTCCAGAAAGCTACGCGAGATTTCGCGAGCTAACGTGAACTAGCTTGCTGTGACAACCACAGTGACAGTCACCGGTCGTGGTGATCCACCGCCAGCTGCAAACGTCTCCTCCGGTGGTCTACTAGTCAGCGAGGGCAACTCTGAGACCAACACCGCCCAACAGAGGGGTCCTGTCTGCCGGCTCGAAGCGCCTTTCCCGCCCCCTCGGACTGTCCGCGGCTCTCGTCCTTTAATCGGCCAGGTCAGTCGGCGTTACATCCGCCAGCTAGCTGTCTCTCGGGTTAGCTCGTCAAAGCTAACTCAACATCAGCTGCAGGGATGAAGGGTTATAGGCAGGTGTCAATAAGCACGCTCTGATTTAATCGATACGTCTAAGGGGCGAAGATATGTCCAGCGGTGTAAGTGCGAAGAGGCGGTAGCAAACCGGCGGGAAGCGCGCGACCTAAAACTAGCCACCAACTGACAGTTTCGTTTTCCGTAGCTACGAGCTAATGCTAACCTTCAACGGCGGCGATGCTGATGTTGAATTAGCGCGCTAGTAGCCAGCATGCTAGGCGACGTTAGCGGACCCTGCTGAAAGCAGGTTGTTGTTTTGCTGTCGTCAGTGGCTCATGTGTCGCTGACAAAGTCACAAGAAGCGGAGGGGGTTTAGGTGACACTGACACGGCCCGTCAACTTTAATCCTTCACGCCGTCTTTGATTTAGCAGTTAGCTTCGCATCTTAACAACCGCGGATACATGGGCGTCTTTCTAACGGACGTATGTTTGTGTCGGTCATGTGGCATTTGTAGTGCACTCCGGATGCAAGAGACGCTAATAACGATAACACACGTGTGACGGTTTCTCATCATCAAAGTAGATGAGAGGCTTAAACACAAACACGGTGATGAGACGCGTTTAAAACGGTTCAATCATATGACATCAAAAGGAATATCAAGAAAAAGTACAATTTCTGCAAACAGGAGACAAATGTGCATATTCAGCAACGTGGGGGCAAGTGGTAATAATCTAACTGAGCCTGGGTCAAAATATTTCTTTTAGGCATTTAGACTCCATTTAGAGGGAAAAAAGGTCACTTCCTTCCTGGTTGGGGCTCCAAACCTTTAGATGATGTCACGATGATCACCTCCACTTATATACAGTCTATACTTTTATTTCATTTAGTGGCAAATGTACTTTTGCAACACTCCATTTATATGAAGGCTTTAAATACTATAATCAACAAATGAATGTTGATGCATTTTGATCTATATTGATCCCTACAGTGAAACATGTACATTATTATTCTGAAATTGATCATTCTGCATAATTTATTATTTACTTTTTGTTTGCAAAGATTTTGAAAGCAGGACTTTTACTCGTATTTTAACACAGTATTTCAGCCACTGGAGATGGGCACTCTTTCACTTTTTAAATGATAATTCATGTTGATGGCAATTATGCAGACCTAAGAGATATTCTCTCTTTATTCAATTATAACCGCCAACCCTGAATAGTGAAAGAACAGACTGACCTCTGTTGAAAACCCCCTAACTCTCTCCCTCTCTCTCCAGCTCGCTCCAATGATTTGTTTACAAACGGCAACCCGACAATGTGATTATACATATTATACTAAAACAAATTAATAAACAATCCCCAGTTGGGTCGACCTCTAGTTCACCCGTTCCTTGGCTGTGTCACAGGTTCGATACTGACCCGTTGCCTCTCTCTCTCTCTCTCTTCGCTCCCTTTTCTGTTTAATTCAATAAAAAGCCCTGAAAATAACGTAAAATGCTTTGTGGGTTTTGTGGTTCTCACAGTACTCTGGACCACTTCCCTTGTCCCCAGGTATTGTGGAGCCTCATCCAGCCCCGCTGTGGATCTTTAGCCCCTCCGGCAGGACAGTGGCAGAGGCAGAGGCGGAGCCATCGGGGACCAGACCAGAGGGCAGCAGGGCTCCATGAGTGCGACGGGGCAGCAGCAGCAAGGGGGGGGCCTGCGTTCTCGCCGAGGCCTTGGCCGGGACAAGGACCCTGGGCAGGGCATGGGCATGGAGGCGGCCTGCTGGCTGGCCCCCGGAGTGCTGCGCCGGCTGATCGAGCTGCCCTCGCCCCCCCTGTCCCGACACCAGCTCAAGAGACTGGAGGAGCACAGGTAACACTGGAGTCCTGCTCTGCTGACCGAGACCGGCTCGTTTCATGTACAGAGAGATGATCCGTGGTGTATATGGAACTAATCCGGTTCAGACGTTCTGATACGGATGTGTTCACCCGTGTTGAGCAGCGTCATATGTGGCTCTCCTATAAGAAAGGGGGTCTTTGTGACATCATCGAGCCTAGCATTAGCTTAGCCAATTTATGGAAACTATCTCCTTTTTGTTCATGTTTTTTCTAACATTGACTGTGGTTTAAATCGTGATTTATTTTCCGCAAATTTCCCTCCAGGGCCATTTTTTTTTTTCTCGCAAATTTGTTTCAGCTTCAGAACAGAATCAGGTAAATTTGCATTTGTGAAGATATTACACGAGTTGTATATACAACATTGCTCCGTTAAATTCAAACATGCCTTTTATATTAATTGATCGCAGCTGCAGTCGCTGCTTGAACTATCGGCTTCACGGACCGACAGAACCGTTCAGAGCTTCGAACGATGAGATTTAAAAGTTAAGGGCTCAAACGTTTCTGCCTGCAAAAGATTTTCTTTGTGAATGTACAGACTTGTAGCGTGCTGAGAGCACATTAACCAGACGACAGCTGAGATTTACTCTTAGAAATGAAACCAGCGTTGGGTCCTCCATGTAGACTCAGCAGCTCCTCACCTGGCTGTTGTCCGTCCCTGCAGGTACTGCAGCGCTGGCCGCTCCTTGCTGGAGCCTCTGATGCAGCGTTACTGGGAATGGTTGGTGGGGCGAGTCCCGTCCTGGATCGCTCCCAACCTCATCACCATCATCGGCCTGGCCACCAACGTCTTCACCACCCTGGTGCTCATCTACTATTGTCCAACTGCCACCGAACAGGTGAGTCACTCAACGGCAATCGGCACGGCAAATCATGAATAAAAACAGTATTTTCTTGTTAAAAACTAACATGAATTTGCGTTTTCAGCAAATTCGATCAGAAACCGATCAGAAAACGGGGAGGTTTCTTATGAAAATATGATCAAATATTGGGAAATTAGAAAGGAAATTAAGGTTTAGTGATTTGCTTGAGTTGGCTGCAACAATGTGCAACTGTGCAAAATACCTGGTCAGTGAATGAACCCATTAAATCTATTTGTCATAGAGTTTCTCTGGGCAGGTGAAGTCTGTGAGCATCACATTGTTGGTGTTTATTGACAGTATTTGTATCGGGAGCCATTAGGACCGGGTCCTTCTGGTCCCGACTTTCTCAGCAGTCAGCTCTCTCTCTGAGCATATCTGATTCCCAGGACGTCTTATATTCATGCAGCATTCTGGGAAACCGATCTCGACCACAGCAATGACAAGGGCCCCCGATGTGCAACACACACACACACACACACACACACACCCACAGTGTATGGATTGTGATGGTGTGCATTGATTTCTAAGGCCTTGCTGATCTGCTTCAGCCTGATGTTTGACCCGTGCTCCATGAATGTTGCAGGCTCCTCTCTGGGCGTACCTGCTGTGTGCCGTGGGTCTCTTCATCTACCAGTCTCTGGACGCCATTGACGGGAAGCAGGCCAGACGCACCAACAGCAGCTCTCCGCTGGGCGAGCTGTTCGACCACGGCTGTGACTCGCTCTCCACCGGTCGGTTTCTCTTCCTGTTTCACTTCCCTCCGCGGCGTCTCGGTGAACCCGAAGCCTCCTTTTGATTGTAATGCTCTGCGTTTGTTCCTGCAGTGTTCGTGGTGCTGGGAACCAGTATAGCGGTGCAGATGGGAACCAATCCGGACTGGATGTTCTTCTGCTGCTTCGCTGGGATGTTTATGTTCTACTGCGCCCACTGGCAAACATACGTGTCGGGAACGCTGCGCTTCGGCATGTGAGTCAACAGAGCTGCTTGTTTTTTATTGATTTGTTTGTTATTTGTTTAAAGCAGGAACTTCATTTCCAGCTGTTTTGTCTGATCTCAGGAGTTACATCCACTCAGCAGGTCTGACTGCTGTTTTTCAGTATCGCCACCAATAAGATGGTGCGTTCTTAGCACTGATTCCAGATGTATTTATTTATTTTTATTATTTAAATAATCAAAATTCATATAAAATGCGTCTATTTAACGTTTAACGTTATCGTGAACTTGAAGTTAAATCAGGTCTGGAATCAGTAGTAGAGACACTAAGACAAGAAATGTTATACCACATCGTATTATGCCTATGATGATGATGATGATGATAATAAAAAGGCAATATAAATATGAAAACAAATTCATGCGTTCACTATATATCCTTTAAAATCTGTACAGTTTTGTGCAGGAATATGCAAATTATCGTCCTTCTCTCTAAATCACTGTTAAACCTTTTGATTATTGAATCTGAAAACCCATTTACTCCATTAAAAGTGTGGTTATTATGAAGCTGATGAGCTTAGATGATAGCGGGTCACATGTGCCGTCTCTCCGGCGTAAACGTGGATGTGTTCTGTGTGTAGATTTGATATAACAGAGCTGCAGATCTGTCTAGCAGGATTACAGATGCTCACGGCCGCCGTGGGTCCCGGCCTGTGGAACGCGATGGTAAACCTTCTGACTGCCGCTGCATGGCTCGCTGCCGCCTCCTTCATAATGCCGGCTGTACTTTACTCCTCTGATTGGTTACACTGTGAGCAGAAAAGCTGCAGGAGAAGTCGATAAGTTGGTGTTTTCATTTAATCTGTGCCTTTCTAGTAAGATCTGCCTGCCTCCAACTCTACTTTAATCTAATTTATTCACATTTCATATTTTCATTTAATAACAAACGCCACCAAGATGAGACACGATTAGTTATCTGCTGAATGTTTTTAAGATGTTAGTGCCCCCTATCAAGACTGGATATTTTAGTAATTTTTTGTTTGTAAAGCAAACAAGTTCTCTGATGTTTTATAGATTTAACTATAAGTTTATTTTAAAAATAAATCATCAAAAGATGAATTGATCCTGAAGGCATTTGTTAGTTGCAGACATGTCCAGTCAGTCCTGAGCTGGTTAGCTTAGTTTAGCTTAGCATAAAGAGTCGGGCTCCATCCAAAGCTCAAAACTACTCCTTCAAACACCTCCACAGGTCGCTGATCAACTCGCTGTGACTCATTTGTTTGACACGACAGCAACTTCCCTCCAGTTTCTTCTGCTCTCTAAAGAAAAGAGTGAAATATTTCTGATAGCACCTTTAAATTAAACCAAATTAAACACGTGTGGTGCAAAACGCCTCGGCGTCCCATCGGCTCCTCGTCCGGCGGCGTGTTGTGGAAGGAGGCGGCGGGGCGACTGCGTGCTGCTGGTAGACGTCACTAATCCTCACTGTCCACCCTCTGCTTTCTCCTCCCACTCAGCATTGATGTGACTGAGGTGCAAATCTTCATAATAATCATGTATTTGCTGGCCGCCGTGGGAGGATCTGCTTTTTGGCAGTCGATGGTAATTCTGATCGGTTCTACTTCCTTCTTTGGATTGAGATTAATGAGACTGATGATGTCATGATGTTTGTGTTGCTCTGACACTCTTTTACTGTAATTGTTATCAGAAATCAGCTTTTTTTATTTCTCTAACACTCATGATGCTTTAATGGATGTAAAGATGAACGTAAGTTGTGTTGTGTCATCGGTAATTTTGGCGTTTCTTTAATTTGACGTCTTGCTTCGTAGATTCCGGTCCTAAATATCCAGATGAAAATGGTTCCGGCCATCTGCACTTTTTTAGGAGCCATCTTCTCCTGCACCAATTACTTCAGAGTTATTTTTACCGGAGGTGTCGGCAAAAACGGATCCACGATAGCGGTAAGTCTGTAAAAACGGAGGCTGTGTTGGTGATCAAAGAACAGGTCGGATAGGCTTCTCTTTTTAATGCTTCGTGCAGGGAGTAGAAAAGAAACTAGAACAAGTTGTTTTTCTGCTGTAACCTGCAATATTAATAGGTGGGAAATCCTCTGTAATCCAGGAGGGAAACCTGCCTGTTGGCTCAGAGTTAAGTGTTGGCATCAAGTTGAGCGTAGAGACCGATGAGGACGAACGCTGTGACGGTTCCTTTACGGCTGTTTAATCACAAAAGGTTCTTATCTGATGTTTTTCCTCACCGGAATAGAATTTCACGTTAGCTACACATTTAATCAATGTGTTGTCCTTTAAATATTAAAAATGATGTTATTTATTTAGCCCCTGACTCAAAGTTGTTGTGGTGATGATGTGCTGGCCTCTTTGATGTAAATGCTACACAGTGTTTGGTCCGGATCGAGTCCCCCCCTCTCCCCCCCCCATCATTCTATTGTTTAGATTAATTAAATTTGGCTGCTCAAGCATTCATGGCAAGCACACAGTCGTTGTGCTGTTAGTGAACGGAGTGGACGGCTGTAGAGAGGTCGTTGCTAAATACGGTGGAACTGTTGGATTTAATGGGTCCGTTTGAAATCCTCCCAACTGGACACTAAACTGTATTAATGTAAATGTGTTGATTCATGAGCCGTTTTATTATAATGCTTCTACTTTAAATACCAGCAGTTTAAAGTTTCTGTTTGTCTTCATGTGTTTCCACAGAAATGAACCGTCTGTTCATGTTGTTTTTCCCTCTCTCCTCAGGGAACCAGCGTCCTCTCTCCAGTCTTACATATTGGTTCTGTTATAATTTTGGCGATGATGATATACAAGAAGTCTGCTGTCCAGCTCTTCGAGAAACATCCGTGTCTTTATATTCTGGCGTTTGGCTTCGTCTCGGCCAAAATCACCAATAAATTAGTCGTAAGTCAAACCAGCTTTTTTTTATATTTAAATGTTTAACGCTGTGGTCCCCGAAAGAACAACCTAAGAACCTTCCAACATCCAAAACTAACCGATTTGTTGAAATGACCTGATTTCTAAATTCTTCAAATGTTTAATATGTTATTAAGTCATCAAACATTCTGCACTTTTACAGATAAAAAAAACAGGATATTAAAATATTATTAAAATGCATTTAATACCTTTTTGATGATGCATTTTACTTGTAATGCACTTTTCATTGTTAAAAACAATCTCAAGATGATACAAAAGAGTAAAACAAAAATAAAAACTAAATGTTTTTTTCTTTCTGTCTGTCCACAGGTAGCACATATGACAAAAAGTGAGATGCATCTCCACGATTTAGCCTTCCTGGGACCAGGACTACTGTTCCTGGATCAGTATTTCAATAGTTTTATTGACGAGTATCTGGTGCTGTGGATTGCATTGGTGAGTACTTGTACAAGTGATACTAGCGTTGGATGAATCCTTTCATCAAGGCAAAAATATAGATTTTGTTGAGTAAGAATTCTGACACTCAAATAGTCCATTTAAATGAAGAAATATTAAGTAAAGAATAGGATTTCATAAGATGTAGCTACATGATGATGAATAACTAAACTGTAATCGAGACATCATGTCAAAGGTTTCATTTCACAAGTTGAAACTGTGAGACCGTAAATGAAAATGATGGTTCATTAAGTCACAATTTTGATGATGAATTCATGAAATACTGAATCAAAAGGAGAAATGTAATGTAATGTTTTATTAATTGAAACGATGACATGGTAAATCAAAAAGTCAACAATGCATTTTTAATGAAAAGTTGATTTTATTTTCATCTGATTACGATGAGATATGAAGTAAAAAAAAAAAGTAAAAATGCGGAGATATTCAGTCAGAAAGTCAAGAGTATGTTATAAAATGAAACTAAGAGAGATGAAGAACAAAGCTACGTATAAAATACTGAGTTGAAGCTCTGGTTGAAGTTGAAGAGCTCCCGTCTGATGTTTTTTCTTCTTCTCTCCTGCAGATCATTTCCTTCTTTGACTTGGTGCGTTACTGTGTCAGTGTTTGCAACCAGATTGCCTGCCATCTTCACATTTTCGTTTTCAAAATCAAGCCTTGTTCGGTGCTCAGTTCGGCCGCTCACTGAGGGAACGCCACTGACTCTGTCCCCTCCCCCCATAGTCACTCATCTTTTCTTCCCCTCTCTCTCTTTTTGTTGTTTTCCCGCGTAGAGATGCAGGCGGACGACGCGGTGTAAAAAAAAAAAAAAAAAAAGTACGTGCTTCTGCCAACTGAATGTGTGGACAAATAATATATATTAAGATACTGGAGTATTACTGTCGCTGTTTTTCTTCTTGGCCGTGCAGAATGTGAATCCGTAGCGGTGTCTCCTCCTGCCCCGGTCATTCTCCTCCCCACAAACTCACGAGCAAATCTTTGCCGGTGCTGCTCGCTGCGTCCGAGGAGAGAAACTTAAAAAAACGTGTTTTAACTTGTTTGTGTGCAAAGAACATGTAAAGGAAACGAATCAAACTCTTTGCTTTTCATGATAATAATGTTTTGTAATATTTGCTTAACTACCTTTCTTTTCTTTTTTTTTTTTGCTATTGTAAATATCAAACTATTCAAGTCTCTGTGTTTTTCTTTTAAGTTTAAAAAAACCTGCTTTGACACATTTATAAATCCTCATGTATATGATTTCTTGTTTTAGTTTTTTTTCTCTCCTGCACATTACAGGAAACTGCAACTGATCAGCAAAAATGTGGTTTTGGAGGGAAACTTGATGCCGATTTGAGAATGTTATTGAACAAACCTGCAAAATGTTCACTGCCAATGATTTTTGTTTAATTTGTCAACTGAAACCACTTTAGTTTGGGGAGGGGGGCTTTTCAACTCCAGGTCTGGGTTATTTGTGTGTATTTGTTGTCACGTGTAATGTTACCTGCTAATACATTCATTATGGTAGTTTGGTTAATGCTTCATGGAATTTCCTCGACACTTTAATTTTGTTGTAAATAAGACACGATAGTCGCAATCAAATATTTTTCTCCACACGTGTAACAAACCGAAAGGTCCATTTCCTAGCAGCCGGAGCTTTTACAGATGTGGGTGAAACATCTGGAAGCTAGTAAGAAGGCCTTTGAGGTCAGTTTCACACATTTTGCAGTCGATGAAGAAAAAAAGTTCAAGAAGTTTTACACTTTATTTGTGTCACCCCCACTAGATGTCACTCTGCTTCCGTCACATTTAATCATTATTCTATATTTTTTAGATTGTCAACAATTCCTGTTAAAAGTCCAAAAACTTGTGTTCGTCTGTCTCTCAGCACTTTCTGCATATAAATATAGTTTCACCTTTTGGAAAAGAGGGCTCAGTAATTTCCCAAAACATCTGTTCGCTGTGGATTTAACAAATATACAGGACGTTTGTTTGGGACTATTTTCAGCAGCGGATGAATCCACATTTGGTGCTCTAGTGAGGATACAGTCGACGTCACTGGCTTTGACCCGAAAGGCTCTGTTGTTAGTTTTACTCTTTTTGTGGGATTTGTTGACAATCGGCAAAATACAGAATAGATGATGTCCCTGACGACTACCTGCCCCCCCCCTTCTCCACCTCCTAAAAGGACATGCTGCACCAGGTGCACGTTGACTTGATGTGCAGGAGACGAGGTCATGAGGTCATGATCACATGGCAGTTTTTAAGGTGGTGACCGATGAGAACCTGATCAAACCTTTGTCCCTCACAATTAATAAAAAAAATAATTGTTTATTTGAAGTTGCTGCTGTGACTCCACCCCCGACACATTTCCTGTCGCTGCTTCTAAAGACGACCTGCAGTGGTGCGTTCAGGTGCAGAACCTTTGTTTGTTCCTTAACAAATGGAGATTCGTTTCTAGCTTTTGCATCTTGTGCCTGTTTTTTTTTTTTTATGTTTTATTTATATTTCATCAAACGGCTCCGTTAGCTGCACTGAGCCTCCAGTTTTTAAATGTTAAAGAAGATCTACGATGCCACGTGTTTAGTGAAGCGAGAGTCATCACATCGGCTTCAGGGTCATTATCTGACCTGGATGAGTTCAGGGTCAGCGTGGTTTGAATGTAAATCACAGTTGTCTGAATGCTGTTGAACAAACAAAGCCTTACACACACACACACACACACACACACAGGTTAAAGGGTGACGTCACTTAAATCACAAAAAAAGTTTGTTATTGAATGTAGCGTAAGGATGGAATAATAAAGTTATATTATGAGATTTATATGTAAAAAAAAACAATGTGAAAAATGTATATGATTAAAATAAAGTCGTAGTTCTGAGTAAATAAAAACAGAAGTGTTGACGGCAATAAAATGATTGCAAGAATAAGGTTTCAGTATTTTGAAAATAATGTTATATATTATTTAATATATAGAATTAGGACAATAACTTATGAAAGTCTGATCACTATATTCTAAAAAAATATTCTAATATTTGAAGGAAAAAAAACAAAATATGGATAAAAAAATCTTTGTTTTAATTTTGAATGATCACATTCAAACTGCCAACGAGGTACATTATGATTCCTGGAGTCACATTTACATGTTTTAATCCTGGTTGGAGTCTCATGAAGTCTGATCAGTTTTAGTTAAATCTCTCTCGATATAACGAGAAGAAATTCTGGATTTTCAAGATTCAAGTCGGACATTTACAAGAAAAAAAAAGTTGCCATGAATTTATAATCGGCCCAATTCATGGCAACTTCTCTTCAAAGTCCAGATTGCTAGATCAAGCATCGTACACAACAAATGAGGGTTTTTGTTTTTTATTGGCACATTTACAACTTCATAATCACAGAGAATATTCAAGATTTTTCCCAGAAATGTGAGGTTTTTTTCTCATACGTTTGTGAGTTGTTTGTAGGAAATTTGTGATTCATTTTTCTTGGAAATTTACCTCTTGAATCTAAGAAAATATCAGATTTTTCCACCTCATAAATTACATAAACATTGAACGTTTTTTTCCCGAACCCTCCCCCGGTTCCGTTTTTATGTATTCCCGTTACCCACAATGACCCTGGTACCGTCGCATGTTTTCTCGCCTTTGGGGCAAAGTTCAGGGCAGAGAGAACCAGGATGTTTGTGTCTGCGGTTGACGTGCGCATGCGCGCTTCACTCTTAGCCGTCAGGGGGATGTCTAGTCAGTGGCGACGCTGCGACAACTTCTAAACTAGTGTTTTTTTTATGGGAGTGTGTCCCACGACCGTCGCGGTAGACCCAGCGAGACATTTGACGGAGACCTGAATACCAGAGTCCGGGTTAAAAAGTAAGTAATTAAGGGAGTTTAGCCGAAGCAGGAAGATTATGGTCTCCGGAGGACTCTAAACAACGTGAGTTTCTGTCACTGGTTCGGTTCACATGATGTCATTTCCTCACATACAGCGATTTCAAAGGGCCGAAATAAAACGCTAATATTGGCTCATTTATCTAATTCAGCATAGCTAACGTTAGCTAGCTAGCTGCTAGCCACAATATTTGTGCTGTTGGAAAACGACATTTAACCAGCTATGTTAGCTTAATGTTGATGTGTGTGTGGCGGATACTTCACTGTCAGTGTTTTGCTGTTGTATTTATCGTGAGAGACGCGTTAACTTCTTTTTTGTTGTTGTTGTCGTTGAAAATGTTTAAATTGCCACTTTTTTAAATGGAGTTTGGTGCGCGGGAGCCTCGTTCCCCATCAGAGTATAAGCGAAACTGCTCATTTTAACGACCTGGCTCTGACTTTGTTTCACTTCCTGAAATGTATTAATGTTTTGTCTTTTTTTTAAATTATTTTTAGTTAAATGTGTCCCCGCTGAAGCTGCGGGTTGGAGAGACTATTAGTGGGTTAATTTGTAGAGAAATGCTGCCTCTCAGAGAGTCACGTAAACACATTTAGTCTCATCAGTGGTGTTTTAATTGATGTCTTGTGATCGATCAGCATTTGGAAAACAAAGAAACGAGGATAATGGGAGCATTTATTCCTCTTCAACCTTCATATTAATTAAATAACAGGCTGTTAATCAACAACATCTGCAGATAATTTGTCTGGAGTAGACAATAAATAGTTTTGTCTATTACAAGAAACAAAATGGTCAATCCTGTAAAACATCACGAGCCTAAGGGGAAGTCTTCAGATGTCTTGTTTTTTTAATGTATTAACTACAATAAAACATATAAAAAGCACAAATAATCATAATAAAGTAGGAACCTGACAGTATTTGCCGAAATCGAATACAAATGTTTAAGCCCAAAGAAAGAAAGAAAGAAAGACAGATGTTATATTCAGATATTATTAGATGCTCATGGGAAAGTTCTTCTATTATTTGATTCCAGGCTGATAAAAGTTCAATTTATTCAGACAATGGAATAAATGTAACTTTATACTCATCTTTGATTGTTAATGTACAAATTGTATGTTGCTGCTGTTTGTATATATCAATGTGTGTATCTCTGTTTGTGTGTTCAGGCCAGCGTGAACCAGTAACACACACACACACACACACAGACCGTAGGAGACCATGTGGTGGTTCCAGCAGGGTCTGTGCTTCCTGCCGGCGGCGCTCGTCATCTGGACGGCGGCGTCGTTTGTCTTCGCTTACATCACAGCGGTGGTGCTGAGACACGTGGATCCTCTGGTGCCGTACATCAGGTCTGAGTCTGGTCACACACACACACACACACACACACACACACACACACACACACACACACACACTTTTCTCTTTATTAAAATAACCCAAACTTCTCTTTAATGAACTTTGTTCTGCGTTGCAGCGACACGGGAACGATGGCACCAGAGAGGTGTGTGTTCGGCATCATGCTGGATGTGTCTGCCTTTTTAGGTAACACACACACACACACACACACACACACACACACACACACACACACACACTCTATGTGAAACTACATAGTCTAAAATAGTCTCATTCAGGTTCCTGGGATGATGCATGGTTTGCTTCGTTTAATGTCCTCAAATCACAGGCGATGGATTTCTAAGGACAAAACAATTTAAACTACATACATTTACTATTTACTAAACTACATTTACATGAGTAAAACGGTGCAGGAAGAGATTTAAAGGATCAATCAATAGTATTAACAATTTGGATGACTAATTAATTGATTCCAACTTCTTTAATGTGAGGATTTCCTGTTCTATGACAATAAACTTTAATGTTTTGGACCCTTGATGTCAAGAGTTACTATTTTATGAACATAAACGGCGGGAAGATCATTCGATAACGACAATAATTCCTGTTTTCTTCATGATAATTTGATTTATATCGTCAGTAGTTAGTTAGTTGTTAGTAATAGTTTAATATCTTAACTTTATTGATCATTTTATTGTACAGCTGTTTTAAAGTTTGTGTTTATTTACTAATTTTGTGGAATTTCTACAAAAATGTTTGTTTATGCTAAAAAAAAGAATATATATTTAGTTATATGTGTGTGTGTGTGTGTGTGTGTGTGTGTGTGTGTAGGTATAGCCACGGTGTATGTGCGTTACAAACAGGTGGAGGCTCTTACGGGTGAAGGCAACTTACTGAACCGCTTCGGGCTGCTGCTCGGCCTCATCAGCTCCTTCGGGATGTGCGTGGTCGCCAACTTCCAGGTGAGCGCTGCTGGTCCTGGATCGTGTGTGTGTGTGTGTGAAGTGTCAGCAGTGAAACTGTGTGTGTGTCTGAGCAGAAGACCACGCTGTTCTCCATGCACCTGGTGGGGGCGGTGCTGACCTTCGGGATCGGGGCTCTCTACATCCTGGTCCAGACGCTGCTGTCGCGTCGCATGCAGCCTCAGGTCCACAGCAGGACCACCTACCTAGTCCGGCTCGGCGTCGGACTCTGGACCCTCAGCAGCATCATCAGCAGTATCCTTAAACGCCGTGGCGGCTGATTCCCCCCAGAGCTGCACCGATAAGAAAAACAGCTATTTTGATACTTAAAGTAAATTATCATGCAAAAAAACAATGGTTAGAAAACTATAACTATTCTTATTTTTTTCCATTTACCGGTGGAAACGTGAGTTTATTAAACTGCACCGGAAACATGCTTGTCATTGTTAATCAGAATACCAGCTGCGTCCTGAAACCCACTTCCTGTTTTAAATCCTTAACGGCGTCCTCTCAGTGTTCGTATCATCAGTCATCATGTACAGCAGTTTACCAGGAGTGGACGTTCCCAACAAGCTGCACTGGACTCCTGGAGAGACGGTCAGTTAGACTTAAAATACAGTCGTGATAAAACACAAACATCTCTGAACGTCTGAACGTTCTTCACTAAGATACCGAATCATTTCGGTTGGTAACGCAGCTCTTTTGTTTGTGTCTCTTCAGGGTTACACGGCTCACATCGTCAGCACCGTGTCTGAATGGTCTCTGGCCTTCTCCTTCATCAGCTTCTTCCTCACCTACATCAGAGATTTCCAGGTACGTTTCTCTCTGCAGCCCATTTAGTTTTGTTGTCATGGTAACGGCCGGACAAAGAGAATTACATTTGATTACATAAATACTCCGGCACCAGTAAACGGGATACAACATGGTGATAATTGAGCTTCAGAGATGTTCGCAGGTGTTTATTTAACTTTGCACGGAGCGAGGCTAACATTTCCCCCCGCTTTCAGTGTTTATGCTAAGCTACTTCACACACGGACATGAGATTTCTCTCCGTCTTCACATCTCATCATCTGAAACAAAGAGAATGAGAAAACATTTCAAGTTATTTCTTTAAACTCTTATTAAACATTACATTTCGGGCATTTAATAGACGTTTTTGTCCAAAGCGACTTACAATAAGTACATTTAGCGAAAGAAAGAAACCACAACATATTGCCGATAAAGTAAGAGTGAAAAAATAGAAAAAAGTCTTAGGTCCTCGTCTGAGTAAAGTAGTAGCTGTTTAGCAAATATACCTTAAGAACATCTGGGTTTCCTAACTTTTCATGTTGTATCTTTTTTTCTTCTTAAAGAAAATTAATTTGCGAGCAGAAGTAGATATGAAGAGCAGCCACCTGTACGACACTTGGCCACATGGTGGCGCCCCTGAGCCGCATCACAAACGCGACGCCTCTGAGACGTCTCCACTGCTGTCGGGAGGAACGTGACCGGCTTCAGAGCATCCGCCCGCTTTTACACCTCTTTTCACTTTTTCTGATAACATTTTTAAAGCTTTTCTTAAAGACTTTCTTAAAGGTGGAGGGGCCGGCTTTTTAAAGGGTCAGTTCACCCAAAACGTGTCCTCTCGTCCCCTCGCCTCACCAGACTTGGTGGTATCTATCCGGTCAAATAGTTTGGGTTTTATTCGTCCAAGTTTCGTCTCATACGATGGAGGCAAACGTGGACAAATGAAACCAAAAGTGGCCGAGGTGAGTGGAGCGCTGCAGGAATGTCCTCAACCCAGGAAATGAGTCAGCATTTTTGCACTTCCTGTCCCCACGTCATGGGTTTTTTTTTTTTAAGATGCATGAAATCAGGCGTCACACGGGTCTGGGAATTTCTGGAATATCAGGGGATTTTAAAAAGGTATTTTCCAGGTGGGGAAAGTCAGAAGATTTGATCATTTTTGGGCCAAGCTGTGGAATATCAGGTCATTTTGTTCGTAGCATATTTAAATTTTAGTCGCCATTTATCAAAATCTAATATTTCCCCCCATGCTGTATTTATCTGGATATTTTTACGAGTTCCCCCCTATTTCATAGACAGGCTGTCATGGTTACTTGTTTTCATCAACAACAAATAACAATATCCATTCAAGCAGTGAGAACTTTCAAGTTTTGTCCTTAAAGCTCACAAATGAATCGGTTTAAAATGCTGTTTGTTGTCTGATCAACACAAAGAAGGCCTGTTTTTAACCTCATCATAGGTCCTGGAAAATCAGCTGCTTAGTCAGTGAAAGTCAGGGAATCTGATATCTGTATCAGAGTTGGGACCCTGTGAGAGACGTTCTGTGGTTTACAAGTTTTAGAGATTTTAACGTTTTGTTTCACCACCTGAAATGCATCTTTAAATACTCCTCTTGTGACTTTTGAAGCTTTTACCAATTGTATCACGCTTTAAAAATTCAAAATGTTTAGGCATCATAAACGTGTGTTTTGCTAGAGAGATTGATCTACAATAATCCGTCATTCCTGCAGCACTCCGTACGAGGAGAAGAGAGAGATCGTTTTTATATGTGGTCAAAAAGTTTTTAATCAAAGACAGCTGACCAATCAGAGCTGCAGATACCGCTGACACCACTACAATTATTTTTAAATGTTTAATTATCCTGCTGTCTATTACATATCTGTCTATTACATATCTGCATATTTAATCAGATAAAATCCTTCTTGCTACTGTACATTGTACTGTATGTTATTCATGTTGAGACTAATAAAGGTCTATTTCCTGTTTGCCGTTGCTATGGTCACACTTTGTCTCTGTTAAATTGTGCTCATATAATTTGATTTAAAGCTGCACTAATCAATGTTTTGATGTTCTCAACGGATCAACGGACTGGTTTCAGGTTGAAGTTGAGATTTACTCGCCGCTCTAACGGGTCGAGGTTCTTCTGCCGGCAGCTCGTCATCAGCTGTTCTCTGATCAGCTGCTATCAACAGGTCTGTGGCCAAAACAACTCGCATATAACACATTCAGTCTCCTCCGATCCGATTCTAGAAACACTACGACCCAATTATATCACTGAAACTCTCTCAAGTCTTCTGGGATTCACAAACTGGGCCAGTCCCTCCGGTGTCTGGTGAACTGGAAGAATAACTGCCCAGTTTATTGCATACAAACAATCAAATACAGAATATAGAGCCTGGCAGGTGTCATGATGGGGAAAAAATGTGATTCTATCCAAATGATTGTTTATTATTAGTAATGCTAAATGTTTCCAGTTAAACAACATCATGTTATCTTAAATTGCTTCATAAATAATTTTGGGAGAATGATTTATTAAAAACACAAGTCGCCTCTTTTTTCAAAAACTGAAAGCTTCAGAAACCAATAAAAAAATCCCCACAAATACACGACGTTTTCATTTCCTCATAACTTTATGACATGTCAATGCAAAAAAAACCCCTAAAAAAACCAGAAAAACAACACATTCGCTCCCTAATTCTGTTCAAACGGCCTCCGAACTAAACAAAATGAAAATTACCGAACAGTAAAAACTCAGATTTGAACTTTGGCAAACTGATTTAATAATATTCAGACGCAGGGACGTTGAAACCCTGATTATTCACCAAATATAACGATCGATCACAAGAGATGAAAGTCTTATTATGTTACAACACATTACTATGAATGGCTTGAACATTAATATACATACAATAACAATAAATAACATTGAAATCAGAGAAGCAGCTTTGTCTTTAAAATCAGTAAAAAAAGACAATGAAGATGAAAACAAACTATTTGTTGTTAAAGGATCAATCCACCCAAAATTAGATTGTTCAATCATCAGATTGTTTTTTAGATTTCTGCTTCCACACAGAAGTAACAACTGACAGAACTATTTAGTTAAAACCCGTGAAGATGTGTTCAAGCTTTGAATCATTAATCGTTTTAAAATAATCAATACACAAATAAATACAAATACACTTTTAAATACAGTTTTTAAGTCGTGAGCGCTGTAATTTTTTAAATTAATGTCTCAAACTGCAAAAAGTTTCAACATCACTCATGAATTTACTTTGCTGTTCATATTAATTAAATGTAATTCTCAGCTGAGGTCTGAACACCTTACTGCAGAGAGTGAGCTGTGATTAAAATCTCTTTAAAACGATTGAGTAAAAACGTCTTGTAAGGGCACTAATGTGAGTAAAATGTGATATCTCGTTTATGGTTAATATGTGGGCAACCAAACAGGCCTAGATGCTAATTTACAGAAACAAGTAAACAATATATGTGATCCAATAAGTTTGTTCTCGATACGACTGTTGTAACTTTGGTGAACTGGCCCTTTAACATCGAGGAGCTGAAGAGATGAAGAGAGGTGGAGCTGCAGGTGTTTCTCGGAAAGGCAGAAGGTCGTGAACATCCAGACACCGAAATGAATCCCAAGGTTCCCAGAATGCACTGCAAAAAGTCTCCATTGGTGATAAAATGATAAGAAGAATAAGCAGCGTGTGAGCCGCAGGTTCACGTCCGCTGTTTTCTGTTTGGGAGGGCAGTTAACATTTAAGATGTCCAGTATGACCAAACATTTTCATCCACACACATGAAGACGTTTTACTGCCTTCGGACGCCCAAAAGTCTGATGAACCGTGTTAAACGCTATGGCACGACGCAGCACATCCAGAAGATCTCAGTCCTTGAAACCTGCAGGCGATTCCCCGTTTCCTCCCTCAAAGCTGGAGTCAGGTCGGCCGTGGTTTCCAGTTCTCTAAGGATGCTGGGAGGATCGTCGGACGGAGCCGCCAGGAGAAAACAAAAGAAGTCGTAAGGCATCGGTGTGGCGAGGCCACGGAAAGGACGGCCAGCTCTGAGAACTCGTCGTCCTCCTCGTCGCTCCACCCAAAGGTTAAAAGGCCGATCCGTCACAGATGATGTTCTGGCCTCGGCCGGGGAACAGCTCCATCTGCCAGTAGCGAGGGTCGGCGTACACTACCGGAGAGAACAACCATCACTGACACGTTACATTCAGCGGCTTGCTTTTAACCATCAGGAGAACAGATGGTACAGTTCTGTTTATTTTTATGATGACACACTGTCCGTTATTAAATAGTTTGCTTTGTTAATCAGAAGAAAATATTCTCTGCTTTACTTGTGCACAAAAACATTATCCTAATTGATATGCACAAGATAATGAGATTTATTCATCTGTTATATAATATATAGATAAATATTATGTATATAAACGTTCTTGGTAGTCTGTTTTTTCCTATATATTTGCTTGTGCAATACGTTTTAATGAATTGTGGGAAAAATGATCAGTGTTACTAATTCACTAATTTATATATTATATCAAAACAGCACACAAAAGAATATTTACATATATTCATATACTTATTGGGAAATGGGATGATATTTTTTACATATAAATCTGTGTATTGACGTGTTTAAATGGGTCCGTGGATTAAAAAGGGGCGTTACCCATGTCTCCAGGTGTCAGCCACAGGTTGAAGGAGCTGCAGTGTTTCTGACAGCGTTGAACGGGCAGAACTCGAACCGTCGGGAGCCCCTCCCCCACCACCAGCCAGCCGAACACCCCGACACCCTGGAACACGACACGGGTCAAAGGTTAGAGGGTTCATTTGTGGTGAGTGATAAGCAACTCTTTTAAATCGATCCATCATCTGTCGTGGAAAAAAGAAGTGTACTTGAACTACTAAATCGAGGGAAAAGCTATTAATTCATGTGCAGATTTTTTTTGTTTTCTGGTTTTCACAACCCGGTTCTTACTTCCTGGTTCTGTCCTTCACTGCCGTCAGCACCAACACCTCTGTGTTCCCGTTTACTCCCCCGTTGTCGGGACGACTCACCTTACTCTGTGAGTTCGTGCTGTGGGTGACCAGGCAGCGCTGCACGATGGTCCCTGCGCTGTCCAGCAGGGGGCAAAGCTCAGCCTTCGGGAAGAGCCACCTCAAAACCTTCTCCCTGGTCCCAGAGCTGAACCTCCTGCAATCAATCATGTTATCCATTAGTCCAGTTTCATTACCTCCTGCAGAGACAGTAGACTGAACCCGAGTAGACCAGTGAAGACCTCTAATTAGAACAGAAGTGTGTACCAGAGCAGAGTGAAGTTGGCGGGTCCTTGAGGGAGGCCCAGGTGGTGGTTCGGCAGACCGTCCTCCTCCTCCAGCAGAATGGACATGGAGCCTGAATGGGCCAAGTAGAGCTCCTCAAGCTGCTGCCGCTGGACAGCGAGGGACTCCCCGCCCTGCAGAGACCAGTATGAACAAGCAGAGACCAGCATGAACAAACAGAGACCAGTATGAACAAGCAGAGACCAGCATGAACAAACAGAGACCAGCATGAACAAACAGAGACCAGCATGAACAAACAGAGACCAGCATGAACAAGCAGAGACCAGCATGAACAAACAGAGACCAGCATGAACAAACAGAGACCAGCATGAACAAGCAGAGACCAGCATGAACAAACAGAGACCAGCATGAACAAGCAGAGACCAGCATGAACAAGCAGAGACCAGCATGAACAAGCAGAGACCAGCATGAACAAACAGAGACCAGTATGAACAAACAGAGACCAGTATGAACAAGCAGAGACCAGCATGAACAAACAGAGACCAGCATGAACAAGCAGAGACCAGCATGAACAAGCAGAGACCAGCATGAACAAGCAGAGACCAGCATGAACAAACAGAGACCAGCATGAACAAACAGAGACCAGCATGAACAAGAACAGACCACGATTAACAAACAGAGACCAGCATGAACAAGCAGAGACCAGCATGAACAAGCAGAGACCAGCATGAACAAACAGAGACCAGCATGAACAAACAGAGACCAGCATGAACAAGCAGAGACCAGCATGAACAAGCAGAGACCAGCATGAACAAGCAGAGACCAGCATGAACAAACAGAGACCAGCATGAACAAACAGAGACCAGCATGAACAAGAACAGACCACGATTAACAAACAGAGACCAGCATGAACAAGCAGAGACCGGCATGAACAAGAACAGACCACGATTAACAAGCAGAAGCCATCTTGAGCAACTTTCAAGTTTATTTACTAAAGAACTGAAGCCAAAGTGAAGAGTCTTAAACCCAGGCTGGGTTTGACCTCTGACCTTTAGCAGGACGAGCTGTGGCCCCCGTCGCAGAGTCACCGTCCCCCTGAGGCTCTCGGGGACTTCCAGCACTGAGGAGATCTCTGCACAGCCTGAACAGTTGACCAGATTCTGCCTGAGAGATCCAGCACTCCACCATTCATGGAAACCTACAACACACACACACACACACACACACACACGCGCACACACGCACACACACACACACACACACACACACACTACTATAAACAAACTACAAGTCAAATTCATATTGGTATTTTTTCAGAAACAGAGCTCGTGCTTCAGACCTTGCAGGTTGTACTTCTTGGCGATGGGCAGGGACAGCAGGCGGACGTGGCTGAGGGGGGACGACCAGTTGTAGCAGCAGCCCAGGTTGACCAGACCCAGCTGAGGGGCGCTCTGAGGGTACGTGAAGGCCAAGACCACCACCAGCAGGAAGCCCACTGCCACCACAAACTGCAGAGACAACAGGGTCATTAGCCACGCTTATACTCTCCGTATTTTCCCACAACGGGCGTGGGATTTATTTTAGTCTAGCAGTTGGATCTGTATCACGTGATCGCTTCCTAACTCGATTTTGAGTCCAATGTGAGGCTTCAGCAGTCTTTTTAGTTTGGAATTCCTGTACTGTTTGATTGCTGAGCTGCAGTGGACGAATAAGTAATACAAAGACGGACTTTCCAAAGTGAAAAGACGAGGAAGAACTTCAAACAAAGGAGCTGTTACATGTGACAAACTTTAAAAAAACGCAACAAACAACTCCTAAAAAGGAACCAAATCCTCGTTTATCAAGAGGCTGTAATCAGCATTTGAGTACTTTTAGTCACGGGAGGACATTAAAATGTATTATTTTATATTATTTATGATTAACCCGATAATGGAAATTCACCACAATCAACTTGTGTTTTTTTTTAATCGTCCCATATAGTACTTTGCCGTGATGAAGGCGTTCAGTGATTCATTGATGGTTATTTCTGAGGACTGGAGGTTTTCAGCAGTGTGACGGGTGCAGGCCGGACCTTTATGGTGGCTCTCAGGATGGGGAACTGGGGCGGCTCTCTCCTGGGCTCGTTGGTCTCCAGGACCTGCTTGATGAACCTCTCGATCTCCCTCTCCGACATGCCGTAGCGGTAGCCGGACTGGCGAAGGATGTCTATGCTCTCGGACAGTTTGTCGTAGATGCACGGCTCGCTCATCGTTGTTCCCATGACGACAGCAGCAGGGGCGGCAGCTTCTCCCTCAAACACGTCGATCTTCAGCTGCCGCTGGCTCCCGGAGCATGGCGTCACCTGCAAAGTCCACCCGAAATGTTAACTGCCATGTCATGACTTTCAAAACGAAGTACAAATACTTTGTTAGTGTACTTCAGTAGGTATCTTGATTCTTTACTTGAGTATTCATTTTTCTGAAAACTTTAACCCGGCCTCAACAATTTAAAACAAATATCTGTACATTATCAAAACAGGCTTTCTTATTAATATAACAGCCAGTAGAAATGTCCTTCATAGGGATACTTTTTACTTTGAGTACATGTCAGTGCCTGTATTTTGTCACTTTTACTAGAGTGTAAGAAGTTGAATCAGTACTTCTACTTTCACAAGAGTCTTTTTGAACACATGTAACTGTAATTCTACTTGAGTGTATAGGATGTCTGTACTTTTGACTCCTCTGGACGTCATGTTAATTATTATACACGATCATGGTTGTGTTTGCTGTGAGGCTGCGTGTTTGCCGTCCTTTGTTGTGTGGAAGAGTCACTCATACAAACAGGTTCATTCTCAACAGGTAGAAGATTTTTTTTCTCAACTCAGTATCTGAAGAACTGGAGTTTAAATATGATGCAAACCAAAACCTAAATAACATTGTGACACATTTCACAAAAACACGCTGCAGTTCAGGGTTTAGTGGTGAAGGTAAGAAACTTTTATGGTCATCAGTCACAGAAGAACAAAACTGTGTTTGTCAAAAGCAGAATAGTAGAAACAACTACCATTCTTACCTTATTAAAGCATGAAGTATGAATATGTAAACAGTCGACTGGTGTCAGATGTAATCCACAGTCACAATATCATCACGAGTGACTGCAGAAAGCTGTCTAGATTGTTATAAAGGTGAAAAATAGACCCAAAATGCAGGTAGTATGATGTAATAAAAACAGATTTACACAATGTTTCCATTTAAATGTTTTTATTAATCATTTATTTATGCAGGGATATGTTTACGATGAACTAATTCAAGATTGTTTTATTATTTGTGTTTAACTAAAAAAAAAAAAAAGGAGATCACTTAAAAATAAGGATTTGTGATTTAGCAACGTTTTAACGTAAAAGTCACACAGCAGGTGAACTGACACGTTAGCTTGTGCTCGTTAGCCTTAAACGCGTTAAGATTACGTCACCCAAAGAAAACTCTAGAAGAGTGAAAGCCTCACCTTAAAGTGACACCCGCCGCCGTTGTGGGACGATCGCTCCTTTTTTCACGTTACCTGTGAAAATATAATGTATTTTTCAGATAAACTTCCTTGCTAGTTTGGACATGGCTACCTCAAAGAAACGGCCCCGGATGTGGATGCCGCTGCTTCTTCTTCTTCGTTGTATTTATTGCAGGTTGTCAAATAAACAGCGCAGAGGTACATTACCGCCACCAACCGGACTGGAGGGGAACAAGCGATTATGCAGGAAAGAAGTAAATATAGATACTTTTCCTTAAATCAGTCTCTTTTAAAAGAGGGTGATTTCTCTTGGTAATGTATGTTCTACAAAACATGTTCAGTAAATATGGAGGAATAATCTGAGAGTCATCAGAACCCAATGATTTGTTTAGGATATATATGTGAGGAGGGAACTGATGTAATCTGGAGTAAGAGGACTTGAAAATCACTGATGGTCGGGTGCAATACTTTTACACAATCAGGCTTGTGGATACATTGTTCGTGGGAGAAATACCAAACCATTAGAAAAACATCTTAATCAACTTAGGTCATCGTTGAGTCAAGCCACAAGAATTAGAGTGGCCAGTAAGATGATTGGTGGTACACTGCCTCAACTGTTTCTGTTGTAAGAGAGTGATTTTAACAATGTCCTCCTCATCCTCTGTATGGATAATCTGAGCTCCTACAATATAGACTTCCAAAGTAAAAACTGAAAACATCCTTTATTTCTCAGGCTAACAAATTTTTAATGTTCACGATGATTAGTTCAAACTTCAGGCATAACAGGAGTTTCCTGTTGCCACCTCGTGTATTTATGGATTTTATTATGTTTGACTCATTTTCTGTGTCCTAGAATTTACTTGGCTGCAAGACAAAATTCCACTGAAGAGACGTTGGAGAATACATTTTTTTTTTCATTTATTTGCCGATCGTGCCAAGATGTAAATCTTTGTTTCTCTTTCTTTTTTAATGTTTTAACTGAACTTTGGCTGAACCCACGTTTCATAAGGTCCTGGATGTAACCAATCACAGGACGGAAAGGGGGTGTCGGAACCGGACCAAAACAACACATATCGGCCAGTGAGAGCTCAGTCTGTCTAGAGGAAGTCCCGCCCCTTGTTTCCGTTTTTGTTTTTATAAGCAGCGACACCGAGCTACGTCAAGCTGCAGAGAGACACACGATCGAATAGCAGAGAGGTCGAAGAAAACTAATAAAATAAAATAATAATACAAATTAAAATAATATTACGAGGGGAAAAAAAATAACAAATTACATTTTTGTAGTTATTTAAACGTTTTAGTAAAATAAATTGAATATTTTAGCAGTTTAAAAACATTGAAGATATTTTATTTTGAAAGTAACCATCGGAAGTATATTTTGTTAGCATATTAGCTTGACCGTTGTAAACTGTATATAACTAACAGGCGGCAGCGTTTCGGGAATCAACCAAAACGTCTCTTTTTTTCACGTCTTTTCCACATCAAATCTACTTCTGTGTGTTCCCGGAAACCAGCACGTTAAACCGGTCCGAACCGGCGCTGTGTTCGCGGTCTGCGTGTTGCTGTTGTGACCGGAGGTCAGCGTGTCTTCCATCTGAAACACCGTCCAGATGCTTTCCCCGGGCAGGACCGTCTCATCCCGGCTTCTCTGGCCGGTCTCGAGGCTCCCTCTGTGGCAGGGCTCCGACGCTAGAGCCGCCAGCTCTCAGCCTCAAGGTAAAAAGCAAACCGGAGCAACAGTCGGTGTGGTTTTATTTTGTAGCCGCGGAGCAGCTAGCATCAAGCTAATCCCAACGTGACGCAGTTTTAGCACGGACACGGGGAAACTTCGTAACACCGACGACCCGAGTGACGCAACGTTAGCTAACGACGCGAGTTTTAAGATGAGAAACATTTTGCAAAACAAGTCACTTATAGCTTTACATAAAATTAATTTTCAACTATTTTAATGCTTTATCAGATTTTAAAATAATTTATTAGATATACGTGTTTAATGTTTCGAGCTGTTTGTTTGTATGTTATTACATTATTGTAATCTAATTTTCTATCAGCTTTTTAATTGTATTTATTTATTTTGAGTATGTTTGGGTTTTCTCTGAATAAGATATTCTTTTCAGCGTCTGACTTACAATTTGAACATAGCAGGATAACCTATAATTTACCTTCTTCCAATATGCATGGTTATAGAATGGCGCTTGAACGCATCATAATTGAACTCAATGCAACCTCTGTTACCAAAGCAGGTCTTCGCTGGCTGCTAACGGCTAACTTAACTTAGCTCTCCTCCCGCAGATTTCAACATGGATTTGCTTTTCATAATGTAGCATTGTCAGCGATCTACAGCTAGAAAGCATTAAAGTTGTACTCCGTAGGATTTGAGTCACGTTGCTTCTAGCGGCCTCTTTGGTGGTAGATGGAACTGCAGACGAGCCTCTGGGACTGCGGTCGAATAGTATCTAATATAATATAAAGATACTATAATAATAATTTATACATAATATATAATATCTATAATAGATTTTATACTAGATAATATCTATTTTGCTTAGGAAGGTTCCTAACTGAAGAAGTGACCCGGAAGTAAACAAGTGGCCGCCATGATAAGAGCCGTTCAAATTCTCTAAATGCAAAGTAAAGGAGCTCCAATGCTTCCTTTCAGAGCTCCTTTAGCATCGGATGCAACGGATCTTCCTTCACCAAAGGAAAGGAGATTACGCCGACCCACAATTCCTTGCAAGATCAACATTTAAAGTGCCGCACACCTCGGCCGTTTATGAAAACAAACAATATTCCCATTAGCATATTTAACAATGACTTTCGTGCAGACATATAGTAATTGGAACCAGCTGACTTGTTGTCTGTTGTTGTTTTGTGCTGCAGAGTTGATAAAGAAACATGAACTGGAGCGAGATGAGCCCCGCCCCCTCTACATGGACTTCCAGGCCACCACGCCCATGGTAACCATCGTTGTCATGGTTACAGGCTTAACTAAATGATGTTAGCATAGAATTGCTTACACTTTCTTGTAATGGGATGTGTGTGTGTGAATTTGCGTGTGTAGGACCCTCGGGTGCTGGACGCCATGTTGCCCTACCAGGTGAATTACTATGGCAACCCTCACTCCAGGACCCACGCCTACGGCTGGGAGAGCGAGACCGCCATGGAGACGGCCAGGAAGGTAGAGAGACACTGTACAGACAGACGGAGAGAGAGAGAGAGGTTTTTTTTCTTTTTTAAAACCTTAACCGTGTGTTACTGTGTGTCGTGTCTCGGAGCAGCAGGTGGCTGATCTGATTGGAGCAGATCCCAGAGAGATCATCTTCACCAGCGGAGCCACCGAGTCCAACAACATGGCCGTCAAGGTTTCACTGCGCTCCTCCTCCTCCTCCTTCTTCTTCCTCCTACCTCCTCTTCATCACACCTTTTCTCCCTCTCCTCTCACTGTTAACATGCTAGCCAGGTAGGCTAGCGCTAATTATTCACAACAGCTGTCTGATCTTCTCAAAAGGAAAAAAAAAGCTCTCCAGCCTGATTAGTTTAGCTCGGATCCTAACGGGACTATAAGCTTACAGTTTATTTTTCAGTTTTTATTTACCATCACCTCATGTCTGCTACCTTTGCTCTTTAGTGGAGAAGTTTATACTCTGAAATTGGAGGTAAAGTTCAACCTGGATGGTGCATGTTTGATAGCATCCTCCGTTTTGGACTCTCCAGCATCTCCCTCCTCCTCACTGTCGAGCAGTGTTACTTTCGTTTACGTAAAAACTGGGACTATATATGTTCAATAACCCGGCACCAACATCAACTGGTTTTACGACAGTGGTATGAACCCAAAATAAACAATTAAGTTGTGATTTCATTGCAATAAACTGATAAAAGAAAGATGCAGAAATAACTACATCATGGCGACGATTTCTAAAAAGTCTGAAGTCTTGGTTTGTTAGGTCTGTCTGCAAGAAAACAACCAAACATCTTTTAAAACGCTTGTTTTCTGAATGTCTGGATCTAGCTGATGTAGGCTATCACTGTTTTTACTTTTAGTGTCTCTGTCCTTACATAACTTGTTGTATGTCACTGTACGTCAAACTAACTGTCATTCTGTGGTATGTCATTGTATTATGTTGGCTTATTGTCTTTATTCTTTCTTCTTTTGTGTCACTGTTGTTGTATGTGTTTTATTGTCTATTTTTTAAATGTTACTCCCATTCTCCCTTCCCCTTAGGAGGTCTTTCACCTCCTACCAGGCCATTGCCTTAATAAGAATGTATTCTTGGCAATTCTTGCCTGGTAAAATAAAGGTTTACTACTACTACTACTACTATGCTGACACTGTAGCTGCTCCATCAACACTTAAAAAATTAGCATAGACATAAATACAGCAGCGACCTTGTTGTTTGTACCGTAGACCGTCGCCTTCTTTGTGCCGGACGTCTTTGCATTGTCTTTGTTTCCAACAGTGATGTGCTTAAACATTTGCTTTAAATTTGTTGTGAACGCACCTTTGGAACCCAGATATCCGCGGTGACCCCCACCTCTCCCTCACCACCTCTCCCTCTCCTTCAGGGCGTGGCCCGGTTCTACCAGTCGAGTAAGCGTCACGTGATCACCACGCAGACGGAGCACAAGTGTGTTCTGGACTCGTGTCGAATTCTGGAGTCTGAAGGATTCAGTGTCACCTACCTGCCGGTCCAGACGAACGGACTGGTGGACCTGGAGGTACGCATGCCGAACCAGAACAGAGTGAACGTGCAGAAGTCACTGACTGTGGATTAAAAACCGTGTGTGTGTGTCGGTGTGTGTTCAGCTGTTGGAGGCCTCCATCCGTCCCGACACCGCTCTGTTGTCAGTCATGACCGTCAACAATGAGATCGGAGTCAAGCAGCCCATCAAGGAGATTGGTAACCATGGCAACACAAACACGTTTCCTCCACGCATTTAGGCAGAAATCAGGTTTCTGAAACATCAATGTGAACAATGTTTTAATACTCCGGCGTGACCACGTTGTAGAGCCTTCACCAGTTCCCCCTGACCTTTTGACCTTTTTCACTGGTTAGATCTGACTCAGTTGTTGCTTTGGTTAACTGATACTGTGCTCTTCCTCTCCACAGGTCGACTTTGTCGCTCTAAAGGAGTCTTCCTCCACACTGACGCCGCCCAGGCCGTCGGCAAGATTCCCATCGACGTCATCGACTGGAAGGTGGACCTGATGTCCATCAGCGGCCACAAGATCTACGGACCCAAAGGTCAGCCGTAGCATATGCTGTAGATGCACTGTTAACTGTTAGCTCATTGGGTGAGACAGTTTTTATGTACAGCACATTCCAGTTCAGAGGGCTTTAACAAATTGCTTAACACTAGAAAAAGTTAACTTATGTGGGTGGAAAATGTGGTTGATGCTAAAATAGAAATGTGAAGTGGCTGAAATGCTGAACTGGTTAAAGTTGCAGCAGAAACACGAATACCGGAAGCCTAAATATCGTTTAAAAGGAACGTAGTGAAAGCATCTTAAAGGACCAGTTTGCAGGATTAGGCTCCACCTAGTGATGAGATTAGCAAATCACAAACCGCTGAGACTTCTCCTGTAAGCGTATATGTGCACTGGACCTTTTCGTTTCAGTTCAAAGGTTAATGTGTGTGTGTGTGTGTGTACATGTGTGTACATGTGTGTACATACACAGGCGTAGGAGCTCTGTATGTACGTCGCCGGCCCCGAGTGCGCTTGGAGCCGCTGCAGAGCGGTGGCGGGCAGGAGAGGGGGCTGCGTTCCGGCACCGTGCCCACCCCGCTGGCTGTTGGGCTGGGAGCCGCCTGCAGCATCGCACAGCAGGAGATGGAGGTAAAAAAAAAAAAAAAACGCACCTAAACATCCCTGGACTCAACAAACGCAATCAAAACAACCTGGGACTTAACGTGTGTGTTTGTGTTCGTGTGTGTGTGTGTGTTGGCAGTATGATCATCACAGAGTGTCCATGCTGGCTAATCGTCTGATCCAGAAGATCACATCTGAGCTTCCTGACGTCATCATGAATGGAGATCCAGAACAACGCTACCCTGGTACACACACACACACACACGCACGCACACACACGCACACTATGAAGGTAAATCGATGTCAAAACACTTAGAAAGACGCGCAGCAGCGTGTGTGTGAACGCATGGTTATTTGTTATGCGTGCGTTGTCGTGCGCAGGTTGTATTTCACGCGTAACAAGAAGCTGCGTACATATGAAGCAGCGTGCGCACGTCTGTCTCTCACTGTTTGACAAATGTTGTTACGCGTTCACACGCACGTGCGGTCGCAGATTCTGATGCTGCGCGGCCGGAAGTTGATCTGCTGTGCGCACCTACTCCGCGTAACTTGAACGCGTAATGTAGTTGGCCTGTTCATTTCAGTCAACCAGGGGAGGCAACTACATTACACGCTCATGTTACGCGGAGTAGGTGCGCACAGCAGATAAATTCCGGCCGCGCAGCATCAGAATCTGCGACCGCACGTGCGTGTGAACGCGTAACAACATTTGTCAAACAGTGAGAGACAGACGTGCGCACGCTGCTTCATATGTACGCCGCTTCTTGTTACGCGTGACAGAGTCTGCGCACGTCGTTTCCGCGTACATGTGAGCGCCTGACAAAAATGTTCAATTATCTTCATGCGAGCGTTAATGCGTGCGTTCGCTTAAAAAAACGCATGAATGTTACGCGTAGTTACTCCGCGTAATGTGATCACAGGCGTGCAGCAGCCATCACGCGTGAACGTGCGCGTGAACGCGTGACCATTATAAGTCAATGAGGCAACTACATTACACGTCAGGCGCTGTGTGCTGCACAGGCGTCAAAGCACGCGGGTGTGACGCGTTCAGTTGATAGTTGCGCAAGTAATATGAAACGATTCTGACGCCATACGCACACACACGCACACTTACACACACACACACACACACACACACACACACACACACACACACACACACACACACACACACACACGCGCAGAAGAGCACCAAAAACACACCACTGTCACATGCTTTAATTTCAATATGAACTTTAAAGTCCTTGATCTAAATGTACAAGTGTCTTCAAAACAAATGCCAAGTGGATTTTTTGGCACTTTTTGGCGAGTGCGAATGACACGAATATGTGAAATTTTTGCTTATTCATGCTAGTATAAATATTTTAACTGGAGGAAGAAATTTGCGAAAGTCTAGTTGAGATCCTCGTCCTGTCGATTTTCCGATTTTTAATCGATTCTCATATTAATGACCGATTATCGATTCGTACGTCCAAAGACGTTTTTTTTCCTTTTTTTTCCTTTTTTTTTTTTCTTTTAATGTGAGACAATACAATAAACCACCGAGTGATACAAGACATACTTGAGAACACAAGACATAAACAGACATATGATCGATTTTTTTTAATTAAAATTATTTTCTACATTTCCCTCAGTGAACTTTTACCCCCGCCGCATCACTAAATTCACGCAGGCGAGCTCGGTCTAAAAATAACTCAAACAATCATGGCGTCGGACAGTGATGGTGACGTTAGCCGAAACGGTTCAAATACACTTTTCATTTTTAATAACATTAACCCACGGATCGAATCGAAATCGGATCGAATCGGATGGAATCTGAGAAAATCGGAAATAATCGATTCTGAAACTTAAAAATCGGAATCGAATCGATTCTTGAAATTTGAATCGAAACCCAGCTCTAGTCGTCAGTGAACCAGAAATGGAAACTCAACATATGGTAGCGGTCTGTGGTCTCCCAGAGGTCTACGATAGAACCCCACATTAGACCAGAGACCAGACCACATGGAGAAACCAGAGACTGTCTACGGTACAAACAACAAGGTCTCTGTTGTATTTATGTCTAGATGACGTTATTTTAAGTGTTGATGAAGCAGCTACAGTGTTAGCATAGCATAGCTCCGATAGAGCCAGACTCCATTCAGAAAACAAGCATTTTAAAAGTTGTTTGTTTGTCATCTTGCAGACAGACCAAACAAACCATGACTTCAGACTTTTTACAAGTTATCGTCATTATATAGTTATTTCGGCATCCTTTTTTTTTTTATCCGTTTTTCACAATTCAACAACAAAACTGTTTATTTTGGTTTCATACTGCTGTAGTAAACCAACCATTGCTGTTCACAGTGAATACAGCTCAGTGAAATTCACCGAGCACCTCTGGGTGATGTAATGAATTTAAGAGGTTTCGGTTGCAGGTCTGTGTTAAAGTGTCTCACTCTAGTAGATGGACACATCTGACCGTTTGTCTCCTTTCAGGCTGTGTCAACCTGTCCTTTGCCTACGTGGAGGGAGAGAGCCTGTTGATGGCGCTGAAGGACATCGCTCTGTCATCTGGGAGGTCAGACACAGAGTCTCTAGTTGGAGCAGGGCCACCTGCAGTGCCTCAGCGATGCACACAGTGTATTTGACTTTTTTAGTTCTTTTTTTTTTTCTTGTATGACGATAATAACGATGAGTGAATGTTTGTTCACAGCGCCTGCACGTCAGCGTCTCTGGAGCCGTCGTACGTCCTCAGAGCGATCGGAGCAGACGAAGACCTGGCTCACTCCTCCATCAGGTACAACATCCAGATCCTGATTTCAACATCTATGATTTCATTTCATAACATATCTATGTGAGCATATTATGATATATTAATTATGTAACTTTTGTACTAACTGGCTGAAACTGGAGATGAATCTCTACAACTTGTCTGTCCTCTGGCTTGACTCCAGCACACGCATGTTAACCTGTATTTTGTGTGTGTTTGGTAGATTTGGTATCGGCAGGTTCACCACCGAAGAGGAAGTGGACTACACGGCGGAGAAATGTATCACGCAGGTCGCCAGGCTCAGAGAGATGAGGTGAGTTTATTTATTTTCTAAGTTTGTTGCACGTCATTTCTGTTCTCAAATTGAATTAATTGGAAGCACCAGATTATTTTTTATTGTTATTTATATTATATTATTTTGTAATTGATTTGCTATTTTCATTTTGACTATTTTATTTAGCTCCATTTACTTAAAATCCAAATAAATAATTTTTAGTTCCAGGTTATAATGCAATTTTTTTTTTTTAAATAAATAAAAAATAGCAAAAACATCAAGAGGTGTGAGCACTTTTGCAAGGTGCTGAATTAACTTGGTGGGTAAAATATTATTATTATAGAAATGATGACATAAACACATTTCTCTCCCTGCTTGTTACTTTGTCAATTAGTGGCAATAATATCTGTTATGTGTTGTTATAATGATGAACTATCATGGTAATAGTGTTGTGAGTAGCACCTGATAACCTGTCTGTCTGTCCGTCTGTCTCTCAGTCCGCTGTGGGAGATGGTTCAAGAAGGCATCGATCTGAAGGGCATCAAGTGGACGCAGCACTAAACTCCTCCCACTTCCGGTTTTACGTCCTTGCTGACGACGACGACGATCGATTCCCAGGGGGAATTCCTCTGGGAATGCACTAGCTTTACCTTCCTGTACACAAACACGCACAAACTTCCTGTCTGACTTGAAGTGGGTTTGTAACTGTAGCTCTGCGTCAGCTCCCGTAGCTACGAAGCTCCCGTAGCTACGAAGCTCCTCTTGATGCGCCGTCTGGGAGACGTTGCTGTTGTTGTTGTTGTTTTTCAAGGCGACCTCCCTCTTTGTCGCATGTCGTTCTGCGACACGTCGTCGCCCCCGTATCACCAAGTCACGTTCATCTTAGTGTGCCTGGCTCCATTTTCAATCATCACCAGTTTACTAATCCAGCTCTGAACACGTTCACACTAGAGAGGAGCTCTTAATTACGGCCCGTCACATGACTCAGCAGCAGCAATGCGAAGTACTTGAAATGACAAAGAGATGAAACTGTGAAACCTGCAGAGGAAATAATGTTACTGAGGCAGCAAAAATGTGGTGAAATATATCGGATGCAATCACAAAACAAGAATAAAAAAAAGAAGATGTTGTAGAGTAAATATTTTAAATCCTGAAAGCAAGGCTGTTAATCAGAGCGGCACCATAAAAGCATCGTCCCCTCGCTCGTCACTAATCTCGCAGGCTCTGGTCGACGTGTTCGGCACAATAGGAACAGTGTTGTGTCAGCGACGCTCGGGGCAGCAGACTGAAATTCACTGAGCTGAGATTTAATGATTAACTGATAATGCTTTGAGTCAGACCTTCTCACTGGATGATTCACGTGTGATACCTCGTCCTCTCGTCTCAGAACCCGCTCTAACAGTTTTTTGCTTCCTCTACTCGCTTTTTCAATTGCCAGTATCGTGTAACTTCATCAGCAGTGTTAGCATCATGAGGTTTTTAGTTATTTTGTTAAAGTCTGGAACGCTCTACAAGACTGGAGCCTTCATTTGCAGATAACGGCTGATTTTCAAGGCTCGGGACCATCTTGTGGCCGAGGTTGTTGAAGGGAATCTGAAGGTGATCCTGAATGTCTGAAACACAAACATCTGAAATATTTGGTTGAAAACTAAGTAAAGTCTTGTATTGTGTTCCTGGATGTTCCTGTCACATGTATTAAATTCCATCTACTGTCTTCTGCTATTACGCTTCATAATGCACATTATCATCCAATAAAGTGCTGCTTCGTGTTTATGCAATACACTTTTGTTTGTTTCTTTATTGAACATCTCAACAAGCATTAACTTAAATAATAACACAATGTAAAACAGACAATAATACAATAAAAAATACCATAATAAAATAAATTAAGCACCTGCTTTATTATTATTATTACATCAGTGATGAAGTGTTATCCAAAGACATTAATACAACCAACAAAGATACATGTGTACAGTAATTGCAAACTAATGTAAAAAAATAAAATAAATATATATATATATTAAAAAAATATATATAAATATATATATATATATATACACACAACAAAAATATAAACGCAACACTTTTGTTTTTGCTCCCATTTTTCATGAGATGGACTTAAAGATCTAAAATTCATTCCAGATACACAATATTACCATTTCTCTCAAACATTGTTCACAAATCTGTCTAAATGTGTGATAGTGAGCACTTCTGCTTTGCTGAGATAATCCATCCCACCTCACAGGTGTGCCACATCAAGATGCTGATCTGACATCATGATTAGTGCACAGGTGTGCCTTATACTGCCCACAATAAAAGGCCACCCTGAAATGTGCATTTTTTTGCTTTATTGGGGGTCTGGGGACTCAGAACCAGTCAGTATCTGGTGTGACCACCATTTGCCTCATGCAGTGCAACACATCTTCTTCGCATAGAGTTTATCAGATTGTCAATTGTGGCCTGTGGAATGTTGGTCCACTCCTCTTCAATGGCTGTGCGAAGTTGCTGGATATTAGTGGGAACTGGTACACGCTGTCGTATACGCCGGTCAAGCACATCCCAAACATGCTCAATGGGTGACATGTCCGGTGAGTATGCTGGCCATGCAAGAACTGGGACATTTTCAGCTTCCAAGAATTGTGTACAGATCCTTGCAACATGGGGCCGTGCATTATCTTGCTGAAACATGAGGTGATGTTCATGGATGTATGGCACAACAATGGGCCTCAGGATCTCATCACGGTATCTCTGTGCATTCAAAAGGCCATCAATAAAATGCACCTGTGTTCTTCGTCCATAACAGATGCCTGCCCATACCATAACCCCACCACCACCATGGGCCACTCGATCCATAACATTGACATCAGCAAAGCGCTCACCCACACGACGCCACACACGCTGTCTGCCATCTGCCCTGAACAATGTAAACCGAGATTCATCCGTGAAGAGAACACCTCTCCAACGTGCCAGACGCCATCGAATGTGAGCATTTACCCACTTAAGTCTGTTACGGCGACGAGCTGGAGTCAGGTCAAGACCCCGATGAGGACGACGAGCATGCAGTTGAGCTTCCCTGAGACGGTTTCTGACAGTTTGTGCAGAAATTGTTTGGTTATGCAAACCAATTGTTTCAGCAGCTGTCTGAGTGGCTGGTCTCAGACGATCTTGGAGGTGAACCTGCTGGACGTGGAGGTCCTGGGCTGGTGTGGTTACACGTGGTCTGCGGTTGTGAGGCCGGTTGGATGTACTGCCATATTCTCTGAAACGCCTTTGGAGACGGCTTATGGTGGAGAAATGAACATTCAATGCACGAGCAACAGATCTGGTTGACATTCCTGCTGTCAGCATGCCAATTGCACGCTCCCTCAATGCTTGTGGCATCTGTGGCATTTTGCTGTGAGACAAAACTGCACATTTCAGAGTGGCCTTTTATTGTGGGCAGTATAAGGTACACCTGTGCACTAATCATGATGTCAGATCAGCATCTTGATGTGGCACACCTGTGAGGTGGGATGGATTATCTCAGCAAAGCAGAAGTGCTCACTATCACACATTTAGACAGATTTGTGAACAATGTTTGAGAGAAATGGTAATATTGTGTATCTGGAATGAATTTTAGATCTTTAAGTCCATCTCATGAAAAATGGGAGCAAAAACAAAAGTGTTGCGTTTATATTTTTGTTGAGTGTATATATATATTTTTTTTTAAATAGAAAGCGCTTGTGTGTGAAAACCTAGTTGGAAATAAACATGATTCCAACTTTCAACCTGTAGGGGTCGCTGTCACTCCGACGTCGGTGGGAAACGCTGGCCGCAGTCTCGCGTCATCACGTCTGGTATCGCGGTACTTGCGCCGACATTTCGTGCAGCGACAGCAGCAGCCAACACGGAGAGACGAGAGGAGAAGAAAAGTGCCCCGTTCATGAGTTAAACCTCAGTGTGTTTGTTGACAAATTTCTCGGTAAGAATCTGGCAGCGGTAGCCCGCTCAGTGACGCACTCATACCGGGAGCCGAGCACGAGAGGAGCCGCTAAAAGCGTGCATTCTGCTCCTTGCTCCGCTCCAACACACACAAAAGCAAGGTTCGCTATTCAGCTAGGTGGCTAACGAAGCGTTAGCTTAGCTAAGCTAAACTAGCTAATTTGAGCGTTTCTGCTGGGAACTAGCTAGACTGTTAGGATCTCAGTGTACAGGTTTGTTCTTCGGGTATTTATTACAATGACTGATTTTTAAAAAAATGTTACGGCAGGTAGGATTATGTTTAAAATTGAGTAATGTCCGTAACGTAAGCTAGCTAGCCGACATGTTAATGTTTTCATGCACTTCCATTACGGCTCAGCTCATGTCGTAGTTTCCTGCTATGCCAACTGGCGAGAAGGTAGAGAAAGTCTGCAAGTTTGAGCTCTGGACAGGTTCATCTGTTGGGGGTTATTTTTTTATTTTTTTTCTCTCGGCTTGCGCTGCACACCCGCAAGCCACACCATTCTTACTATGACGTCAAAACGCACACCAGCACGTAACCTCCAGATATGAGCAGGTTCAGGATGAGTGACGGTTGCCAGGGAGACAGTCTGGGTTTCAGTGTGTGTTGCTGTTTGCTGCATGACCAGCTAAAAAGAATTTACGGATATATGCGCTTGAGAGGAAAACTAATGAAACAAAGTGATGGATTTGACTGAATTAATTGCTGTTTCAATTAGCTGGTTTCTTTTTGAGCCCAACTTATAACTTGGCAAGGCTGATGTGAATGTATTGGCAGATACAATTTATTTCCTTGCAATATGCAGAACACATTTGAGGTAGACCATTGTCTGCAAGTCGAAATGCATTATAATCATACCTTTTCCCTTCTCTATGTACCTTGGAAATATGCGTTACGTATATATTGCGTATATACGTGTACCGTATGTATATGTATATAAGTATTAAAACATTCTGTATCAGTCAGGTAATTGATTAGATATGACTCAGGATTCTGCTGCATGTGTATGTTCAGGGTTTTGTTGGATAAATGTAATATTCAGGTGTAGCCTTGAGGTTCTTCTATGTCAGTTGTTTCTATTTTTGTCGAAGGTTGAAGGTTTTAATAAGGTGCAGCAAAACAGCTGTGTGCTTCAGACATATCCTGTTGTTGTGTGTTCTTCCTGTTGAGATTCGAGCTCCACGTTGGCTGATGGTTTGGAGATGTCCTCATCCAATCTGTGTGTTTGACTTATTGAGTCCATGGATGTCGTTTCACACTTCTTGTCCATTCTATTTGCTGCGTTTTGAGGTTGACAACATGTGAACAGTGATGTATTTCAGCTTTAAATAAAGACACTAGGCAGTGTTTTGCTGTATTGCTGTATCTTTCTGGTTTTCTGGCTGTTTGCAGGAGGTTATTTTCTGTGTCTCTATCAGTGCTATTTTGTTTCTTGGCTTCTGTGAGTGCAAACTTCAGCTTCGGTTTAACCTTTCTCACCTCTCTGGATACTCCTGGTTGTTTCTGACATTATCAGCTGTTGCTATTTCCTCTCCTACCGTGTTTCTTTCTGCTGTTGATGTTTCACACAGACTGTCTGCAGGTTTGACACCAAGACGTAACATGACGAGTGGATGTCCAGGTTATAAATCGATATTGAAGCTTTTGGAGAACTGACAGATCATATGTCAGTATTGGTGTGAATTATCTGTGCTGAGGTTGAAATCAAGTCTGGCATTGTGTGATGAGCTGCAGATAGCGGCTCCAGACTGCCTGCAATGTCAGCGTTTAGTGAGCTGTCCATCCAGGACCAAGATGCCTGATGCCTCTGAATCAGGGGTAGTTGGAGAACAGAAACCTGGAGATGGATTGTGGAAGCAGGGAGAATTCCTCCACTTGCTATTGCTCAGTTGGACAACATGGTTTATCAGTGTTTCTCTGCGCTCTAACTTCTGTTTGCTTTCTCCTCTGAGCAGCTGCTGTCTTTGGTGCTGTGCTGTCAATCAGGTGCTGATGTTTGCTCTGGTTTACCTAATGCTAATGTTGCTCTGGTTGATATAATGCTAATTTTGCTCTGGATGACATGATGCTAATGTTGCTCTGGTTGACGTGTACCCGACATTTGCTTTTGTTAAAATGTTGGTGACATTGCTCTTATTGCTCTGACTGTTGAGTAACTGTGTATGATGTTTTATTGACAATGTTTTGCAGATTTGCTGGTTGACATGTTCTTGCGTGTGTGGTGGTGTTCTTCGACCAGTTGCTGACGTTCTGTTGGCTGATTTGGTGTTGCCCGAGGATTCAGGAAGCAGGGACCTGCTCACCTGTGTGTCATTGCTGGCCAACTGGGTTGTTACCTGGTGTTTGCAGGGTGTTGCTTGCTGGCTTGCCGGGTGGTTGCTGGCTGGTTGCAGCTCAGCATGTCTTTACTTCTCCTGAGGACTGTTTGAGTCTAGTTTGATATTGGTTACCCTGCTAGCATGATGGGTTTTGGACTGCTTCAGTGATTTCCGACATTGGTTTTCCTGCTGCTCGTTTGAAAAAGTATTTTGGAGGCGGTTGAGTTTCTTGAGTTGAATCGGGGGGGTTTCATGCGTCATGTTGAGTTTAAAGAAAACCTTTTTAGGAATAAAGCTTAAATCACACAACACACAATGCTTTGTAAATATTCAACTCTTTGTTGAGTCTGAATGAGAGCCAGTTCTTCACACTGATTAAGAAAAACCTGCCAACTGTTGACACCAAACACCAAAACTGAGCAAAAGTTGACTTGCATTACAATGTCTTGAACAGGATTGTTTGTTTTTCTGACCTTTTCACCAGGTTTCAGTGTCATGCAGAAATCCTGTCTGTTAAACAGTGAAACTATACACACAGCTTCGTTGCTTTGGTGAGTTGCAAGTTGCATGAGATTCATGAAGGTTTATTGTTGTAAAAAATATTTCAGACTACGTCTTTGTACTGCATGATAGCCAACCGTAGGGGTTGCTTTAAAGCCTCAAAGTGCACACAACTTCTCAATTATGTACGAGGGCCGATACTTTGGAAATGAGCTCTCAGATGATCCAACAGGCACTTTGTTTGAAACATACTTTATACTTTCGTTTTTGTGGCATAAGATTGATCTGTTTTACTGAAGCACAAAAGGGAAAGGCTCTAACTATAATGAAGAATGAGGTATGTGCAAACATTGAAGAGTCAGTTGGATGGAAGAGTCAAGGTTTTTTTTTCTCCTTTTGGAACTTCTTTAAGGTTTTACTTGTGGGTTTATTTGGCCCAAACCTTTCAGTTCGACTATTCACACCCAAAAAAAAGATGCAAGTTACACCTGTAGCCGACTGTAACACGGTTAGCTGGTTAAATTACGACGGCATCGTCTGAATGTGTCAATTAGCTGAATCCTTGCAACTTTTTTTGCCTAAACAGTGTCACAGCTCTTTGTCAATCAATTTTATGTCTTTTTAATATCCCCCACTGCAGATTCAGACCGTTTACCGCTGTGTTTATGCAATCTTACTTGACTGTAGACTACACTGATTTATAGCATGCTTTAGCTGTGCCTTTGCTTGTGCATTTTTACTCGGTCTGTTTTGTCTCTGACCTGTATAAACAAGCCCAGTTTAGGAATTAGTCACTGGTTCGAGTCTTATGAAGGAGCATTACTGACATTTGTATTATTGATATTGAAATTGCCATACTGATGATATTCCTTTAAATTGTCGAAAGGTTTTGGCAACCTAGGACTGTAACGAAAGCAAAAAAAAACAAAAAATGTTTTGCGTGTTATAGTCCACCAGCTTCCACCATCTCTTCTCCCCTCTCTCTCAAACGCACACAGCGAGCGTTGCACTACTCAGTCCTCCTGTTTGTAATTATCTTCATCCAAACGACAATTTAAAGAGAAAAAAATGTAATCGCTTTCAGAATGCACAACATTATCTCACAAAATATTTGGCGTTTAGCCTTAAAAAATAAACATCATTGCGGTAAAAAAGGTAAATCCAAAATCATTCCCCATTTTTTAGAGTGATAATCTCATAAAATACAATATCGCATTAAAGGATAATCTTGTCATACCGCCCAAGCCTTATGTATGTATGTATGTATTTATATGTATTATGTCTATTGACATTAGTGCCATTCCACTATTCCTTTCAATATTATTTTACAATACTTCAAATATGAATGAACAGTGGTGTTTTCAGCTTTTTTTTTTTTTTGCTATTTTCCTGTAATTTGTTTAACCCCCATCCCACAAACTCCTTCCAAATACCATTGGTTTCCAAATGTCAGGACTCGAAATGGGTGCATAAAGTTTAGAAATGGCCTCATGGTTATTCTGAAGAAAATTAAATGTAAGCAGTGTTTGCTAATATTATTGGCCTACAAAGTCAGATCTGAGTTTCCTGAGGAAACATCTGGAAACCTCTGGTCTCCCTTTTTTTGCTCTTCATCTGACGGTAGTGTTGCTTTCTCCCCAGGTTGTAGGGCTGTTGCTTAGCAGTCAGTATGGCGGTAGTCATCAGGCTGCAGGGTCTGCCCATAGTGGCCGGCACCATGGACATCAGACACTTCTTCTCTGGCCTAACCATCCCTGACGGGGGAGTGCACATCGTGGGGGGTGAGCATGGTGAAGCCTTCATTGTCTTTGCCACTGATGAGGACGCTCGGCTGGGGATGATGCGCACAGGTGGGTCCATTAAGGGCTCCAAAGTGTCACTGTTGCTTAGCAGCAAGACAGAGATGCAGAACATGATTGAACTTAGCCGTCGCAGGTTTGAGGCTGGGGCGGGAGCTGTGGAGACAGCTGCACCTGCATCAGGAAATCCCAACCGACAAACAGGCACTGCCCCCATACCCACAGTGCAGCAAGGAGGAGGGGGGAGAAGCAGTAGCCATGGAAACCAAGGTTTCGGGAATATCCCATCCTCAGTGACAGCAGCAAGCTCATCTCAGGAGCCACAAAGCAGCAAGGCAGTGGTCAGTTTGGTGCCCAACTTCCCCAACAGCTACGGCTCTGCCCCCGCAATCACCACAGCTCTCGCATCGCTCAATGCAGGCCCTCCACCCATCCCCCCACTTCCCAGCATGCCTTCCATGCCCCCCATGCCTACGCTGCCCAACATTCCAGTTCCTCCTCCAGTTTCCTCCCTTCCTCCTGTACCTACTGTCTCTCCCCTGTCTCAAGGACCTCCAGTGCCTCCTATGTCCCACCTCTCCCACATGTCCTCCATGCCTCCCTTCAACCCCTCCCTTCCTCCCCCGGGAGGACTGGGCTCTGGCCTCCCTCTTGGAACACCCAACCCCATGCTGTTCAACCCCCTCTCCCCTCTGGCCTCTCTGGGCCTCCAGGCTCATATGAAGGCTGCTGCGGCTGCAGCTGCAGGAGTTGGAGTGGCCCATCCCGATGAGTTGTTTGTCCTCCTGCAGAACCTCCCATTCTCCTGCTCAGAGATGGAGGTCAGGGAGTTTTTCCGGGGTCTGGGGGTGGATGGGGTTCGCCTGCTTAGGGACGGACAGGGTCGGCCAACTGGCAGGGCTATGGTGAAGTTCTTCTCGCCCCAGGACAGCTTTGAAGCTGTGAAGCGGGGAGGTGGCATGATGGGCCAAAGGTTCATTGAGATTTCCCCGGGCTCTGAGCGTCAATGGACCAGCCTCAATGACGGCATGATGGGCCTTGCTCCTCACAACAGCGGCAAATCAAATAACATCGAGTCACAGGAGCAGCATCACCGCCGTAGTAATGTCATGGCAGGAGGCAGGGAGCAGCGAGGAAGGTCACGATCCCCCCACCGGCAAGAGTTCTGTGTCTACCTGAAGGGCCTTCCCTACGAGGCTGACAAGAAACAGATAAAGGAGTTCTTTAACAATTTGGCCATCATGGAGGACAGTGTCTACATCGCTTATGGGCCCAACGGGCGAGCCACAGGAGAGGGCTTCCTTGAATTCAAATCCGAACAGGACTATAAGACTGCTCTGGGTGCACACATGCAGTACATGGGCACCCGCTTCATCCAGGTTCATCCAATCAGCCGCAAGGGAATGCTTGAAAAAATAGACACCATTCGCAAACGTGAATCACTACAAGGTGATGGCAAGAACCAGGATGGCTTGAAAGTTCCAAGGAACTGCGCCCACATCACCAACATCCCTTACAATGTCTCCAAGAAGGATGTCCGTGCCTTCCTGGAGGGTGTGGGGCTTTATGAGGACACCCTTAAGGTTCTGACAGATAGCCATGGCAATGGTTTAGGGCAAGCTATCTTCCAGCTGCGGACAGAGGAAGACGCCCGCAAAGCTGAAAGACTGCACCGCCAAAAACTCAATGGCCGTGATGCTTTTGTCCACCTGGTTACTTTTGACCAGATGAAAGAAATAGAGAGGAATCCTCCTCCTCAGAATAAGAGGGGCCAACGCAACCAGAACCAGCAGAGCCAAAGTCAAAACCAGCACCAGCATCAACATCAACAAGCCCAGCCCAGTCCACAGCAACCCCAGATCAACCCATTTGCTGGGATTAGTGGGGAGGAGTTTAACTTTCTCAGAAACACGATGGGGAACCTCAACGCTGCTCCCTTTGTGACCCCATTCTCTGCCCCAGGGAATGGGCTGGCAGGACCTCCTCCTCTCCCTCCTCTGGCAGCAGGGCTGGGGGATGTGAATCTGGGCGTGGCTCCTCCACTAGTCGCCGGTCTTCCTGGACCTCCGATCCTGGAGCCACCAGGGTTTCGACCCGGAGCAGCAGGAGGAGCGCCGTTCAGCCAGGATGGACTGAGAGGTTTGGTGACTTTTGAAAATGCTAACAGAAAAGGAGGTGGAGGGGGAGGGCAGACCAGAGGGGGAGGGGCCAGCAACAACCAAGGCCGTCCAGGTAGTGGGGCTACTAGTGGACAGCAGGTGTTCACTCCAGGGGCTGACGGTCTCCGTAACCAGCCAGCCCATGGAGGATCGAACAATCCCAACAGTCAACGCGGTGCTCCCGGCCCGACAATTGTGAAGCTTCAGAACATGCCGTTCACTGTAACCGTGGATGAGATCATGGACTTCTTCTATGGCTACCAGGTGCTGCCAGGCTCAGTTTGCCTGCAGTTCAGTGAGAAAGGCCTGCCAACTGGCGAGGCCATGGTAGCCTTCCAAAACCACGAGGAGGCCACTGCCGCCGTCATGGACCTCAATGACAGACCTATTGGAGCACGCAAGGTCAAGATAAGCCTGGGTTGAAGCCCCTCCCATAACAGACTGACTGACTATAAAAAAACATGTTACATCTACCTGGATCAACCATCCAGGTGAAACAAAGCCAACCTAAACCATACCAGATTCTTGACTCAAACGCAACTACAGCCCAGTTTAGACCTCGCCCTGCTGCTGACTGTCAGTTGTTGACCCCCCTTCCACCCCTTCCACCCCACATGTGTACATAATGGCAGGTAAGCCCCGCCCCCTGCAGTATGTCCAGTAGGAAGACTCTGATCCAGACTTTGCTCTTTTCTGCACCTCCTCCTTTGACTGGTAGCACAAACTGACGATGATGATTATTTTTATGATGTTGGCAGGATTTTGGTCCTCCCTTATTCTGTTTCCAATGCAGCGTTTTGTCAAGTCATGTCAACAGTCGACACACATGCTCACCTGTTTTGTTGTTATGGTAACATGAGTCTAAAGAGCGCTTAAATATGCTGTGCTGCTGTGGTTTCAAAATGTAAATGCTCCATTGCTATTGTAATATCTTAACACGCTCTGTTGCTATCGTAAAAATGATGAGGAAAAGCCACAGTATGTCGCTACGATAAAATGTTCATGCTCTGTTGCCGTGGTAAAAATGTGTTGCCATGGTAAAATCTTCACATGCTCTGTTGCTATGGTAAAGCATGCTGTAGATGAAAAGCTTCTCTACCACAGTGTTGGTTGTTCTCTGCTATGATAACGTCTTCACGTTCTCTGTTGCTATGGTAAAATTATGATAAAAAGCTGTGTTGCCATGATGAAATGTTTATGCTGTGTTGCTATGGTGAAATGTTGACATGCCTCGTTGCTTGCTATGGGAAGAAAAAAAAAGAAGTATACCGACATCAATTCTGTTGCTATGGTAAAAATGTTGACACAGTTCTAGAACGGTTGCGACCCTGCTCTGTTGCTATGTAGAGAATGTGGGATCGACAGATTGCTTACTCATGTTTTATTTTGTAAATAATAACTTTTGGCTGCTGAATCTTTTTCTTCTGTCACTTTCTTCTGTTGTTGCTGTGTCTGAACAATGCCCCCCCCCCCCCCCCTCTCTCTCTCTTGCAGCACATGCTCAATAGGTGTTTGGACTCTTGTGTGCTGAGATCTGTAGCGTTATTAGTTTGGTAGCTTTTTGTTGTATGTAAGCTTTGGATGTTTCCACCTTTTTAAAGCTCATCTGTTCTGTTTCTATTGTCAGTGTGAACAAATGTGTATGATTGTATAAACATACATGATGTGGAGTCTCCTTTTGCTTTGGCTAATAAAAGGACCTTCCTGATGCTCCCCTTCGATCCGCTCTCTCTCTGACTGTCTGCTCTTCACTGTCTTAATGATGGAAACTTGTCTGATTAACGGGTTCGTTCGAGTTGATGCGCAACTTGAATGGAAGTCTGGCTTGGTTTTGTTTGGCGTGCAGATGACCATCTCGTCGACATCTTCAACGCAATATAAGGTACTTAAAATTACTCAACATTCAGCATGCTGCAGCTGAGAACTGCTGGGTTGCTAATAAGTTAGATCCCTTGCATCCGTGGTTTTTGAGCTACCTTGTAGACGTTTAAATCTTACCTCTAAATCTTGTTGTGGTTCCGTTGCAGACGTGTGGATTTCTGGCAATAATGCAGAAAGTCTTGTGAGTTAACATAAAAGTACTGCAAGTGGACATTTAAGTAGTTTACTGACCTTAAGGGGGTTCTGTAGTGACCAATTTATCTAGTTTGTCAGGAAGGTAACACTCATATCAAAGGGAAAATGAGGCTAAATTTCCCCATGAAGAAATTTGTTGTGCATGCATGGTCACTGCAAACTCCTTCACAAGAAGATAATCCCAGCATCCTTCATTCTTGGATGACCTTTTGATCTCGACATTGTCAATCTTATTAGTCACAGCACATGATCTCAGCGTCTGTGATGTACAACGGCGTATTCGGGCTGATGAAGGCAAAAACGAATGGGGGGTGGGGGGGGGGGTAATATTACGAGAACAATTAAAAATAAAGTCATACATTTACAAGGAAAACAAACGTGGGATATTTTCTTAGATTTAAGTGTCAAATTCAGGGGAGATATGTCACAACTTTAGGAGAAAAAAACCTTGAAGATTCTCTGAGATTATGAAGTCATAAACTACACACCATGAGGATCGATCGATCTGATGATCTGTCGCAAGCATCAGTTGAAGTAGTTTTGTCTGAAAATGGGCCATCTGCTACTTCCAGGTAGCGCTTAACCTCCAAACGATAGAATGATAACGATGTTCAACTGGCTGTGCATGCATGTTGAAGTGTGGGTCTGTTTGAAAGAAGTGGATAAACGGGCAACGTGTCAAAACCCCGTCTGGGCAACATGGTCGTTGGTGAAGATGTTGGTGTTGTGGGCCTGGTTTGTGGAGCAAAATGCATTGGAATAAAAAGAAAGATCCTGATGATTTTCCTCCTGCAAAAGATGTGAGTCTGTGTGGGTGTTTGTGGTTCTGACTGAGTTATGAAGCACCTGCTGATGTCCCCTCCCCCCCTTCTCCTACTGATCAATAGAAAAACTGAAGGCGGGACTTGCAGGTGAGTGATGGATACAAAGGCGCTCCTTCTTTACTGTGCTTTTCCAAGAAAGTTTGTTGCCACAGTCTCGGCAATCACTTGATAATAAAAGATCTTATTTTTTAATAAGATTTAAAAGGTGGTATCATTTAGGTGCTCGGTGTGGCCAGTCGATGGTAGATGATGAAGATAGCAACAGCATTTAGATGAAAGAGGCTGGCCTGTAGAATAAAGATGGTAGTGTTTAAATGATAGATGGTGGCTTCAAGGGCCAATTTTTAATGTCCTAGTTTGACAGTTTATGTCCAAGAAAAAATATTGGGATGTAATAGGAAGTAAAACTTCAGTGCAGACCTGAAGTGTTGGGTAGTAAACTATTCCAGACTGCCGTGTCTTGTTTGCAACTAAGCTGTTGTTGTTGGAGTTATGTGATTACTTGAAAAATACGGTCACATTGTATCGTTTCATTTATTTTTATTTTAGATGACCATATAGCGTATAATGATCAAATTAGAACAATTAAATATTCAGTATTCCCCTTGTATTTCCCCATGAGTCTGTCTGACGGCATCACGCTGTGCAGAAGCTTGTTCCGTGTGTGTGTGTGTTTTAACAACACTGTATAGGATGCCTCTTTTTTGTCAAATACTTGGCGCCTCAGCGAATACTTTAGTGTTGCCCTTCAAATTAAAAGCACCCTTTTTAACCAGTGATGAAGTGAGTGTGGAGGTTCATTGTTGACCTTAAATAGTAGGTTGACGAAAAAGAAATCCTTTTCATGAGATTTCATCTGTGTGTCACAATCCCTCTCAGTGGATGTTGTTGTCAGTTGCCATCACAGCCACGTATTGCCATAATTTTCATCTTAAGCAAACTCAGTCTGCTGAGGAAGACCTGGAGAAAAGCTACGGAAAAAAAGGCATTATTAGGGATTCAATCACGGCACTCACCCATCAAAATAAGTTAAATAACGTTTTTTCAGAGGGGTCAAAAGTATTCTATATACTCCAGTAAAAGTACAGATGCATGTGTTCATAGAGACTCTGCTAAAAGTTCTCTGAAACGTACTTAAAGTATAAAGTAAAAAGTATCCATATGAAGGACATTTCTACTGGCTGTTTGGCAAAAATGTCATGTCATATTAATTAGAATAAAAATAACGGATAATTCCCCTCAAATGCTTGAAAATGTTAGATGTAGAACATACAGATATTTGTTTTTTTAATTGTAGGGAGTCAAACGTTGCCAATTCTACTTGAGTACAAGGAAGGAAGTATTTTTTACTTATGTTGCATGTTACTTCCCACTGCTGCATTTCATAAATATAAACTAATATAAAATGTGTTAATGCTCAACTTAATGTCCAAATGCTGCTGCTGTTCTTTATAATTAAATAACCTTGTCAACTTGCTTTCATGTTATTATTGTAGGAATTGCACTGGATTAAATTAATTAGGCATTGAGATATTAGATTTAAGACTGGAGAGAGTAATCTCAGTATTATAAGGCTACAGTGAAGGTTGGAGGGACCACATACTTTAAAAAAGAGTCTGGTCCTAGCTGGACCCTTTCTTTTCTTGATTTTGTGCTCTTCACTTTGTGTTATTTGGCTTTAAAGTGTTGCTGGAGGTTGGACCTTTTCTTATTGGCTTTGTGGCAACTTAATACAGAAGCCTGTCTTAACCTGTATTCAGAGTCAAAATGAGCAAAGCGCTCGCTACAAGCTGATTAACTACACGCACACCTGCTGTATGGGAGCTTCTGGAAGGATTTTGTTGCGGTTCCGCTTTTATACTGAAGGGGTCGGACCGGAAGTATCTGTTCTCGTTGCCCATGCTAGCAGAGGGGCGTGACCGACAGTCCAACTTGTCCAATCAGAACGCGACTTTGTGGCTGCCTGTCCAATCAGAGCGCGGCATGTCTTTGGTGCCACTCCCTGTTAGCTAACCCGCACAAACGGAGACCAACGGCTGCTTTCTGCCTCGTTTACAGTTAAAATACAAACTCCAGCTTTGGTGAATATTATTTTAAAAGTCTAACGGCGTGGTCGGCTAACAGCGAGTGCTTCCTCTGACTGAAGAGCTGTCGTTTCCTTTTTTTCCGGACTGTGGCGTTAGCTTGTCCTACGCCCTGCTGTTTGTTCCTGCGGTCCAAAGAAGTATAACGGCTCTGATAAGGTGATTTACACAGTTTGTATTGACACAGTGTCGTGTCTGTGTTTGTGTGTGTGTGTGTGTGTGTGTGAGAGAGAGAGAGAAAGAAAGAGAGGGAGAGGGTGTGTTCGCTGTGCTGGATAAGCTGTGTATCTGGTTTTACAGCCTATTTTCAGCCTCCATTCAGTTTCCATGCTGGCGTTGCCTTCAGGCGCTGCTCGGAACAGTTACAATTGATTTCAGAATAAATCAGTTGCTGTTTAAATTCAGTCATCTGAGTGCGTCAACGTGTAGTTTGAAGTGTATCAACTTCATGGGTGTTGACGTTTGTCACACAGTGATGGAAGAAGTAGCAATAGAGGTGTCGAAAGTACAGACATGTACTTAAGTAGAAGTACGGATACTTGTGTTCAAAAAGACTCTGGTAAAAAAGTACTGATTAAACTTCTTTACTGGCAGACTTGAGGAGGTCTTGAGCTTATCTGGCAACATGGCCTCATCCTGTTTTTATAGCCTGCGACCTCCTGTAATGTCCTGCCTGATATCTGCAGTGTTGTCGGTGATGAGGTCGCTCTCAGCTTTGAGTCTTGCCCTGGTGATGCTCTATGCTTCCTGGTCACCTGACCGAAAGGCAGCTTCCTCACCTCTCAGTTCATCCAGGCTTTCCGGTCTGAGAAGGGTTTTAATCGTCTTTGGGATCACCACATCCTCAACACATTTGCTGATATGTGATCTCACGTTGTTCCTTGCTTATGGATTCTGTTGCTTAATTGATCAGTCAATGGACAGAAAGTTAATCTACACTGACTAGTGTGATAACTTTCTACTGTTCTCTGTTTTGTATAATTGTAAACTGAATATTTTTGTTGTGGTCAGACAAAAAAAAGGTCATTGTGATGGGCGTTTAATAACAGCTGCGGTGGGGGAAATATTCACATATCTTACAAGTTACAGTTGGAATACAACCATTTAAAACCACTCAGTTAAGACCTTCAATGCCTTTTAATGACGTAGCTGACCCATGTTATACACAGTTGGCTGTTTTAATCTACTGTGCAAGAATACATTGCCTTAAAATATTCACGCAGTCTAACCAGCAAGTATAAAGTACAATATTTTTGTCTGAAAAATAGTGGAGTAAAGTATAAAGAAGTAACCATCAGAAATATACTTTTAAAAACACTATTTGAGTAAATGTACTGAGGTACTCTCCACCTCTGGTTGGCAGGTTGAGGAACTTCAGGTGATTATTATTTGTTGTCTTTATGTTTATTAATGTTAATAATGCAGTCAGTTTATTCTATTATAATAAATAACCTATACTCCATATGAGACCTCGTAGAAACAGCCCACTGTGTAACTGCTGTCGAAGAAGATACCTCGAGGTGTCAACGTCTGTTGGAGGACCGGCCGCCTCATTTGCACGATTAACGTTTACACTCGTACGTTATCTCAGCAGCCTGTGACACGCATGAAGTCAGGTGCATTAAATGCAAAGCACCAAGATAAGTAGATCACAGTGGCAGGAACCCGTCAGCATGAGCTCTGATCTCAGACTTCCTCGCAAACTGTGAGGACTCCATCTCTGCGGTGCAGCGGTGAAAGATACCGACGCAAATTGTTTCAGTGCTGATCAAAGTTTGAAGAAGCGGAAACAGTTTGGGTTCAGCGTTGAGCAGTGAAAGTCTATCGCTGTAGTTCCTGTTTCATATGTTTGTTGGCAGTGCAGTGAATTATCGCACAATCTTTGATGTATTTTCTGGCATTGCTGATTAATTGTTTTGCTCTATAAAATGCTAATAAATCCTTAAAAACCCTTAAAGTTGACAGTTGACCGTTGCTTGTTTTCACACACACAAAGAATACAGCAATTACTCACAGCTGAGAAACTGGAATGAGGAAATTATTATTATTGTTATTATAACAATAATAATCATAAATGTTTGCTTTGACATTGTTTTAAACAATGAATCGGTAACTTAAATAGTTGCTGATTAATGTTGCAGTGAGTCCTCAGCTGAAGGTCTCTCTCTGTCCCCCTTTAGATGGCAGACTGTCTCACTAAAGTCGAGCTGACTGTCTCCTGTGCTGACTTGCTGGATAAAGATGTCGGATCCAAGTCTGACCCTCTGTGTGTGCTGCTGCAGAGCTCGGGAAAGGACAGCTGGACCGAGGTAACGTCCCCCTGCCGGACACGCCGGCCTTTTGTTCGATTTAGTTTTTGAGTTTTTATAAATTGAACGAACCGATCTCTCTCTGTCAGCTGGGTCGTACGGAGCGTTTGAAGAACACCTCCAGTCCGTCCTTCAGTCAGCGTCTCAGACTGGATTATCACTTTGAGACGGTGCAGAATCTGAAGCTGGGGGTCTACGACATCGACAACTCCAGCGCTGACCTCGGCGATGATGACTACCTGGGAGGGGTGGAGCTTACGCTGGGACAGGTACACGCCAGACACTAACAGAAAATGTTTCATTACAAAGCTGTTACCCAGAGGCAGAAACGTTTCTCAGGTCCACACTGCCCACTGCTGGAAAAACTGCGTAATTACAACACTGACTTTGAATTATGTGCATTCATATAATGCTTTTATCCAGAGTGCTTTACAGTCGCTGCTGCACAGATACAACAGTGAACCTCCTCTGTGTGTGTTTCAGATAGTTTCCAGTAAATCTCTGACCAGACCACTGCAGCTGAAGAAAGGCAAACCTGCAGGGAAAGGAAGCATCACCGTACGTAATGGTTTTATATCAACAGAATCATCGTTATCGAGCTAAATGTCATTCATACATTCTCTCCAAGTAGAAACAATATTCAGATGAGTGTTAATACTGATACCCGGGCTTTGGGTACAGGCTTGGTCGAGTACCAACAGGACACTAGTGTTGAATCCATTCAGATATAAATGTACCCAATTGTTGTTTCTTAAATGAATTGTGTTGATACTCCTATTTGCAGCCGATATCAGTAGCGGTATCAGTGCATCTGTAAGTGTGAACGTCAAGTGAAGTGTGTTTGTGTGTGTAGGTCACAGCAGAGGAGATAAAGGACAACAGGGCCATTCAGTTGGAGTTTGAGGCTAAAAACCTGGACAAGAAGGTAATATTTTACTGTCTTTCTGCCGCTCTTCGTCTTTCGTCTCTCATCTTCCTCTTTCCGCCTCCAGACCAGAATACTATGTGACCGTACTTTTACTTTCTCCGTCTGAAGCATAGACTCTATAAACGTTTCTCCCTGTTCAGGATACGTTCGGGAAGTCTGATCCGTTCCTGGAGATTTCTAAACAAGGAGACGATGGAAAGTGGAAGCTTGTTCACAGAACAGAGGTATACACACACACACACACACACACACAGAAGATGATTTTATTGTGATGAGGATAATGGTGATTTATGATAATAATGAAGGTGTGTGTCTGTGTGTGTGTGTGTGTGTGTGTGTGTGTGTGTGTGTGTGTGTGTGTGTGTGTGTGTGTGTGTGTGTGTGTGTGTGTGTGTGTGTGTGTGTGTGTGTGTGTGTGTGTGTGTGTGTGTGTGTGTGTGTGTGTGTGTGTGTTTATAGGTGGTGAAGAACAACCTGAGTCCCTCCTGGAAGAAGTTCTGTGTTCCTCTGCAGACGTTCTGCTCCAGCGACCTCGACAGACCGCTGAAGGTTCCGACCAATCAGAATCCACCCTCAGTCGCAACAGCCAATCACATTTTCAACAGTCACAATGAACTCTCCTCCATCTACAGGTGGATTGTTCTGATCACGACAGCGACGGATCTCACGATCTGATTGGTTCTTTCACAACTAAAGTGTCCGAGCTGCAGAAAGGTGGACACGGTTCTCCGGTGAGCTCGCGGGCGATATTAAATAATAAACTTATTTAGGTATCTTTCTATTGGTTGGTCAGAGGTCATTATACTGTCCTGTGTGTCGTCCTCCAGGTGACGTTTGACTGCATCCACCCCGACAAACAGAAGAAAAAGAAGAGCTACAAGAACTCTGGAGTCGTCTCCGTGAAGAGCTGCAAGGTAAGAGGCCCAGTCGCCATGACGCCAGAATCTTCTTTGATACAATATCCCGCCTAAATATTTAAATAATGATACGTCAGGAAAAGTAATAGATTAATAGAAGATGTAATATGCAACTTAAATGTTTTTTTTTTCTCTTTTAAATAAAAATATAAAAATGCATTGAGACTTTTTTAAAACAGCGCCCCCACCGGTGCATCAGTAACAGTTCAGGTGGAGAGTGGTACTGCAGCAGGATGAGATGGACAACAAAAACACACTAAATCATAATACATTCTGATGAACTTCTGTGAGAAGTTGATGAGGGAACGCTTTATGTATGTGGTTTCATTGATGGTGTTTTCTAATATGGAAGTCTTCCACTCACACTGTGTGTGTTTGCAGCTGGTGACTCAGCACACCTTCCTGGACTACGTGATGGGCGGCTGCCAGATCAACTTCACCGTACGTCAACAACAACCAACGCATGCACACTTTAAAAACCAACAATCACATTGAAATGTTTTGTTCTTCAGAGATGATGGATCTTTGGATCTGAACTGAGATGTTTCCGTTAATTAATCCCAACCTGTAATTGATTTAAAAACACTCTTTATAAGCTGCTTGATTAACACGTAAACCATGAATGAGTGTTTTCTAGTTGGCCATTAATGAATGAACGAGTGTTGTGTGAACAGGTGGGGATCGACTTCACCGGCTCGAACGGCGACCCTCGCTCGCCCAACTCTCTCCACTACATGAGTCCGGATGGGTTGAACCAGTACCTGTCGGCTCTGTGGTCTGTGGGTCACGTGGTCCAGGACTACGACACGTTAGTAGTACACACACACACGCCCAGAATCCCTCAGCTGTAACCAGAAACATTCGATGTTCGTTGAGAAAAAGGTGCTTTAACGGTGTTTTTTATTCCTGTTTCAGTGATAAACTCTTCCCAGCATTCGGGTTTGGAGCCAAACTGCCTCCGGACTTCAAGGTCAGCTCCCTCACCGACCAACCAAACACGCCGTTCTACACGCGGCCTCTCGAGTGTCATTCATCATTTTTGATTTTTGAGTCTGTGGTGTAAAATGATTTCATGCTTTGGTTGAATTTAATGACTAATGTTGTTGATGTTGCAGGCTGCAAACCACGAGTTCGCCCTCAACTTCAACCCCACTAACCCTTACTGCCAAGGTACACACACACACACACACACACACACACACTCACACACTCTACTTTATCTATATCCCGGGATTTAAACTCCCTACTAACGGCTTTCCCTCGTTCTCTCACAGGCGTTCAGGGGATCGTTGAGGCCTACAGGATGGTTTTGCCCCAGCTGAGACTCTCTGGACCCACAAACTTCTCTCCCATCATCACTCATGTCTCGTCCATCGCCGCCCAAGCTGCGCAGAGCAACAACGCCTCTGTGAGGACACACACACACACACACACACACACACATACACACACACACACACACACAGCAATTAACCCCAAAACACACTCTCACATAACGACGTCTCTGTCTCTCTGCAGCAATACTTTGTCCTCCTCATCCTCACCGACGGGGAAATCACCGACTTGGATCAGACCCGGGACGCCATCGTTCGGGCGTCGCGGCTGCCCCTGTCCATCATCATTGTGGGGGTCGGGCCGGCGGACTTTAAGGCCATGGAGCTTCTGGATGGAGACGACGGCGTGCTGAGGTCGACGGTGGGGGAAGCCGTCGTCAGAGACATCGTCCAGTTCGTCCCGTACAGGAATTTCAAAGATGTAAGGCTGTGAATAATAATAATCCCATGATTCAGATCCCTCCGAAACACACTCAACACCCAGTTTCTTGAAATTTGAGTTTTTTTCTTGAGCAGAACTCACCTTTGATGGCTCCAGTCACTTACACCACCTCTCTCTCTCCAGGCTCCACAGGCGTCTCTGGCTCAGTCCGTCCTCGCTGAGGTTCCCAACCAGCTGGTCTCTTATTTCAAAATGAGAGGCTTCGAACCACCTAAACCAGCTGCCCCCGCCCCTGCCCCCGCCCCTACCCCCGCCCCCAAATCTTAGAGCCCCAACACGACCCCCCTGCACTCCTTGAATCCCCCCTTACATCTGAAGGCCCTCCCTCATCTCATTCCAGGATCTGACCACCAACAAAAAGTCGACCACTATTCAGGGGACCAACCTGATTTGTTGCTAGAATCTCAGCCAATCACATTGCAGCGTTCAGCCAATCACATTGCAGCATTCAGCCAATCACATTGCAGCATTCAGCCAATCACAATGCCATGGGCAACCCTCCCCAATTAAAAAAAAAAAAAAAAGAAGAAAAATCTATTTTATAAAAAATGTTTTATATATTTCTCTTCAATAAGTGGAACGATAATAATTTCTTAAAGATGATTATTGATTCCTCCTGCTGCTTCCACGCTTACTATGCACATCACGCGTGTTTACGCGTGTTTAATAATCACAGAGCCACATGCACGTTACCATGGCAACACCCTGGACCGACTGTGTGTGTGGCTTTGATTAGCTTTATTAATCAGGTATCAATACTTAGCACTTTGCTCTTGCACTTAATGCTGGAATATTAAATCATGAATGATATGATCTTTACCATAGCTTTACTAATACAGCCTTACTATATAACTTCACTAAAGCCTTACTCTATCTAACTTGATTGTAGCCTGGATGACCGTCACACACCGTGTTTCCAGACTGTTCTGTCACGGATCTCAGGGTGTGACCTCTGCTTGACCCCCCAAAAAAACACCAAACAGTATTACATACAGGTCACCATCAATGAGTCTATCATCGTCAACTAACTGCATGGTTAATAAGGATGGTTGAAAGCTCTGGGGAAAAAGCTTGTGAGTTTGTGATTATTGTTGTCAAACATGTCAGTTGTGTTTTTTTTAGTTGAATCAAGTTTTTTACGTCTCCAGTTTAGTGCTTCAGACCAACAATACAAGATAATAATGGAAAACAGTTCCCTGATGGTGTTTAGAGCAGCTTCTGCTTCCTCATCTGGGACAGATGATTTTTTTAGTTTATCAGTTTCCCAGAAAGAGAAAATGTTGATTTGTGAAATAGTTTTCTAGGTTCACCCAAAGTTCAGGACGGTAACATCGTAAACAAAGCAACATCAAACATGTCTGCTGTATCAACAGGTGATTCAAACAAATAATGAATTGTGTCTTTGTGTTGTTTGAACACTTTGTAGAGAAGAAAACAAGCAAATATAATAGAGAAGTTAAAATGAATTGACTCTGTTGGATCTTTCTAGAAAACATTTTAACAATTAAAACCTTCTCTTACTTCCTGGGAAATGTAAAAACTTTTAAAAACCGAATCTTTCTTCCAGGAAAAGAAGCAAACTGTAAATTCTATCTGAGTGAGAATGTTTATTTTGACGTTGGGAGAGGAGAAAAGCACGAGATGCACTTGAATGCTCCATAGAAGCTCATTTAAAGGACCAGAGAACCATTTATGCCATGATGTTGTTTTTTGTTTAATTCTTCGTTGCCAAGAACTTCCTCAATGTCTATTTTCTAGTTTAAGGGATTTTTTATTTTTTACAAGCGTGTTGAACAGAGTTTCTAAAGGCCAAAACTTCCACCACAAATATGCAATTTCCCCCCCATTTTCAACAGCCGATTAATAAAGTAACATGAATGTTGCCAAAAAACGATGATCTGATCTGAGTTCAGCTCAACATGCTGTATAGTAACATGTCACATGGTGCTGTGATGTCATCTCACACAGGAGAAACACGCATTTCTAAATGCCTTGAAAGAGAAAAACGGGACGAGGAACTGCATCTCCCATAATGCTTTGCTTACTCTGTTTTTCTTGGCCGTTCCACAGCATCGCGTGACCACCGGCTCCTACTGCTTACTTATTCAAACACCGGCTATTAACCAGTGTAACCAAACCAGTTTAACCAGTAACATCATGTCTGTATGAGCGATGCCTGTCAGGAAACGACAATAAAAAACACTTTGGGAAAGAAAAAGGGATTTCCTGTGTTTCAGTGGAGAAAGTTGCTGCTGTTTGAAGTATTATTTCATTCATAAGTCTTTGCATGTTTTTTTGTTGTTATCTTGAAAGTGTCTTTTAATTGATGCCACCTTGTTGCCCGACCTCAGCGATTGATTGGTGAGTATAAAGTTATCAATGATTGAGAAAGTTGCAGTATCTTTCTAATAAATAAATAGTCTCTGATTTTTGTTGTTGTTTTGAGCTGTTTTAAATTTGTTTTAAAGGTGTCTCGTTATCGATATTTCTAGACCTCAGCGATTCATTTGTGAATACAAAGTTATGAGCAAGTCAGTCGTCTTCCTCTTGTAAAAGTGAAACACTGCGTTGTTTGAAAACCTTAAAGCCTAAATTTAACTTTTAATTTTACTTCTTGTATATTACTGCAGTACAAGTGTAAAGTACAAGTACACTTACTCAAGTACTGTACCTTGTATGATTGTGAGATACTTGTACTTTATTTAAAAAAAAAATGTTTTGCTACTCCCACTACATCTCGGAGTCAAATATTCTACTTTGTCTACTCCATATCTCAACTCCACAATCAAAACCTTTTTCTTATAGTACTTGAAATCCCTGTAACATACTGATAGCAATGAAGAAGTTAAATGCTCTGACATAAAAAAAAAAGTAAAAATGTCATCTGTGACCGTGGCAGGACTGTAAAACCTCGTCCAATCAAAAAAGTCGGGCCGGAGAAAATAATTGGACGGCCTGCCTGTCTGTCAAAGCTTACTTCCTGGTTGAGCCGCTTTTGAACAGTTCTGAACGAAGGGGGCGGGACTTTGACGGTTCATCCATGCATTCAAGGACAAAATCATCATGTGTGTGTGTGTGTGTGTGTTCTAAGGAGGAAACTAGTTGAGCAACTCTATTTGCCTTCTCAAACAGAGAGGACCTGCCCTAGAACACACACACACATAGCAGAGCAGCAGCAGTTAGTTTCTACCTGTAGAAGAGAGCAGATGAGACTCTTGCAGTGAACAGGTGAGCTGATGAACAGGTGAGCCGACGGTCATCGGGATCATTATGTCCATCAGCGTGACTCTGAGGAAGCTCTCCAACCTGCCGGGAACATCGGACAGAAAGGTGGAACTGTGCTTCAGAGGTCAGTAACTCGCATGTTCATGTCCAAATGGAACAAAATGTCTCCGAGCTGAAGTACGCACACTACTCTGACTTCAGTGTACTTCTGCTTGAAATACTCCACTTGAGTATTTCCACTTGATGCTAGTGTTTTTTATACATGACAATTGAGAGGTTACTGGTTACATACTATAACACTGATCAAAACAGGTTTTTATAACCGGCATTTTAATTGTGCACAGCAAATTTAACACTCTCAGAGTTAAAATTAACACTGACCCAGGGTTTATATGGGAACCACTGCAAAAGTGTTAAATTAACACTTTTGAAAGAGTTAAAATTATAAACACTATGATAGTGTAACTTAAAAAAACTCTTATATTGTTCATTATCAACACTATAATGAACAATATGAACACAGGTCAGTGTTATTTAATGACTATCATAGTGTTCATTATTTACTCTTTGATCAATTACAAGAACACCAGTTAGTGCTAATCAACCAACACTTGTGGTATAAAGGATTAACACTTTAAAAGATGACAATAACACTGACTAGTGTTATTTAATAACTATTATAGTGTTCATTTTAACACTGGTTGGTGTCATTTAATAACTTATAGTGTACATGATTAACACTAATAAATAACAAAAACACTTTTCAAGTGTTACTCAATAACTAGTATGGCTTAAGTTAATGTCACTTTTACTGTCTACAAAAACTCCACTTTAAGTAAAACTCCTGCAGTCAAAAAGAAATATATTTATTTTTTACTAACTTACTTATTAAGTTACTTATAAAGCTAGGCGGTCTCTTTATGTTGGATGTCCCTTCAGTTTGTTATATTATTATATACATTAACATGATACATTAGTCTGTGAGTAACATTCTACTGTTGTGAATCTAATTTCAAATGTTTTTTTATCAAAGCTTTGAGTCTTACATGTTAATTTAATGTAAGTAATTTATTTAATTTGGACGTGTGGAGGTTTATCGGACCTCGCTAGGACAGGGTGGGTCAAAGTACATGGATATCTTTGTTGGTTTAATTTAATTTCCACATAATGAACAAATAAGGAGGATCAAACAAAAGAAACGCACCTTCGTCATGTGTTTTTTAAAATGTTTCTGCCTGATAACATAGTAGTGACATAAGCGACACATCTATCAAAGTCTTCACTGAACACATTTGATGTTTAATTTTAATGTGATTTTATAGTATGTGCACTTCTCGTATCGATGCATCAAAAAACGAGACAGGAAAGCTGAAGGTAATATATCAAGTGTACAGGGTAATGGATTAAAAAGAAGAATAGATATTTTGTGTTAAATAATAACTATCTCAGAGGTTTCATTATTTAGTGTTTTAACATTAACAAAATAAATGTTGGAAATCCAACAACAGTCCATTAATCGTCTCCCAACTGGACTGATGAACACTTTAATGCATCAGTAATATGATGTAAATAATTCTGAAAGTTGCAATCCTGCATGACGAGTCATTTTCCTTTTGGTACTTTTGGTATGTTTTATATGAAATGTATTTTACAAATGTAGTTTTTCTACTTTTACTTTAAACATCTGCACACTTTTCCCCACCACTGTATTTGTGGTAATTGTCACAACCGTTGCTATGGTTACCTGTGTGTCTGTCCCTCCTCCAGGTTTCACCCATAAAACCAGAGCCCTGCAGTGTGAGAACTTGGTCATCTTCAACGAGGTCAGTAAACCAACATCACCTATACTCAGAACTAGGGGTGTGAATCTTTGGCTTCACTTCGATTCGATTAACGATACAGTAGTTGGCGATTCGATTCAAGGACGATTTTTTTTTGTAACGATTCAATTCGATTCTGTAAACCACGATTCGATTCAGTAACTTGTAACCAAAATTCTATATCCATGAAATAAACATGCAATAATGTGAGTGAGACAATCTGTATTCTTCTGAAAGGTGAACAAATAACATATTTATTCTAGAAAAAAAAAAGTTCTGCATAATATTTTATGCTGAATACAAAAATGTAATTAAACATTGCTCAGTTATTTTGAACATTATTCAATAGACTACATGCTGGCAGGGGAGAGAGTGTCTTAAATGTATTGAAACATTAATCATAAGTAAGAATCACGATTCATCCGATTAAATGCATTTATATCGACTATTGGTGAAGCCAAAACGATTCATTTATTTTAGCAGATCGATTTAGTAGAATCTATAGGACTGACTATCGATTCATCGATTAATCGATTGTCAGTCCTATAGATTCTACTAAATCGATCTGCTAAAATAAATAAATAGAATGAATCGTTTTGGCTTGTCAGTTCGGGTGGAAGCAGCTGAGATTTAAACCACATGACCGCAAGTAAATTTGTTATGTGTGTGTGTGTGTGGTGTGTGTGTGTGTGTGTGTGTGTGTGTGTGTGTGTGTTAGTTACAACAGGTAGCTGCAGTTGTCAGATTGAAACTATTTTAATGGAGCTGATAGCAAACTGTACCACTCCTACAGTAAACACACACACACACACACACACACACACACACACACACACAGCCGCTCCTTCAACACACACACACACACACACACACACACACACACACACACACACACACACACACACACACAGACACACAGACACACACACACACACACACACACACACACAAGTGATTCTATTTGATTCCTGTACAACACTGAGGCCCGCGGGGCTCCTGGAGAACTAAAACAACAACAAAATAACAGCTCATGCATTCATCTATTCATGTTCCTCAGAGGATGAATCCAGATTACCTTAATGATCCTCTGACTCATCTCGCCCCAGCATCAGGTCAAAAAGTTGAATGTGTCCACTGCTTTGGTTTATGACTGACAACCTCAGAGTGCCTCAGCTTGCACTTTACGTTTAGTGCTAGTTAAGTTAGCATGCTAACAGGCTAATCCAAGATGGTGAACACCGGGTCCGCTACATGTCGGCATGTTAGCATTGTGAACATGTTAGCATTACGACCATAAAACATATGGACGCGGTCTCTTTGGCGAAGAGTTTCTGAAGTGTTGTTATGAAGCTTACATAGCTAACATATCGAAAACAAAGGACATGTTAATTGATTTTAGCAAACAAATTCACACATATGATGCCACAACCATAAGAGGTCAGTTACTGGAATGTGTGGAATCCTACAAATATCTTGGGACTATCATTGATTTTAAATTGAACTTTCAAGAAAACTGTGAAACTGTGTGTAAAAAAGGACAACAGCGTTTGCACTGTCTGAGAAAACTGTCTTACTGGAATGTTGACAGAACCATGATGATTCTTTTTTATCGTGCTTTTATCGAGTCCGTTTTATCCTTTTCTTTGGTGTCATGGTTTGGAAGCCTTTCTACTAAAAACAAGAACACACTGAATCAAATTGTGAAATGGTCAAGTAAGCTGATAGGTGAGCCACAGCTGAACCCTTCTTCCCTGTATACCAGACAGTTACAGCGGATAGCCACGACCATTTTAAATGATAGTTTACACCCTTTGCACAGTGAATTCCAGTTTCTTCCCTGTGGACGGAGGTTGTCAGTCCCATACTGCAGAACAAAACGTTATAAAAACAGCTTTGTTCCAGCCGCAGTAACACTAGTAAACAAGCTGTAGTTTGCACAAAAGATGCACAAGTCACTTTTCGGAGCATGATGTATCCCCCTTTTTTTTTTATCTATTTATTTCATGAACTGCAGCACTTTCTGTCGAGACGAAGCTGTCTCTTGTTTTATGTGTATGTGTTCTTTTTAAATGTCCTGTTTCTAATTTGATTGTTCGTTTTCTGTTGCCTGTTGAACTCTCGACTGCAAAACTAGTTTACCCTTGGGTATCAATAAAGTAACCTGAACCTGAACCTGAACCTGAAGCTCAACACGGGGCGTCCCTGGAGTCAGCCTCAAGTGGCCATTAGATGAACTGCAATGTTTGGCTGTTTTCTTTCTTCTTTTTTTTTTACTCCAATACATCAAATAGATCCTGAGGAACCACATGACAGGCTGCTGAGGCTCATGGGTACTGTAGTTGTGCAGACCAAGAGGAGACATTTCTACCTCACGATCAGAACAGAACGCTCACGAAAACAAACTTTTATTCCTGTGTGTGGTTTTACAAAGGGATCTTATTTGTTGAACCGGAGGCCTCCACCCATGTCGCCTCCTCTACACCTTTATGTTGATACAATCACTGCCTACGGGTGAGATAATGTAATTACAGTCACCACGGTGTGACATGAACACAGCAGAGAGCTCCATGAGTATCCATGTTTAGTCTCCCTGAGTCAGGCTGCTGTTTGCTCTTCAGGTGTGGCCAGGTGTGTGTGTGTGTGTGCGTTTTAACCTCGCACATGGTGATTAATTGTTGTCATGGAAAATATCCAGCTTCAAGACAGAAATAGTCTCTTTGCTCTAGTTTGAGTTTTTCTTTCTTGTAAACAGAAGCGTTGTCTAATATCAGTGTGTGTCGGCCATTAATCACAGGGTTGGTGGTTCAATCTCCACATCCGAAGTGTCTTTGAGCAAGAAATGAATCGAAATTGTTCCCAATGTGTGTGTGTGGTTGTGTTGACCTTTTGTTTCACATGAGAAGAACGTTTATGAGCATGAATTCGGCAAATTGTACTAAGAAAGTAACCTGTGTGTGTGTGTGTGTGTGTGTGTGTGTGTGTGTGTGTGTGTGTGTGTGTGTGTGTGTGTGTACACATGCAGCATTTCCAATGGCCTCACTATGGTCAAGTGATCAGAAATGAAGTTTTGACCGTCAGTGTTTACAACTGCAGTAGGGTCTTCTCTAACAGGTAAACACACATACACACACACACACACACACACAAACATACACATTAACACATTAATATTGTATTCATATCGTGTGTGTGTGTGTGTGTGTGTGTGTGTGTGTGTAGACTGCTCGGTAACCTGGTCGTCGGTCTCCAGCATGTTATTACCGCGGGGAAGCTGTTTCTACGGGAACCACTCACTGATGCAAACCTCTGCCGGACTGATGTAAGGAAATACTAACAAACAAACATACACACAAACAAACAAACAAACAAACAAACAGCCTTCGTTGTACAAGATCTCACTCCAGGTTCGTCTTCTCTCTCTGTAGATCTACATTGAGTTGGACGTCCGGTATCATCCGGTCGAGGGAACAGCGGGAGGCTGGGAAGGACGCGACTTCTTGAGGGTCGAAGACGAGGACGAGTAAGACCAGAGAACATCTTTTCCACTGACGCAAGTTATGAGAATGGAAAGATTTCTTCAAGACATTAACTCCTTAAAATATCATCAGTCGGGTTTTTATTTGTCCAAAGAAACTACCCTGAGCTTTATTTGTTTAAAACTTGTCTTTGTGTGTTAAATCAGTGCAGCTCTGACTAGACTGGTCTAATTGTTGTCTCTTCCTTCACCTTCAGATCAGCTCTGGTCATCAAAAATGGCAGCGTCATTGACCCTGAAAGGTGAGATGGCACACGAATAAAGGTGTGTTGGCACAAAACCGCTGAGCAAACTTTTTCAGTGGTGAGATCCTCCTCCTGTCGTCACTGAATCAGAAATAGAGACTCAACATAAACCGTAAAATGGTAAATGGCCTCATTTATATTCCATTCATTCACACACCGACAGCGATCAACCACGCAGGGCGACAGCCAGCTCGTCAGGAGCAATTAGGGTGAGGTGTCTTGCTCAGGGACACCAGGCACTCAGCTAGGAAGAGCTGGTGATCGAACCGCCAATCTTGCAGTTACCAGCTATCCCGCTCTACCTCCTGAGCTAAACCCCCCATCAACATATGGTAGCGGTCTGTGGTCTCCCAGAGGTCTACGAAAAACCTCACATTAGTCCAGAGACCAGACCAGACTATGTGTAGAAACCAGAGACTGTCTACGGTACAAACAACAAGGTCGATGCTGTATTTATGTCTAGATGACGTTATTTTTAGTGTTGATGGAGCAGCTAAAGTGTTAGCATAGCATAGCTCCGATAGATAGAGACTCCATTCACAAAACAAGCGTTTTAAAAGTTGTTTGCTTGTTGTCTTGCAGACAGACCAAACAAACCATGACTTCACACTTTTTTGTGTGTCATGGTTTGGCATCATTTAGTCATTTTGGCATCATTTAGTTTTTTTTTTTAAATTGCAATTAAATCACAACAAAATAGTTTATTTTTGGTTCATACCGCTGTAGTAAACCAGCCGATGTGTGTCTTTCTATTCACAGTGAATACAGCTCAGTGAAATTCACTGAGCACCAAAATGTAATCCTCATCCCCGGGAACCAAATACTCCTCCCACCCCAACAAAGTATACAGTACTTACTCTTCCTCCATCTCTGTCTCTCTCTCTCTTCCCTGTCAGTCAGCCGACTATCACTCGCCCCGGTCTGCTGGAGAGAGAGGCTCGTCAACTGGGGAGGAGCCTGCTCCGGACTGGGGACGACGACGACGGCGATGATGACGATGATGATGACATGATGGACATGGATGATTCCGACATCATCTTCACTCCTCTGCTGAGGTCTGATACTTAACTGTCTGTCTGTTTACCCGAGTTCTGTCAATTCATGAACTGCTTTCAACAATGTGTGGGTGTGTTTGTGTGCGTGTAGTCGTAGCAGGCCGTTGTCCAGAAACATTGCTGCCGCGACGCCCAGAGTCCAGAGCTTCCAGGTGAGTTTATTCATCTGTTTTTTTAGGGCACTTTTCTGTGTCCACGTTCAAAATGTAAAATTACATTTCAAATTTGGTGCCTTCTTGACCGAGAAAAAAGGCAGACAGTGACTTTCTGGCGCATGTGGATGGAAGACAACAACTCCCACAATGCACAGCTGTAACAGGTCTGTAGTCTCAGTGAGAAACTAAATGTAAAGTCCCGATAACAAGTGTGTGTGTTGTGTGTGTTGTGTGTGTGCAGGTGAACGTGAACATCCACGAGGCTCAGAAGCTGGTTGGCGTGAACATCAGTCCTGTTGTCTTCATCAGGGTGGGAGGTCAGAAAAGACACACCGCGACACAGAAATCCACCAACTGCCCCTTCTACAACGAGGTACTGAGAGGAGCCGAGTCAAATTCAATTTTCATTCAGATATCTTGTGGTTAGAAAACGTCTGGGTTAGTTTTTACCTCACCAAAATGTAGCCCAACTTTTTAGCGTTTATTGAGCCCTTTTTCCCAACGAACTAGCATGAGTTTTATACGTTTCCAGTATCTTCACTCGAGCTTGAGTGAACTAAAACCTACATCCTTAAAGACAGGATGATCGCCAGCAGGACATCGGGTCATTAACAGGTTAAACCTGTCTGTTACCCGTCACCTGTCTCCTCTCCTCTTTCAGAACTTCCTGTTTGAGTTTCACGAGACTCCAAATCTTCTCTTCGACAAAGTCGTAGAGATAAAGGTCAGTTCTGCTGTTTGTATTTGTTTGTTTTTTTCACTTCTGTAGCTGTCAACATGGTGAGAAATGTGGGCGTGGCCACAGTGAACACCTGTAAATGTCCCCTCCTCCCACAGGTGTACCACAGGCGGATTCTGGCCTTCCTGATCGTCCACATCGGAACCTTTAAGATTGACCTCTCCACCGTGTACAACCAGCCAGGTACCAGTGCTACTCACTCGCTACACCGATCAAAGTACCATACAGTACTCGCTGACCTCTGACCTCTGACCCCCCCTTCCTACAGACCACCGCTTCTACCAGAAGTGGGCTCCTCTCACTGACCCGGCAGACACCAGGTCAGGGATCAAGGGTTTCGTCAAGGCCAGCATCAGCGTGCTGATGAAGGGCGATGCTCTGAGTATGCCCAGTCTGCCGCCACCCTCGTCTGGAGGCAGCGATGACATAGAAAAGTCAGTAATGACTCATTTTGAATATACCGTATATATATATATATATATATATATATATATATATATATATATATATATATATATATCATTGCAGCAAAGTTATTTATTTTGGGTTCATAACGCTGTAGTAAACCAGCCGATGTGTGACTTGATAGATACATAGAATACAGCTCTGAGCAATTCCCAGAGCAGCTCTGGGTGATGTTATGATCTGCGTTTGGTTTCCCAGGAACCTGCTGCTTCCTCGTGGAATGCCTGCTGAGCGTCCGTGGGCTCGGTTCCGTGTCCGGATCTACAGGGCCGAGGGTCTGCCTACCATGGAGGCCGGGCTAATGGCCAAGATGTCAAAGGCCACCGACCGGACGGTCTTCATCGATCCCTACGTACACGTGACCTTCGCTGGACAACAGGTACTCAGACGTGTATATTCAGGAATTGTTTTATATATTGGACTTCACTGATCGGAACATCAAGTATCAAATTCTTCAAGGTTCTTCAGATGGAAACACGAACAGAAATAAAGAAAAGGGGACTTTTTCTTACTAGTTTAGTTTCTCTGCGGTCTTTTGATTCTACAGTTGAGAATCACCCATTCAGAAGTGTTGTGTTTGTCTGCAGGGCGAGACGATGGTCGCCAGCGCCACCAACTGTCCAGTTTGGAACGAGGAAATCTCTTTCATCGAGCAGTTTCCTCCTCTGGCTCAGCGAATCAGAATCCAGATCCTCGATGATATCAAGATGGGAGACATTGCCTTGGCAACGCACTTCCTGGACCTGCAGCAGATTTCTGACCCCAACAGGAATGGTACGACCTGCAGTTTATACACACAAATATTTTCACTTTAATGGAACTCATCCAACACTTCATTTCTAATTGACCTGTTTTATTATATTTTTTTCGTAGACTTACTGTACTGCTGTCTATGCTTTTAACTGTTAACTAATTAATTCAAGTTGTCAAAATAGAACATGCTTTTAGCTGAGTGATGTGACATAACTTCATTGTTGAAATGATGTGTGAACTGATCATTTACAATAACAGGGAAATATCTGTCCGTCTGCAGGCTTTAACCCCACCTTTGGTCCAAGTTGGGTGAATTTGTACGGTTCTCCTCAGAACTCAACCCTCGGAGACATCCACCAGGTAAACCTGACACGAACAAATGAAAACCTAACATTTAAAGCAATACATTTTGGGAAATACGCTGGTTTGCTTTCTTTCTGAGAGTTAAACGAGATGATCAATACATCGCATGTCCGCATCGCAAATATGAGGCTACAGCCGCCAACTGATAAGCTTAGCTTAGCATAAAGACAGGAAACTGGGAGAAACAGCTAGCTTGGCCTACCACCTCTAAAGCTCACTAATGAAGTGTGTTTGTTACAGCTGCAAGGCAACCAATGGAGACGACAGGAAATCGCTGCATCCAGCCAAGAAATAGTGCAGCAGCCCACATTTTAACACTTGTTTAGAGTCTTTATGCTAAGCTAAGGTAGCTGTGATGAGCCAAACAAAGCTGCCAATCTTTATTCTTTATGACAGCACAGTCGATGCTACAGCGAGGCTTTTGTTGGGTGGTTTAAGTGGGTCGGAATACGGATAGACTCATCCAGTCCTCATGTGGGCTCAGTACCGGTGTTGGCCGAGCCATGTGCCTAATCAAAAGTTTGCTCCATACCATAACATGTTGTATTTCTGTCCCTTTCAAGCCACCTATTATTCATAAAATACCAGAACTATGAAAGACTGAACAAAACTGATCCAAACTGAAGTGACCCATCCCTCGCTCTTCTTTCAGGCTCTGAACCAGGGTCTGGGTGAAGGAATCTTCTACCGGGGTCGAATCCTCCTCGGTCTCAGCGTGGAGGTTTACAACTCCCCTGGTGCTGTAGTCCCAGATACTTCCTCCGCCGCCTTAGGAAAGGTAACTCCTACTTACTGTTTTTCATAAGAGTAGCATCACAGTGTAGGTCACCGCAGTCTTTTAACCAGAAGAACACGTCACCTGTTGCACTTTTGCTACCTTGGTAACCATAATATCTGATGACATCCTATGTGACCTTAATGACACTCACCGGATGTCCAAAACGTTCTCACATGACCTTGTCGTATGTCACATGACCTCACTTACTCTTATGTGACTCCATGAAGGTGAAGGGAGCTTTTGGAAAGTTGGGACTGAAGAAGAGGAGCAGCAAGAGCGAAAAGAATAATGAAGGTCAGTCTATTGAGGGGAACAGGAGTAATGAGGAGGGTGAACTACCTCTAAATCGGACTTGAAAACCAGTTTAATGTTTTCAGTTTCACCTCTGAGGGTCCAGTAGCGACACCAAGACAGACATGTTAGCCTAGCTTAGCATGCAGACTGGAAGCAAGAGCAAACTCGTAGCCGTTCAAGAACTAACAAAGAAAAGTTGGACCACAAGCCTTTTTTTTCCTCAGCATGTCTTGATTGGAGACCTCAGCCTGTATATGTAGTTTATTCATGGGTTTGTTTACTTGTTGTTGCCATAGCGTCATTGGCCGACGACTCGGGGGAGGCAGGAGTCGAGGTTCCAGAAGCTGTTACTGTGGAGGTTGAGGAGATCCACCCACTCCCAGAGGTCAGTGTCGCCAGGGATGCACCTTTGTAGAGACCAAGTCAAATCTCAAGTCTTTAAAAGGGGCTGTCTGTCAAGTCTCATGGTTGTACAGACATGGGCTGAATGCCCTCGGGTCTGCTTCGGACACTAGATACCTCTACCATTACCTGCCCACGGTATTCCAGGTAGAAAAGAGAGTGATGTCCTGCAGTTCTCACATATTTCCTCTTATGTTTCTTGCCTCAGGGTTTCCTGGGACAGAAGGAGGACTTTCTGTTGTTCGCGTCTCTGTTTGAAATAACTATGATGGACCCGTCTGTAGGAACCAAACCGGTGTCCTTCGAACTCTCCATAGGTAAACCGTACATTCTTTGTCCTGGATATCTGTCTTAAGTGTGTTTGACTTTTTCTATTTTTTATAAATCAAGCTTTAAAATGGTTGTCAATTAATTTTCTAATCAAACAATTAACTATTCGTTTCATTTCTAATATGTAGGACTGGTTCACTGCTTTCCAGTCCAGACATTAGTCAAATGTCATTTCCCATAATTTATTATCAAGTTACACCCAAGTTAAATCCTTTGGCTGCCTGGTGTTCAGATGTGTAGTTTTACTTCCAACATCAAACCCCTGAGACCCATCAGCTGTTTCTGTTTCTGGCAGGGAATTTTGGGAAGGCAGTCAGCGTTGGGAAACCCAAGAAGAGCCAGAGCAAGGAGGAGCTGAGGAGGAGCAGGGAGGATCTCAATGAGGAGTCACAGAGTCTGCTGGAGTCAGAGGATGAGCTGGACAGAGAGGAGGTGCTGAGTCCAGAACCAGAGATGAGATCAGTGTCTGCTGCTGTGAGACCCCAGTCCACCGAGTACAACAAGTATGTAACCACTCTATGCGCACACAAGTACCCCGGCTGTCATGGTGGCAAATGGCCGAATAAGACAAGCCCTACATCTGGGTGATCCCAAAACTTTGCCGAATTAGATTGGATAGATAATATCTCCAATGTGTTCTGGGACTTCCCTGGAGACACTTTACCAAACCAACCACCTCCACAGACGTGTAGTAAACCAGCCGATGTGTTTCTTACTATTAACGGTGAATACACCTCCGGGTGATTTTATGACAGGAAGTGGTTTGGTTTTACCGGCGTATCTGGGACTTTCACAACATGTACATGTCTGTCTCCCAGGTCCTTCCAGTGTATTCCTCTCCAGCCTCCCTCCGAGAAACAGAAACCGTGTCTGTTTATCTGGTGTCAGTTTGAAGATCACAGCTTTCGTTTCTATCAGGCCAACTGGGTCCACAAGACGGCCGATAGGCTGGTGAGAGTCGTGGAGTCATCTTTGATTTCCAGTTATCAACACTTGGTGTGTTATCGCCACTCAATGCCTACAAACACTTTCCTCATTTAGGAGATCGGCCTCGATCAGGTGGATCGTCTCACGAGGAGGCCGAGAAGTAAGGCAAAGGAGCGTTTGGTGGACGTGCTCCTGGAGCTGGTGGTCGCCTGCAAGTCAGTGTCCTCCTTCTGAACATTTCTATTGGAATGGATTCACTTTGGTTTGATTTTATTTCCATCCCTGCTTGTCTCTCTCCGTCTCCGTCTCTGCAGACAGTTTAGTGTTTTAGCAGACAGGAGGAGTCAGTCTCGTCCAAACAACCTGGACAAACGCAGGAAGGAGTTTATCAAGAAGAATTTGGTGAGTCTCTCTTTCTACCTGTCGCCATCTACCCACCTGTCTGTCTGTCTTACTGACTTAATGTCGGCCTGTCTCCAGCTGTTTCTGGCCAGACAGGCGATGAGGACCAGGCGGAGGATCACCAGGCCGACGGTCAAACAGTGGTTGATGGAAAGCAGGAAACTCCTGAGGAAACTCCGCCTGCTAGCTAAAGAGGTCAGAGGTCATAGAGTGGTCACCATAGGTTTGCAGTATGTTCATGTATGTCTGAGGTTTGACGCCGCCTCCCTTAACACAACCCTCTCTCCAGCCCCAGGCTACCATGCCGGACGTGTTTCTATGGTTACTGAATGGAAGAAAGCGATTAGCTTACGTCAGGATCCCCGCCTACTCCATCATCTTTTCATTGGTGGAGGAGCAGAGGGGGCGGGACTGTGGCAGGATCACCACACTCTACATGAAGGTTACGATGCAAACACTGACGTCCAATCTCTAAAATCGTCCATTCCGTCTCTAACAAAACGTCTGTCTGTCTGCCTGTCCAGGCTCCGGGGTCTTCACCGAGTGAGGTCTTTGTGAAGGTGGAGGTCTACCTATGGCTCGGTCTGACCAAGTACAGCAAGGAGGCCATCACCAGCTTGCCGGAGGAGTTCATGCCGGTCTATGAGGAAGAGGATGAGGAGCAGATGAAGGCGGTAGCCCCAGGGAGGAGGAAGCTTCCTGTCAGTCTGTCCTGCCAGGGTGAGTCAGTGGGGGGAGGGGGCACAAAACTTCTTGTCTGTTGATGATAAATGGAGGAAAGTGTGTCCTTAAAAATAAAAGCCGGTAATTCATTTTATTTTGACAATATCAATCATGAAGTCTGTCCTGGTTGGGTGAAGCAAGACCAGCTACCTGTTCCTAGAAAACTTTCAAATGGACGTTTACAAGACATGTTGGCCCTACTTTTATATAATAATCACAAGGAGGCGATAATAATCGTCAATACGACAGATACATCGATCATAAAGGACTTGATTTTCCTTCTTCCCTTTGAAAGACAGAAAACAAATCCACTAATGTATGAACCCTTGCATTCAGGAATACAAAGGTGAATTTGTTCCATGAAAATATCTGATTCGTTAAATTATCTTTGGACATATTTCCTCTCAGCAATTAAGTGTTGAAGTCAAGAGCATTTCTCTCCTGGCCTCCCAGCTTGGCAAATTGCCTTGCCTTGCGCCTGATGCAATTTATCGGCCTGGATTATTAATTGATTATCGATCACAAGGAGGAGAGACAGTTCAGTGTCGGCAATGTAATTTGCCATGTTGAACATGGATTTTGATCAGTGTTTCTGTCCTTCATCATATCACTCTGAAAGGGATCCCGACGATATCGTTCGCCCGTTTAATCATAATTATCTTGTGGACTATGGTTTTAGTTTCTCTCTCTCTCTCTGCAGACAGCAGGTACTTCCAGCTACGATGTCACGTGTACCAGGGGCGTGGCATCATGGCTGGGGATGATAACGGCCTATCGGATCCTTTCGCCAAGGTCGTCTTCGCTACGCAGTGTCAGGTCACCAGGGTAGGTGTATCTGTCCCCTTGGTTACAAGATTGTGAAATTCTCCCAATTCACATGCTTCGACCTCCGCTCAGAGATGGTATCATGTCACAACATGTTTTTATGTTGTAGAAGAAGACAGCCAATCAGAAAGAAGGATGTTCTGTGTCTGTAGTATAATGTTTAAATAAAGTTTATTTATATCAGTGATTCAGTGACTTGCATAAACACGGTGTGTTCAGCAGGAGCTGGACTTTTAATTCCTACAAAATTGCACATTTCCCATGATGCAATGGGAAAGTGTCTTTCTTTAGACCCTTCCTGCCTCGGCCCTGTGTCTTTCAAACTCGACACCTCCAGTTTTACAGTTTATAAAATTGTAGTCTCAAAGCCCATCGTCTATATACGTATTCTGTGTGTGTGTGTGTGTGTGTGTGTGTGTGTGTGTGTGTGTGTGTGTGTGTGTGTGTGTGTGTCAGGTGATGCATCAGACTCTCTCTCCAGCCTGGTGTGAGTGTTTGCTGTTTGACAGAGTTCTGCTGGAGGGAACGAGGGAGGAGCTCCAACAAGACCCGCCCCTCATCACCATCAACATCTACGACTACGACAAAATTGTAACGCTTCTACTCGTCCTCGCACATTCTGCTGCTGTCGCCGCACGTGCGGTGATGTCATAACAGGTGTGTTTTATGTGCGTGTGCAGGGAAGTCCGAAGCCTCTGGGTCGGGCGTTCGCCGAGCCGGAGTTTAAATTCGTGGAGCAGTACTACAAGAAGCCCTCCCTCAGTTTCTATGACATCAGCATGGGCAAGGCCGCCGCCGGCGAGCTGTTGGCCGCCTTCGAGCTCATCGAGCTGGACTACACTTCGTTTGGAGAGGTGACACACCTGTCAATCAATCTAACAGTGATAAAAACATTGTCTGGTTCATCCTTATAAGGAGGTTTGATGCATTAAGACCCCACCTGAAGGGTTGCATCTACCAGTTAACATGGAGCAAGATCCTATTACATCATCTTAAACTGGATGCCCTCCCACTCCAGGCAGGTTAGGTCATCTGCATAATCTGGTTTGGTTCCAAGGAACTGATCATCTGACTTTTTAGCGATTTCCCTGTTTTCCCAGATAGCAGCTGTTTATTTTGGTGAGTTAAAAATGATAGAAGTGATGGACAAAACCAAGAGTTGTACCAAAGCCAGAACAATCCTCAAAAAAAAAGCAGCGTTGGTGAATTAATTTGAGATAGTGAACATCATATCACCCTCTGCAGCCCAGCATCTCCAGCAGTGTGGACCCCCAGGAGCTCACCTACGTGGAGGAAGAAGAATTTTACATCATCCCAGACGGAGTCCGACCGGTTCTGAAGACCTTCAGAATCGAGGTATCTCTCTCCCACTCTCTCTCCGTTTGTAGATGTGTTCCAGTGTTTTTTGGGGGTCCATCAGGGTGTTTGCTCTCTGCCTTATACCCGCTTCCTACCTGTGTGTTTGTCCAGGTGCTGTTCTGGGGTCTGCGGGACCTGAAGCGGGTGCAGCTGTTTGAGGTGGAGCGTCCCATTGTGAGGGTGGAGTGTGCAGGACGACAGCTGGAGTCGGAAGAGATCGAGAGCTACAAGACTCACTCCAACTTCAAAGAGATGGTCTGCAAAATCGACGTGGTCAGTTTTCTGACATTCATGGCCACCGAGGTCGACGGATCCGGCTCAAAGAAATGACTTTACTGAAAGAAACACACACCTGCTGTAACCTTCGCTTTCCTTGTTTTCCTTGTTTCCTCTTTCGGCGTTTGGTCCAATCAGAGGCTGCCGGAGCAGTCCTACCTCCACCCTCCTCTGACGTTGTTTGTGGTGGAACATCGGGCCTTCGGGCGGCTCGCTCTGGTCGGGACCCACGTGGTCCAGAGCCTCATAGACTACGCCCCGCGTACACTCGGGGGTGAGCAAGACGAGGAGGAAGAAGAGCCAAAACCAAAAGGTGTGAGCTATGGCATGAAGTGATGGAGGTGGTGTTCACAGTAGCAGTCTAGACTATCGATATGTCTGCAGAATATATTCATCATTTCCATTGATTTAATGCCGAAGGTTTGATCAGCTGTAGCTAGTTAACGTTAGATTGGGTGTTTCTCACAGCTGTGCTCTCTGGGATTCGTAGTTTTAAAGCTTTCACGGATTTCTCTGCGTTGTCTCTACAGCGAAGCCAAAAACGGAGAAAGTCAACTCTCTGATGTCAGTGAAGCGTATCGGCCTCAGCGGCCTGCCAATCAAACAGTCGCTGATTCCCCTCAATCCCTTGAAGCTGGTTAACGTACGTATATGAATCTCCTCTGTGTGTTTTAAAAATCTGATTTCAGACGTGAAGGATCAAAGAATGCGTTTGATGTTTACACTTAAACTTCTTCAGGATCATTTTAAGAAGCTGAAGAAGAAGGTGGGGGAGTTAGAGGAGGACACGCCCGAGAAGGAGGAGTTGGATTGGTGGTCCAAATACTACGCTTCAGTGGAGGAGATGGAGAGAAAGGTGAGACACTTATTTACCTGTCTGACTGAATAAAAGTTCTGAATTAGAGGGTTAACTTTATCTCATCTCAACTGTATCTTTATTTAATCTGAAGCGGTTAAAACTTAATTTTTAGAAATTAATAATCTGCAAATATGATGAGATAACTCTATTTGATCCCAGGTCAATTTCCATGGAGATGTTTTCTTCTTTTCTTCTCAAATTACAAGATTACAAGATAATTACATCATTAAACATTGTAACAAAAGAGAATAACTACAGTAATTAATCCATTCTTTATCCTGCAGGCTGTCGAGGAGATGGAAAAGCGGGAGCTGGAGGAACAAGCAGATGCCGGTACAGTTTTAACTACTTTATTACTTTGCCAAGTTTGTCTATTTAATAAAATATTAGCAGTAGTTTTATCATTTCATTATTTTAGACCGGCAACACCTACGGCTGGTGTAAGTCACCAAGTTAAAGTGTAATTCTTCTAATGTCCACTAGATTCTGCTGTGATAAAACTATAAATATATCGAAGTGAAAAGGAAAAATGGTTCTTGGAAAGCTTTCCACCAGATTGTGGCAGTAAAACTTAACAAGAGAAGCAAGAAAATTATGAGTTGTGTTTGTTAGTATTGATAGTTTTGATTTCTTGCTTTCTTTTCTTTAGACGGGGGGAATCTGAACACGAACAACCTGGACGAGGAGGATGAGGAGGAAATCGTGGTGGTGCCGATTAAACCTCCAAAACGCAAGAACATTGCAACACTAAAGGTGTCTGTCGATCCACGGCTGAACCACGTCAGCAGTATACTCTTAGAAATGACGGTTCTAAAGGGGTTCTTCATGAAGGGCTGAGGTTCTACCAAAGCCAGAACAGATTTAGAGTAACGGTACATTTTTTAATATTTCTCCCTCTGTTTGTTTTGGACGATCAGCTGTACGGAGGTGATCTGGAGTCAGAGTTCCATCAGTTTCAGGACTGGCTGCACATCTTCCCGCTGAGTAAAGGCAAATCAAGTGCTGAGGATGAAGATGAGGATGAAGGGGATAAGGTGATGGGAAAATACAAGGTAATGTGGATGGAAAGCTGCCTGTTTGTCTGTCTGTTTCTCTGCAAATAAGTGTTTATTATTCCATACTATACCTCCTGTTCTGAAAAGTGAAGCCAATCCTGAGGTGCCTTAAACTTTCATTCTCTCTTCTGGCCATCAGGGGCCAGACTCATTTGGTTGTGAAAAGTAGTCTGATTGCATTAAAGTAAATTAGGAAATGAGCCTACTTCTCACTTTATTTATTACCTCAGTAAACATATGGTGGTAAAATACACAATAAAGAAGGGTACGCTTTAGCGTGGGGCTACCAGGTGATTGACAGGTCGCTACTGTGGCCTTGCTACCGTCGCTACCAATGCAGTTAGCTGCTAAGATGACTTAGCTGTAATGTTGACCATGAATTATAGAAGCTAAGCCAGCTTCACACCAGAAGCCAGATGGATCCAGATCCAGTGAAGTTGCTGCTTGGGGAGCTGCTCTACCCATTGTATTCATCAGATCCACCCATCGCTCCTCCACAGTCCAAATATGGTCACTTCCTTCACTGGTTGCAAAAGTTTCAAGATGGCAACGGCCAAAACCCAATGCTTCAAAACCGTAGTCCACAAATCACGATGACGTCCACTTCTTATTTACAGTCTATGTTCCTTAATCTATGATCTTTAGGGCTCCTTCCTGGTTTATCCCATTGAAGAAGGAGATGAAGAAGATGATGAAAAAGGAGATGAAGAAGGAGCTGAAGAAGGAGAAGAAGAAGGAGAAGAAGAAGAAGAGATCAAGTTTCAGATCATGAATGGAATCCCCAAAAACTCACCGCTCAAAGTCTTGATCCGAGTCTACGTCGTCAAGGTACCTGTCTTTCTGTCCATCCACAGGCCCCAGCCTTTGTACATCTTACTCACTTGAACAGTTTTATAAAAATCTCTGACTCTGGACTGATGTTACATTCAATGACGATCAGAAATTCTAAGATTGAGGCTTGGCTGATGAACGGCAACCTTTCTCAAACAACCAAATTGACATTCTGCCTTTCACAACGTCCCTGCCGACAGCAGCATTATGGGTTGTCTGGGTTTAAGCCAAGTTCGGTACAGTGTCTGTGTTCGACTGTCTCTGTTTGCGTCCTGCAGGCCACCTCTCTGGCTCCCACAGACCCGAACGGTAGAGCCGACCCGTATCTGGTGGTCCGAGCTGGACAGCAGGTTCTGGACACCAAAGATCGATACATCCCCAAACAGCTCAACCCCATATTCGGAGAGTCAGTACTTGTCTGTTTACCAGTGCTACACTCTGTCTGTCTGTCTGTCTGTCTGTCTGTCTGTCTGTCTGTCTGTCTGTCCATCTGTCTCTCTCTCTTACAGTCCGACGCTGTCTTTTCAGGGTGTTTGAATTCACAGTCTCTTTCCCACTGGAGACCGAGTTGAGCATCACAGTGATTGATCACAACATCATAGGGATGGATGAAGCCATCGGCGAGACGCGAGTCGACGTGGAGAACCGATTCTACAGCCGCCACAGACCCTGCTGCGGTCTCGCTCTTTACTATGACACGTGAGTAACGCAACACTCGTCTCGGACCAGCAACCGTGCCAGAACCACCTTTGGAACACAACTAGATGTTAGAACAGACAACAGTACGACGTGTCACAACAAGAACTTTGACATCATAATATCAGTAGGAGGACATATTAGTACCAAAACTACAAGAGAAAAGTGCTAGTGCTCCAACACCATAGTATCAATACCACAATTTTACTACCAAAACACAATACCTTGATCTATTAGAAGCAGTATTATGACAGTGCTGTGTAATGTTAGTCGCAGTACTATGACATATTAGTACCAGAACTATGATATGTCGGTAGTACGGGAATGATCACATTAGTATCAAAAATATCATGAACTATGACCCTGCGACACCAAAGTACCAGTAGGGGGACATATTAGTACTAAAAATAATACTAGTCCTACAACACAATAGTATCAAGTGTACAGTATGTGGCATGTTAGCACTAGAAGTACTACATGTTAATCCCGGTATTATGGCACCCTCTCTTATCAAAACTAAGATTTCGTTAATATCAGTACTATAAAATGTAAGTACCAGACCTAAGACATGTTATTACCAGAATTAGTTACCAAAACCAATAATAATACACTTTACATGGGATGCAGGACAAATACAAATACAGAATATAAATAAAAGTACCACTATGACACATCAATAGTATAATTCTAAAATATTGACACAGAAACTACCGTATGTGTTGTGTACGTCTGCAGTAAAGTTAGAGTACCTGTCTCAATAAATGTGTCTACTTGTGTGTCCCTCCTTCTCGACTGTCTCTCTCCAGTGAAGGTTACAATATTTGGCGCGATCAGAAGAAGCCGACGACCATTTTGGCCGAGCTCTGCAGGAATAACGGCATTGATTCGCCGGAGTACAGAGGGACCGAGGTCAAAGTCCTCAACAAAATCTTCAAGGTCCCGCCTGACGCAGTACCAGAAGGTAGGACAGATGCACAAACGTACAGGTAGACCTAGCTAGATGAAGTTAGTCACGGGTAAGAGATTATGTATATGTATGTATATATATAAATATATAGTATCATACAGCAGTGTTGTTGTGGTCACCAGCTTTGCTGAAGAAGAACCAGCGTTCTCCAGAGGAGGATGAGGAGATGGAGGAGCACCAGGCCCTGTGCGTGCTGCGGCGCTGGGGGGAGATGAACGAGTTCATCCTCGGAGCCATCGATCTGGTCCCGGAGCACGTTGAGATCCGGTCCCTGATGAACCAGGACAAACCTGGACTCCCACAGGTAACTTATACTAATCACGGTTACAGTGGAAAAAACAAACCATCTCCATCAGGAAGATCATGTGATCAGGTTTGTTGTAAAGGACTGTATTAAAGTGTATTTGACACATTGCAGTAATTTAATTTGTATTCAGGAAATAGAGAAAGTATCCGTTGCATTACTTTATATTCAAGTATTAAATGTCACTGAGATGGTTGTCTGCAAGAGAAATACATAATCATCTATCGATCAGTTTGACCTGGACAGAAGTGATGACCAATAGGTGTTTCCACCGTTACATGAGGTGTGTGTGTGTGTGTGTGTGTGTGTGTGTGTGTGTGTGTGTGTGTGTGTTCGTGTTCCAGGGTTTCCTCCATATGTGGGTGGACATGTTCCCGACGGATGCTCCAGCTCCGCCCCCTATTGATATCAAGCCACGCCTACCCGAACAGTAGGTCACAGGAATCTAATAGAATCTATCGAGTACAACAGTGTCGAATAGAATCTATCTGTAACAGTAGAATCTAATAGAATCTATCGAGTATAGCAGAGTCGAATAGAATCTATATGTTACAGTAGAATCTAATAAAATCTATCAAGTACAACAGTTGAATGGAATCTTTCTGTAACAGTAGAATCTAATAGAATCTATCCAGTACAACAGTTGAATGGAATCTATATGTAACAGTAGAATCTAATAGAATCTATCAAGTACAACAAAGTCGAATAGAATCTTTCTGTAACAGTAGAATCTAATAGAATCTATCCAGTACAACAGTTGAATGGAATCTATATGTAACAGTAGAATCTATCGAGTACAAAAGAGTCGACTAGAATCTATATGTAACAATAGAATCTAATAGAATCTATCGAGTACAACAGAGTTGAATGGAATCTATATGTAACAGTAGAATCTAATAGAATCTATCGAGTACAACAGAGTTGAATGGAATCTATATGTAACAATAGGATCTAATAGAATCTATCGAGTACAACAGAGTCGACTAGAATCTATATGTAACAGTAGAATCTAATAGAATCTATCGAGTACAACAGTCGACTAGAATCTATATGTAACAATAGAATCTAATAGAATCTATCGAGTACAACAGAGTCGACTAGAATCTATATGTAACAGTAGAATCTAATAGAATCTATCGAGTACAACAGTCGACTAGAATCTATATGTAACAATAGAATCTAATAGAATCTATCGAGTACAACAGAGTTGAATGGAATCTATATGTAACAGTAGAATCTAATAGAAAAGTAGAAAAAGGAGTAACAATATGTAACCTTTGTTGTTGTTTCCCTGACGACAGGTACGAGCTGCGAGTGATCATCTGGAACACCGACGACGTGTTTCTGGACGATGTCAACATGTTCACCGGGGAGGCGTGTTCGGACATCTACGTGAAAGGGTTGGATTCCCACGCACACCAGAAAAACCCGAAGTGTCACCTTTGCCTTGTTCCGTGTGGAAAAAAAGACCCATAATTCTCAAATAATGCAAACTTTAATTGTCTAATTCACAAAGGTCACTTTATTGGCGTCTTCAGTTTAAGCTGGTAAAGGAAACGTGTTACACCTCAGACTTGGCAGTGATTGTAGCCAGGCTACGGCATCGCCATGCGCCGCTCAAACTCGTTTATTTTGGGATGCAGATGTTGTTTGACTCTGTGTTTTACTCTTTTGTGATCTCCGTGCAGCTGGATAAAGGGAAGGGAAGGTGAAAAACAAGAGACTGATGTCCACTTCAACTCTCTGACCGGCGAAGGAAACTTCAACTGGAGATTTGTGTTCCGCTTCGACTACCTTCCTACTGAGGTACGTACTGGTGACCCCACCAACTGTACAGTTGTGGACTACGTTGTTGAAGCCTTCGAGTCCAGTGTAGCAGTTGTACAACATTTTATCATGAAAAACACTCTAAAGTAAAAATAATGTACTAAATGAACATCATGCTGGATTGAAGAAGACTTGAAACTAGAGATTGAGACCATAAACTCATGTTTTACAATGTTTACTGAGATAATACATCAAGAGAGAAGTAGGACCATTTTCTCATAGACTTCTATACAGTCAGACTTTTTCATCGCCCCCTGATGGTCAGTAGAGAGAATACAATTTAAAGGCACTTCAGATTTGGCTTCACATGGATGAACCATCCATAAACCTGCTCCTCTTCTTCCCGTAGAAAGAGGTGGTGTATAAGAAGAAGGAGTCCTTTTTCTCTCTGGAGGCGTCGGAGTTTCGCCAGCCGGCTGTTCTGACGCTGCAGGTCTGGGACTACGACCGCATCTCTGCCAGCGACTTCCTGGGTGAGACGCACGGATACATTCTCAAATATTTAGTATATTTTTTTAACAGGTTCATAAGAATTTCTAATCTCCCCTGTTCTTTACACATCTTCTGATCTGGCCCCGTTTTCATTCGATGACTTCCTGCCTGTTCATACCTCGATTAACTATATCAGTATCAGTATATGTCTATTTTTTCATCATTTACAGCACTGATGACTGATTCCAGTCATTTCTACATTGCTGTTGTTTTGATTGCTGTGGTCCCTTTTAATTTCATTTGAGAGTTGAGCTCTCATTAAATTAAAAAACAGCTCAAAGAGCGTCTCCTTCCTGTTCCCGATGGACTCCAAACTCTGAAATCTGCAGTGTTGCATTTCACTGACCATTAGCAGGCATTCTTAAATAAAAAATAAATAAATAAAATAAAACCCCCCAGGAAAGCAGAAGCAACTTTGAATCATTAGCTTTCTAGGGTAGCATTAGAAACTCAAACTTGTTTGAATACTTGCTTTTATTTGAAAATGTTCTCTCTAATTCACAAACCTCACAACGACAATTTAACAAAACACTGAAACACTGTTTCTGAGATCTAATTTAATTGTTCTGACACTTTGAGTAGCACAAACTAAACTCCAATCACTTGAGAAATCTCATAGCCACATTCTTTAAGAATGGATAAATAACATTTTTAAAATGTTGGTAATTTACGTGAACCCATTTTTTTTTAACATTGATCAAATTGAACATTTTAGAGCCTTAAAGGTTGAGTAGGTGATTCTATTCAGAAACATTCTGTTTTTGTACTTGAAATCCTCGTAATACACCGATAGCAATGAATACTGACATGAAAAAATAAAGTAATTGTCATGTGGCCGTGGCAGGACTGTAAAAACCTTGTCCAATCAAAGAAGTCGTGCCGGAGAAAATAATTGGACGGCCTGCCTGCCTGTCAACTTCCTGATTGAGCAACTTTTTGAGGTCTGAAAGAAGGGGGCGGGACTTTGTCGGTTCGGCGATGCGTTCAAAGTCCAAATTGCTGTGGTTTTTCCAAATGACTTACTCTGCCAGTTTTTGTTTTTTTATTCAATATTTGGGGAATGCAACAGAATTAATGACACTGACATCCTCTTCATCCCGCCTTTTTCCCTCCTTCAGGCTCCATAGAGTTACGTCTCAACGACATGGTGCGAGCGGCGAAGACGTCCAGTAAATGCACCATTTCGATGGCGAAGGATAGGGCCAGCCCTCGCCTCTCCATCTTTCGCGCCAAGAAGATGAAGGGCTGGTGGCCGCTGGTCCGTCCGAAGACGGCCGCGGACTTCGAGCGGGAAGAGAAGGAGAGGGAGGAGGCCAAGAAGAAGGGGAAGAAGGCCAAGAAGAAAAAGGACAAGAGGGGGGACATGAAACCGGAGGACATCGAGTACACCGACAGCCTTGGCGTCACTTTCCTACTCATGGTACAAAAAAACTCAATATTCTAATGATGCAAAGCCAAAACGCAGGAACTACACATTTACAGTCCCAGTGAATTGAAAGATAAAGTGTGTTTGCTTCTGTACCGTAAAAAGACGAGGCAAGAGAGATTTAAATCAAATCCATGGCATTTGATTGGATGGATGGAAACAAGGGCGGGCTTAGAATGTAGCGTTAAAGATACCTTTAGATGGATACCTTTTATACATGTATGACATTTGGTATATAGAACATGTCGATATACACTGAAATGTGTGTGTGTGTGTGTGTGTGTGTGTGTGTGTGTTTGTGTAAAGGGGAAGGTGGAGGCGGAGCTACAGCTGGTGACATTGGAGCAGGCAGAGGCCAACCCGGTGGGGCGGGCCCGCAAGGAGCCGGAGCCTCTGGACAAACCAAAGTACGACACACACACACACACACACACACACACACACACACACACACACACACACACACACACACACACACGCACACAAAAAAAAGTAGCATCAAAACATTCTTAAATACAAAACTCAAAATCTTTTTTTTCCAAATAGAAGTTATCAAATTAATGTGATGGAGTAAAAACTGCTAAAACAAAAAAAAGAGTTTATCCTCCAACGTGAAACACATCTTCTAAGTTATTGCAGTTTCCTCTATTTTGGATTTCCCGGGTCTTTTCCCTCAAAGGTCAACGCTTGCTGTTGGTCAACAGATCGCATTGCAGCAATTCCGTTGAAATTAACAGCTTTTTTTGTGGCGTAATGTCGCCTTTTTAAATGCTGGTTCGAGCTGACCTTTGACCCTTTGATCCATGTGTAAAGCGTCTCCTGTCCTCCTCCCACAGTCGTCCCTCCACCAGCTTCACCTGGTTCATCAACCCGTTCAAGTCCTTCTTCTTCCTCATCTGGAAGAATTTCAAGAAGTTCATCATCGCCGGAGCCATCCTCGCCGTCCTCACCGTCTTCTTCGGCCTCATCGTCTACACGCTGCCGGGGCAGATCACCGCCCTGATCGTCAACGGGTGACGAGGCCTCCGTCGCCCCCTGCTGGACGTCACAGACTGTCTTCCAGGTTTCTGACGACATCCAGTTCACGGCTGACTGAACTCATATTTACTCCTTAAACTCATCATTTAATGTGCTGACCACACTACATTACCCAGCATTCCTCTTTAATATAAGCACATCCTGGTAACAATAATCACAGATTTTTGTTTTACTGTCACATTCATCCGTCATCAGAGGAAATCACATCACATATTTATATTATGTAAATTAAGGGTTTTTTGATTCTGAAACTGGACAGATTTGTAGATTGGCGTAAATCTGACAAATCAGTACCTTTCCTATATATAAATATAACTGTATTATAAAAGCATAATTTTGTTGAATAACTATAGCTGTGCTTGCAAATTTTATACTTTGAAGTTAAATAAAATACTCAGACTCAGAAAGTTAAAGTTCTGATTTGTGTCCATTGTTTTGAAATGTGAGGTGTTATTCCTGAGTAAATAAATAAATTTTTCATATCTGTCTGAAACAGGGAGTAGTTTTAAAAGGGCGGGCTTTTTTCCCCCGGGGCTTGATATTAACTCCATATCCCATATTTCCAAGGTTACTAGCCACTCTGCATTTTTACAAGCCACAATGTTGTTGCTGGTTTCCAAACAGCATCCCCTTCTTTTCAAGCTCTGCTGACTTCTCCAGGGAGTTCACGTCAAACTGTCGAACGGAGAGCATGAAATGTGATCACGGCAGCCTGTTTGGCAGATAACGAGGTTTCCAATCAACATCCCGAGGCAGAAAAATATAACCGGCCGAATGAGATAAATCCATATTGTTTTGAGAGTTTGACATTTGACAGCGAGTGGAGAGAAATACATGTCGGACCTCGTCTTCATGCGTATCCACAGGAAGTTAGTAACCGTTTGTTTATGGACGCTCTGATTGCGTCCTCTGAGACTCTCGTGATGCCGGCTCATGTTGAGACAAACCGTTGCCCCGGAGATGATAGAGGAAGTGATGTCAGATGACTGATGAGGTTCAGTTTGTGCCACTGCATGTCAGACAACACCGGAGGTTATTTTATGCTCAACAAAAGACTAAAATACCTCAACAGCAAATGTGATGCAGACATTCGTGGTCCCCAGAGGGTGAGCATACAGACTTTGGTGATCCCCTGACCTTTTAACTTTACATCCATCAGGTAAAAGTTCTTTTCACTCGTCCAATTCTTTGATTTATGTCCTGCAAAAAAAAAAAAAACCTGCAAAACTAACAACATTCTCACCAAATTCTTTATTTTGCTTAAATTTGTTTGTGTTTGTTGCTTTTAAACAGATTTTCTGCAAATTATATCTTCTGAAAGATTCTAATAGTTTTGGGCGACTCAATTAATTAAGCATTTTCAATTAATTTGATTTAATGTATTTTCTGTTGTTGAATTCAAAGCATGTTTAAACAAATTTCAACATGAACATAATGGAGTTAAGTTCTTAATCACATTTATTTTTGATTTAATAAGAAATGGTTCTTATGGGTTAAATATTTATTTTTTACCTATAATAAAACAATTACTAGAGATTTAGTTCCATTTTTCTTTTTATGTTAAAATCAAATGAAGTGAAAGTGGTTTAGAAGCCTGTTTTAACTCTCAGCAGGTTAGACATACATTAAACATGGTCTGTGCTCGGTCAGCAGTGCGCGCTCCCGTGACAGAGAGCCCCGCCGCCGCCGCGCACCGTGAACGCGCCTCTCCATGCGGTTTGAATAAAGAAGAGGAAAAAAAGCAGCACAAAAAAATAATAAAAATCAGCTGATGATGAAAAGACATGAAGCGGTTCCTGGAGCGGAGAGCGGACACCGGTTTGATTACCTCATCTGAACCCGGTCCCGGTGACCGGGGGTTCCGGTTCTGCGCTCGGCTCCTGCGCTCTTTGTCAGCCGGTTCACACCCGGGCGGGTTTCTGTGGGTTTTTCCTCTGAATGAAGCGGCTCCGGCGGAGGCGGACTCTGTGGTTTTAACGAGCGACGGACCCGGGACCGGTTTCATTTGATCGGGTTTTTTTTCCCTGCGGAATCTGCGCGGGTTCGGGTTTTGCTGCCGGACTCCCATCACCTTTTGTCTGGAGGAAGAAGCGGCTGATGCTGCGGTTCACGGTGAAGTCACTCTGACGGAGGATCCACCGGATCAGGATCCACCGGATCAGGTCTCTCATCAGCCTTTATGTGATCTTCCTTCACGGGACCGCGGAGACGCCGCGGACGGATTAGTTCAGGTTTACACAGTGGGTTTCTAAACATTTATATTATTTTATTATTTATCATAGCAGGTCTTCGCCTCGGTCTTTTGTTTCGGAATCGACCTGTCAGTCCCGGACCTCTTGTTAGACCCTTCCGGTCTTGTCCCGGGTCGTTCCGGTCTGGTCCCGGGTCCAGGAGCACCATGCCGGAGTGCGTGTCGGTGCCCGAGTTTTTGCATGAGGTCCAGGAGGACTGGAGCTCCCCGACCACGTCCTCCTTCACCGCCAAGATGATCAGCTGCAGGAACACCGTCTACCTGCTGGAGGAGGTCAGTATTCAGTACAGCAGGGGTACTCAGTAGTAGGATTCAGGGGTAGTATTCTGTAGTAGTGTTCTAGAGTAGTATATTCAGTGGTACTATTCAGGGTATTCTGTAGTAGTGTTCTTAGTATTCAGGGTATTCTGTAGTAGTGTTCTATAGTAGTATATTCAGTGGTAGTATTCAGTGTTCTATATAGTATATTCTGTAGTAGTGTTCTATAGTAGTATATTCAGTGGTACTATTCAGGGTATTCTGTAGTAGTGTTCTTAGTATTCAGGGTATTCTGTAGTAGTGTTCTATAGTAGTATATTCAGTGGTAGTATTCAGGGTATTCTGTAGTAGTGTTCTTAGTATTCAGGGTATTCTGTAGTAGTGTTCTATAGTAGTATATTCACAGGTAGTATTCAGGGTATTCTGTAGTAGTGTTCTATAGTAGTATATTCACAGGTAGTATTCAGGGTATTCTGTAGTAGTGTTCTATAGTAGTATATTCACAGGTAGTATTCAGGGTATTCTGTAGTAGTGTTCTTAGTATTCAGGGTATTCTGTAGTAGTGTTCTATAGTAGTATATTCAGTGGTACTATTCAGGGTATTCTGTAGTAGTGTTCTTAGTATTCAGGGTATTCTGTAGTAGTGTTCTATAGTAGTATATTCAGTGGTAGTATTCAGGGTATTCTGTAGTAGTGTTCTTAGTATTCAGGGTATTCTGTAGTAGTGTTCTATAGTAGTATATTCACAGGTAGTATTCAGGGTATTCTGTAGTAGTGTTCTATAGTAGTATATTCACAGGTAGTATTCAGGGTATTCTGTAGTAGTGTTCTTAGTATTCAGGGTATTCTGTAGTAGTGTTCTATAGTAGTATATTCAGTGGTACTATTCAGGGTATTCTGTAGTAGTGTTCTTAGTATTCAGGGTATTCTGTAGTAGTGTTCTATAGTAGTATATTCACAGGTAGTATTCAGGGTATTCTGTAGTAGTGTTTTAGTAGTATATTCAGTGGTAGTATTCAGGGTATTCTGTAGTAGTGTTCTATAGTAGTATATTCAGTGGTAGTATTCAGGGTATTCTGTAGTAGTGTTCTTAGTATTCAGGGTATTCTGTAGTAGTGTTCTATAGTAGTATATTCTGTACTATTCAGTAGTAGTATTCAGGGTATTCTGTAGTAGTGTTCAGTAGTAGTATTCTGTCGTATTAGTATTCAGTAGTAGTATTCTGTAGTAGTATTCTGTAGAAGTAAATCAGTTCTGTGTGATGAATGTGTTCTCCTCTACAATCAGGGCCGGACTGAACTTCTTGGGGGTCCAGGAGTCAAACTTAGGTCCTGGGCCCCCATCGAGTCCCCCTCCCTGTCCACCATGTTGTTTCTCCTTACAAACGTATGAAAACTTGTAACTGCATCAGCTCCTGACGATTAAAACACACACACACACACACACACACACACACACACACACACACACACACACACACACACTGTTGTGGTCAGAGGAGTCACTGAACCAAAGACAAGATCCTTGACTGACATGAAAAACAAAGAGTCAGTGCAGTCAGTGAAAGGAAGTGACCATATTTGGACTGTTTGAGGAGCGACGGATGGATCTGACGATCCCCAGAGGCAGAGGGGACACCCTTACTGGATCTGGATCCATCTGGATCTGAATTCAAATCTTCATAATTCAAGGTCAACTTTACAGCTAAGGTCACAGTAGTGACCTGTCAATCACAAGGTAGCCCCGCCCCTAAAGTGTACCCAGCTTCATGGTCTGGACGTACACGCCGACACACAGATAAAATGAATCATATCATCCTTCCTTTGATCCGCCGCCGTGGAAACAGACTACAGACCACGTTCTCCAGCGTCTCCCGGGGGTTCCCGAGGCGTTACTAGACCAGATGAGATGCATAATCCCTCCAGTGGCTTCTGGGTCTATAGTACCCTGGGGGGTCTCCCAGCAGTTGGACATGCCCGGAAACACAGGATGCCCAGGAGGGTTCCTTATCAGATATGTGATATTTCCAACCGCCTCAAACTGGCTCCTTTCCATCTGTTTCAATCGTCTCAGGATGCATTCAAATGTTTATTCAACTAAGAAACCATTCATGGATAAAAGACCCAGAGAGGAATATCTGTGTTATTAAATAAGCATACAATTAATAATGGCTGACTTCCATTTAGCTGCTTCACTTTCAGGGTCCTGATACTTAGAAGCCCCATTTAAAAAAAAAATACTTATGATGGGCTTGAACCTGTTATATTCCAAACTTTAAAGTAAAAACCTCTGATCAATTCAAGTATTCACCCGCCCCTTCCAAACTCCATTAAGAAACCCCTTAATTAAAACCTCTGCTTCTACAGGTGGTCCATTCCAAACCTTTAACCTCCAACCAGAACCTCGTCAATTTAAAAACACATTATTACCGGCCGTTTAGTCTTCCTACTGTGACACACACACACGCACACACACACACACACACACACACACACACACACACGCACACAGGAATGTAGCGGCCAGTTGTCAGAGGACAAAGCTCGTCCTCTGTGTGTGTGTGAGTGTGTTTGTGTGTGTGTGTGTTGAGTCAGCAGGTGAATTGCCGCCTCTTCACCCCTCTGCACGAACACACACTCAGCAGTTTCACACACACTGATGATTAAAACATTACATTGAATGTGTGAACGTGTGTGTGTGTGTGTGTGTGTGTGTGTGTGTGTGTGTGTGTGTGTGTGTGTGTATTCAGGTTTTGGACAGTGACCGGTTGGTGTTACAGAAGATGAAGAAAGCTGCTAAAGCTAAATATACATCTGGACAAGGTGAGCAGTCACTCACACACACACACACACACACACACACACACACACACACTTCCTGTCCTGACGGCGTCCCCCCTCCCCTGTCAGACCACGTCTCCCACCTGGAGCAGTACATCAACTCGATGGAGAAGCTGTCGGTGAACTGCCACTCCAACGGGGAGAGCGAGGTCGGCTCCGCCTTCTGCCGACTCGCCGACTTCTCCAAGGAGCTCCTCTCTCCCATGAAGAACCTGGTGAGTCACCGCACGCCGCCACAGAGGTCAGAGGTCAGAGGTCACAGCGCTGGCGTCCGAAAACAGGCACTGTTATGGACCTTCATGCATTGCTCTGAAGGAGAAATGAAAATGAAAAATCACATATTTAATGTGAGCATCACAACACAACAGGATACCGCTCCTTTCATTCTTACCTTTCACAATAAAAGCCCTAGCGGCACCACTGCTTATCAGGGGAACTTAAATTACAACAAATTAGTTTACACATGTATTTATTACAATAAAAACAGGTAAAACGTGTGACTACAAACTGAGTGTTGACCAATCCCTTCCAAACTTTAACGTTTAAACCAACAGCAGTATTGAGAAACCCTCTGATTGAAAACCTATAATTAAAGCTTGCTTTCCCAGCCTTTTGCAAACTCCATTGAGAACCCCTCAAACATATTATTTCTTAACTGGTCCATACCAAACTCCATTGGAAAAAACACAGAGGGGGGGTCTAAACGGTCCCACTCCAAAATCTCAAATTAAGAACCCCTTAATTGGTTTTTGTCTGTTCCATTCAATACTCCATTGGGGAAAATCTCTGTTTGTACTTATTAAAGTCATTGGTGTTGACAGTGGAAGTTACTTTAATTGTATTTGTATGTGCAGTTGAAGAGCATGCTCCACAACATCAACTTCTTCCTGGACTCTCTGGTGAAAGGAGACCTGAGGGAGGTGAAGGGGGTGAGGACCTCATGGGTCATTTATTATGCATTGTGATAAACCTTTCAGTTCTTTACAAGTTATTATTATGGTCATATTTTCTCGGGATAGTGTTGCCAGTCATCAGGAGGCAGCAGTGAATCTAAAATCCTGTTTCCTGTCTCTCCTGGTTAGGATCTGAAGAAGCCTTTTGACAAAGCGTGGAGGGACTATGAGAGCAGATTGTGAGTGACCATCAAACTGAATTATGTCAAGTTGTCTGTTTACATGTACCGTGTTAGTGCAGGTTAATATCTTTATGGTTTCATAAACCTGTCTGCTGGAGTACTGCCAGCAGGGAGTCGTATATAAAAACAAGAAAACATGATAAAAGATTACTTTTATGGTGAAATGAAGGAAAAACGCATTGACCGGCTGGAAGCTTCAACATGCAAGACAGTGAGACGGCACATTTAAAAAATATATTAATTGCCATTAGAATAAGAATTAGTTTATTGAAAAGGGGACAGTGCAATTTCATAAAACACATGGTTACACATGGTTAAAAAAGCCAGAATTAGCCAGAAGGCTAGTTTTCATCTGTAGTCCCCTGGCCATGATGTAAAAAAGGCAATAAAATTACAATTAAAAAAGAAGAAAAGAAAAGAAAATACATGTACAAGATAATACAAAATACATATGCAAACACTTACTATACAATTAAGAAAAAATGCAACAACACATTATCATAACATCAAAACATCACAACAGTTGTTGTGATGTTTTGATATATATTTGTTGTACCAAATGTTATACATCATGCCTGATGTATAACATTTGGTACAAATTAATTATCATATAAACATTTTTAACTTTGTCGAAAGGTTAAAAAAAGAAGAATCTCCGAGCTATTCTTTGATATTTCAGGCTTGACAGGGTTAAGATTAATTTAAATTATAATAAGAGGTGTGTGTACGTGTGTACGTGTGTGTGTGTGTGTGTGTGTGTGTGTGTGTGTGTGTGTGTGTGTGTGTGCAGTAAGCAGGTGGAGAAGGAGAAGAGGGAGCTGGCCCGTCAGTATGGGATGGTGAGGAACGAGGTCAGCGGAGGAGAGATTGCAGAGGAGCTGGAGAAGGAGAGACGCTCCTTCCAACTGAGCATGTGTGAGGTCAGTGACTCCGCCTTCCTCCTTTTCTTCATTCTCCTCCTCTTCTCCTCCTCCTCCTCCTCCACTCACCCTTCCTCTTTTTCTTCTTCCTTCTCATCCCCTTCGGCCTCCTTCTCCTTCATCTTTAATAATTTATCTCTTCCTTCTGTTCGCCCTGATAGTCCTCACACCTCCTCACCTCCTCCTGCTGCTCCTCAGCTACTCTCAAACAAATCCATCACTTACTAAATGTGCAGTCATGTCTCTGTCCAATAGAAACTCTCCTCTCTGTGTTTCTCAGTATCTGATTAAGGTCAACGAGATAAAGACGAAGAGAGGAGTCGACCTTCTGCAGAACCTCATCAAACATTACCACAGCCACAACAAGTAAGAACACATACACACACACTCACACATACACACACACACACACACACACTCACACACACACACACACACACACACACACACACACACACACACACACACACACACACACACACACACACACACACACACACACACACACACAATCTCTTCGTTCCCTCAAGGCAGCAACCTCCCATTCTGAAAAGTGAAGCCAACACTGAAGTGCCTTAAAGCTGCATTCTCTCTGCTGGCCATCAGGGGGCGACTCCTCTCTGATTGCATGGAAGTCTATGAGAAAATGGTCCTACTTCTCTCTTGATGTATTATCTCAGTAAACACTGTAAACATGAGTTTATGTTCTCAATCTCTAGTTTCAAGTCTTCTTCAATCCAGCATGATGTTCATTTAGTACATTATGGTCCATTTAGAGTCCACCAGACCAGAACGCTTGTATCCATCAGATCCACCTGTCGCTCCTCTGGAATCCAAATATGGTCACTTCCTTCACTGGTTGCAAAATTTCCAAAATGCTGGCTTCAGAACCGCAACCCATAAAACAATGAGTGATGTCACAATGACTCTTCTTAGATAAAGTCCATAACACACACACACACACACACACACACACACACACACACACACACACACTACATGCAGTAAACTGACGTGGTTGTATTAACTGTATACTGTGTGTGTGTGTGTGTGTGTGTGTGTGTGTGTGTAGTTTCCTGCAGGAGTGTGTTTCCACCACTCAGAGGTTGAAGCAGTACATGGAGGAGCTGAACGGAGTCCTGAACACGGTACGTGT